>NC_081851.1:75847667-76183161 GCF_963259705.1 Myotis daubentonii
AGGCAATCTGAAACTTAACAGAGTTGATCAGAAACACGTGTCTGGAGTGGCGCTGAACAGTTGGCCGATAGACCAGCATACTGCTCCTGTTCTGCCGTGTCCTGGTGTGCTTCTGGTTCCTAAAATTAGCATCAGCGCGGACTATGGTCCTGCTCTGGTGACACAAGACTTGAGCAGAAAGCCGTTGACACTCTCATGTGAGATTGGAGAGTTTTCTCTTTTAAAGTCAGTGTGATTTTTCTTGTTAACTCTGCAGGTTATTCTAAAAGTTGGGATGTTTGCAGCCAGCTAGGACAATCAGAAGGGTACCAGGACTTGGCCACTCGTCAGGAGCTCATGGCTTTCGCGCTGACACATTGTCCTCCCGGCATCATTGAGCCCCTGTTGGCAGCTAGCAGCTCCCTGCAGACAGAAGTAAGTGCTTCCAACACTGTGGATCTGAACTGTGTGAAGGGCGTTTTTTTGGGTGTGGGGTGTGGATCTTAGGTTTGTGGTCATTTTAGGAAATAAAATAAGCATTTTAAGTTAGGGAAGAAAAATAGCTTGTTACTCACGTGAAAAGGAATTTGAAGATATCAGGGTATAAAACAGTGTTGTTTGCTTTATTTTAGCCAGGAAGAAAGGATACAAAGCAGGTGAGAGAAAAATAGAAATTAATATCAAGAAATAAATTACTGAATATGGTGGGAAAAGTTAGTGTTGTCAAGAATACAACATAAGACGTGGTCATGTAAAATATATTCAGAACCCAGTGGTGGCACCATCCCTTAGTGGTCCTTAGCGGCCGGGAGTGGGCTGGGGCGGCGGTGAGTTTCCTAACACCCACGGGGAGTTCTGTGGAAGGGAGGAGCGTGCTCCCGGGGACACTGCTAAACAGAGGAAGAGGCTCTGGAATTCCCACGCATGTCCTATTCGTTCACCGTACATCGGGCTTCTCACTTGATTCCACCTCTGAAACGGTGGGGTCCTTGTGAAGCCGTCCCGAGGGCCGCAGTCCCGCTCCCCAGACTGTTCAGGAGGAAGCAGGCCTCGTCTCCTCCAGGGAGAGCGTTCAGATGTCCACCTGCACTGGGAGGAGAGGCAAGTTTAAAAACACATTTCTTTATCACGTGTCTTGTTCTTTTTTCAGATTCTTTACCAAAGGGTGAATTTCCAGATCCACCGGGAAGGAGAGGAGAGTGTCAGTCCTGCGCCGTTACTTAGCAAAGCGCCGCAGGAGGTGAGCTGGTGTTGGGGGGTAGGGTTTGGAAGGTGCCTGGGCGTGGCACGAAACGGGAGTCGCCTGACCTGGTGTACAGGACGTGTGTGTGTGTGTGTGTGTGTGTGTGTGTGTGTGTCTGCATGCACCGGCGCACACGCACTTCTTTTTCTTTTTTTGATGTTAGCGCTTTTCGTAATAAAGTATATTTTTAACTTTTTTTTATTGTTAAAGTATTACATATGTCTCCTTTTTTCCGATTGACCCCTCTCCCCCCACACCTGCCCCCCAGGACAAGCCCCCACTGCCCCAGTGTCCGTGTCCATTGGTTATGCTACTATGCATGCATACAAGTCCTTTGGTTGACCTCTTACCTGCCTCCCCCCTCCCCGCACCCCCCCCTCCCGGCCCCCGCCTTCTCTCTGAGGTTGGGTGGTCTGTTCAGTGTTTCTTTGTCTCTGGATCTATTTTTGTTCATCAGTTTATGTTGTTCTTTATATTCCACATATGATTGAGATCATATCTTTCTCCGACTGGCTTATTTCGCTTAGCATAATGCTCTCCAGTTTTATCCATGTTGTTGCAAATGGTAAAAGTTCTTTCATGTTTCTTTTTTTTTTTTTACGTCTGTAGAGACTGTTTTTCTTTTAAACATTTTTGTGTGTGAAATATAGGGTGGGGCACAAGTAGGTTTATAGTTGTGAATACACAAAACACAGTTTATTCTTGTATTATTATTTATCAATTATTATAATATTTTCCATACAAACAACTGTGAACCTACTTTTGCCCTAACCTGTATAACATTCACATAGAAAAAAGACACAATATAAAAATGTGCAGGTCAAGAAATGATCACAGGAAAGCATCCATGAGACCTCCACGCAGTGACACCTCCATGCAGTAACACCCCCAACGTGACCGGCCTGCCACAGCCCCCTCCTCTCTCTGTTCAGTCTCCAGGCTGTCTCTTTTCTCCCAGAGAGCCCCGCTGCCCTGACTCATCGATCCCAGATCTTTGTGTGTTTTTTTTTTGTTTTAAATAATTTTAATACCTTTCACACCCCTCCCAAAATAATAGTTTAATTGGACCCATTTTTATACTGTTGCGTTTGCGAGAGTCACCCGTGCCGTTACATGCAGTGTGTGATTTCCTGTTACTGCTGTATAAGAATTAATGCATGTGCACATGTGGCAGTTTCTCCGTCTGATGCTGATTGACGTTGGTTTCAACTTTAGCTTCTAAGAACGATGCTGCAGCATCACTGTGTGTGTGTCTCTGGTGAGCAGGAGCATACCTGTCTTCTGGCATCCACCTGGCCTGGAGGTGTGTGCTGCCAGCTGTACGCATGCTCAGCCTCTGTGGACACTCGCCAGTGGCTTCCCACAGGATCTCGCCCATGGCACCCTGACCGCAGCGTTTGAGAGTGCCATTGACTGCAGTCCACCTCCCTGGGTGGCTGGTTTTTATAACTTAGCCTATTCTCTTGAGTGTCTGCTGACATCTTGTGATTTTGATTTGCATTTTTCTCATTACTAATGAGGTGGCGTTATCTTAGGAAAGATCCTGTTTTGAGAGGTACCTGTTCGATACTTTTGCCCATTTTTTATTGGCTTTTCCCCCTTTTCCCTTTTCCTCATTGAGATCCTCAGGAATAAAATTTGTATGAACCAATTATGGAGGAGTGTATACCCACTGACACCTCTTTTCTATCAGTCAGTGTTTGCTGCATGGAATGTAGCTTTCCATTACTGTTCTAGCAACCTCAAACTGGCATTTCTTTAGGTCAAAGTTTCTGATATTCTAATGAGATAACAGATGATAATCCTTTTTACACATTGGCTTTCCACAGGATTTCTTTCATTAATAAGCTTCACTTTCAAAGTGTAAAATGTCATTCATTTTTCCATTAACTATTTTGGAAGATAATTGGCTGTATTCATTTTGCCAACTCATCTCCAGTTGTATACTATATAGTGTATAGGTACTTCTAAAAGTCTGATGCAAAGCTTCAGTTCTTGATGGTTAAGCTTTTTCTCAGAGTGAAATAAGTATAACTACCCTGTTTCCATAATTCTTTTCTATTAAATCTCACAAACACATTGAATGTACACGTGTGTCCCCAGTTCAGTGGTAAATGAGTTGAGGCCTCAGAGTTACCGATAATGGGACTTTTGCCCTTAAGGCGTTTTCTCCCCATCTCCTTGTGATGATGGCTCCAGGACAGCTCTGGCCCACGGAACTTGCTCAGGGAGGGGAATGTGTTGTCTACACTGTCCAGCAGGCACCACTAGTCTCAGGTAGCTCCTGAGCACTTGAAATGTGACTAGTGCAACTGAGGATTTTTATTTGATTTTAATCACGTTAAATTTAAATAGCCACACGAGGCCACTGGCTCCCAGACTAGACACCCCAGTTGTGGGAGATCAGCCTCGAGGTGGAGTTCTGTGTTCCGCCGTCAGCACCGCAGACAGCGGACTTTTCTTGTGTACGCGTGTGCACTCCCCTGGATGGAAGCCACAGCATTTCCCTGGTGCCTGGACCGGTGTGGATACTTTTTGTCATTCGACGTTTTGACTTAGAGTTTTACTGATTGGTTTCTGTTGGGTTTTCCGCACTGGATGTGAATGCACTTGTGTTTCCTTCATGGGAATCAGGCAGTTCTTACTTTGGCTGATGGTTATGAAATGATGTGTGTTTACGAGTTGGCACATTTTCCCATCTTTCGAGGGCGAGTGGAAGACCTCCTTTTAGTGACATATTCTTTATTCCACATTTTGCATCTTTTGAGTAGAATCCTTTCCTACTGGTCCAGCACATCCCACATTTTGTCTGTCTCTTCAGCCTCCTCTCCTCTCCTGCCTCCTGGACCCATGCTGTGTTCCAGTCACAGTGACTATACCGCCGTTCTCTGAGTAGGTGCCATCACACTTCGGTGTTCGAGTTTCCTCCTGCCCCTACTTCTCTCCTGTCTGGCTCTGGTCACCCATCTAAAGTATCATCTACTTTGAAAAGTTCTCTTTGCCCCCACATTCTCCCATCACTGTGTCAGCGTGGAGTGGTCTGTATGGCATTGTCTGGTGACTGGAAGTGTGTCAGTTTTCTCTGGATTCTCTCCATGGAGTGCTGGTCATGTGATGAATGCCCAGGAAACGTTTGGTGACGCTCTGTGGGGAGACTCCCACAGCAGAGATCAGTCTGTGGAAAAGTGAATTAGAAAATACACTTCGGCCTAAAAACTAAGAGGGATTTCCTGTTTAACTCATCTGCATGTGGTGCGGTGCCTGGGATCCTGTTAGGTTTTAGCCGTTGTAAGGGGTGCACCATTCCTCTGTTCAGTGCACAACTGCAAAGTGTGTCTGCTGAGTTCAGCTCCGAAGCTCATTCTGAATCTCCATCCTTCTTTATAAAACCATCAAAAGCCTCTGAGACGTCTGGGTTTCCTATTTTCTGCTTCTACGATGAAGGAGAAAGTGTTGGCCTGACCCTGTGGTGGTTTCTTTGGAGTAGGCCACGCTGTGTTACTGCAAATGGTGCATGTTTCTCCATTAGACTCCCTTTGTAAATGCAGGAGACCCGCAGTCCTTTACATCTTCTGCTTAGCAAGGAAAAGGGATTCTTTCAAAACGATTGTCTCTCCCACCTTTTTTTCAGCTCCTTCAAAGCCATCCTGTCTTCCTTTGTCCTCTTCCCGCAGCTGTGATACATCTAGATCTCATGAAGTGCTAATCCAAGCCCTCAGCGAGCACATTATGGCTTTGATTCATGAAGCACATTTCAGAATATTATAGCTGCTATTATTAGATTAAAATACAGTGCCCAGCTCTGCGATGCCGCAGTTACACATTAAGAGATATAATAACCACATTAAATTACAACTCGTAAATGAGAGCTGACTGGATGTGTAATCTGCTTAATGCTCAAGACTTTCATTACTGAGTTGTGGAAATCATGATTTTTATTTATACATCCCAGCAAAGTAAAGATGTAATTGCTATGCAGTAAGTAGCATTTGCATTAGTACCACTGTGGCCTACAAGGGGGAAGATATTGCCTGTTGTCCCTGTGAACAAGATATTTGTTTATAAATAGAACAAAATGCATTGGGAAAAACCACCAAAATTACAGTTTTTCCGTTTCTTATTAACGTTGGTTATTATGTTTTTTAGATGTAACAGTATTCTACCACTTAGACTGTATTAACATTTTGTTTAGCTAGTGTTCGTTATGTTACTTAGCCAATGGTGTTTTCCCCAGATGAATCTAATTAGAGCTGGAAATGGATAATATACAAGGTGCCCATTAAAAAATCATTTTCACTGTGGGAAAACTTGTTCTGAATATTTTAAGTGGCTACAGATTGATACAACTGGACAAATTAATGTTTAGAGCTGGGCCTGGACTCTAAGCAAAGAGCTATTTTGAATTTATGAAAGGATAGATTAGAAATACCATTTAAATAAAGGAGCACAGTGGACGTTGTATTTTAATACCATGGGCAATCCTTTCCTGTCCCACGCACCAGGAGGTAGATATTTGGATTGCTTCCACTTTTGAGCTCTCATGAGTAATGTTGCTGTGACTGTGACTGGACTGTCTTTGGAAATAAGTTTTGATGTCTAGGTCCCTGGGAGCAGAGGTGCTGCGGGGTGTGGTATAGGTTTGTAGAAACTGCCCATTGCTTTCCGGCTGCGGCATTTCCCTTTCCCACCAGGAACCATCAAGGTCCCAGTTTCTCCACATTCTTCCTCATCAGCACTTGCTGTGGAAGGGCTGTTTGATGAAAGTCATTCTTACGGATGTGTGTGGTAGCTCATTCTTATTCTGGCATGCAGCATGCATTTAAAAAAGTATTGTTATTGATTTCAGAGAGGAAGGGAGAGGGAGAGAGAGATAGAAACATCGATGAGAGAGAATCATTGACTGGCTGCCTCCTGCACACCCCCTACTGGGGATCGAGCCCACTACCCGGGCATGTGTCCTTGACCAGAATGGAACCTTGGACCATTGAGTACACAGGCTGACACTCTATCCACTGAGCCAAACTGGCTAGGGCCAGCAGGCATTTTTGAAATAATGGCAATGAGCATCTTTTCATGTGCTTCTTGGCAGTCCTATGCCTTCTTTGGTGAAATAGCCATACATATTTTACCCATTTTACAACTGGATTATTTGTGTGTCCTTATGACTAAGCTGTAAGAGGTTTTTTGCTTTTAATTCTGGATACAAGTCCTTTATTAGATGTACTAGTATGAGTTGAAAATGTATTTCTCAGTGTTTGCCTTGACGTTTTCCTTTCTTAATGGTGACGTGTGAAGTACAAGATTTTAAGTTGCTGCCCTGCCCTCAATCAGAATTTGCTTTCACTGCTCGTAAGGAAGCTGTGCCCAGCTCATGGTGTGAAGATTCACTCCTGTGCGCTCTTCTAAGAGTCTGATAGCTTCCTCTTTCATGTTATTGACAGGTCAGTGACAGTAAGAAACCACTTTTTATATGAAATAAGTACAGGCTTAAAGAATGTCCACATGCCCAAACATGTGTTTACAACTGGACCTCATGCCCTACACAAAAATGGACTCAACAAGGTCTTATCTGTTTTGCTTTCTTTTATGTTTCATGATAGCTTGTTCCTTCTTAAAGGATGTTGAATCTCATATATAGTATGCACAAAGACACAAATTAATATTTTGAAGCTTTAAATGAAATAATTTAGTCTGGAGTGGATTTTTGATACTATTACTGCTTTACTGTCTTTTCGTGTGTGTGTGTGTGTGTGTGTGTGTGTGTGTGTGTTAGAATTTTGGTTTGAAGGCTCATTTTGCGTCATCTCATTCAGTTAATTTTTATCTTCTCAGACCTATGTACAGATTCATACTTTTGTGGTTTCCCTCCCTCTAATCCCATGGTGCTTTCCTGCAGAGCCCTGTGCTGTGGTGGCTTTCAGATGGGACTCCTCCCGCCGCAGTGTTGAGGATGTGGGAAATACGGACTGGGAGCCAGTGAGGGAGTTGGGCAGTTCCTTAGGCCCTGGCTTTGTTCTCTGCCTCCCAAAGTCACAGCTTCATAGTGTAAATGCATAGCCCCAGGCAGTGCCTGCCCTCAGTCTCCCTTCACAGGGGGTCCTTTTGATTCATAATTCCCTGAAAGGGGCACCTGGCAGCCACTGGCACCTCAGATTTCTGACTCTCAAAATGTTGAATTCCGTTGGCTTTGAGCATCTTCTGACTCTTTTTCTATTATTCAGTATTTTGGAGCACCCTGAGCATACTGAGACGTGAACTCATTGTTCCATCTTGACTGTAATTCGTAATGTTTTCTTTAATTACAAACATAGTACAGGCTTTTATTTTAACAACCCATTTAAGGGGAGGCAGGGGTTCAGGTAAGTAACATTATCTGGCATATTTTATTTCTTAAAAGTAAAAAAAAAGATGTGAAACATCTGCGATAGAATCCTAACATTTGTTAACTTTCGATAAGAAGTACATGGAGATTTGTGATAACTATGGTCTTTCTGCTTTTTTAAAATATACAAGTAATTTCATCAACAACCCTCGCTCCACAAAGACACCAGTCCTCTTGGCCTTCTTGCCTTTCTGTAACCCTTCCCACCCCTCCTGCCTGTGCTCTTCCTGGAGTGTCCTCCCAGATAACCTGTGGCTTGTCCTCTGGCTTCCTGCAGGTCTCTGCTCAGATAGCTCCTCCCGGAGAGCTCCCCTGCTCTCGCATCTAGCCCCTGCCCATCCGGCTCCAGGCCACTTTCACTTCTCCCGGACTCTATCCTTTATCTGATGCACTTCTCAGACACGCTTTCTGTTTATTTTCTGCCTGTCTTCTCGGGCAGTGTGAGCTCTTTGTGGCAGGAACCATGTGCTTTTCACTGCTTGGTTTTCAGCGTGTAGAACAGTGTCTGTCACTGTTATGTTTGATGTCATAAATATTTGCCGAAGAATCCATGCGTAAAACAAATGAGGAAGGTAAGGTGTGGATGTAATGGGTGGCGATAAAGTCTGTCATTACACGGGGAGGAGCATTTGAATGGGGCCCAGTTTGATAAGTTCTCAGTTCATTGGTGAAATAAGGGGTTGCCTTTGTTTCCCAATGTGCTGTGAGTTTCTTGAGAGCAGGGAACTTGTCTTAATTGTCATGGTAACCCTGTTGCCTGGCACTGGGTCTCAAACATTGTACACATGCCAGAAATATATGTTCAGTCAGCTTGTTTTGTGGATATGTTAGCTGTGATGTCCCAGAAACCTGCATTTTAAAAGATGGCCCAGCTAAGAGTCCCGGAAGAAGACCAGGTATTTACATCTCAAAGGTCCAGGGCAAGCTCCCCTAGAAGGACTTACCTGTAAGTCAGTATCTACTAGTATAAGCCCTTGATCTGTAAGCCCTTTGAGAGGAATTAAACTTTGGGAAGGTAAAAGGAATGGGAGGGCTTTGAATTTTTCATGAAGCCACACCTCTGGCCCTGTAAAGACTTCTTTTGTGAAACAGGACAGTTGTTTTTAATACCTTAGAATTGGGTTGCCACCTAAATGTTGGCAAAGGACTGACAATCCATCCACCTGTTTTTGGAATGTTTCTTTCCACCTGGGTGCATTCTCATTCTTTCAGACTTTGTAGTGGAGGAGGGTTTCTAAGGCGGGGGCTGTGAGCGTAGTGTAGCAGTCGCAGAGGGGTCTAGTTTGCGGGTGGTACATAGCTTAGGTCATCCCGGAGGACCATAAAGGCGTGGGTATGTGGACCTTCGTCCATGTTCCTCGGGAACAGCAGAACATGTCTGGTTGTAAGATAGTATTAAAATTACTGGTGCCGTTGACGGCTAAACCTCTCTGTCACCATTTATATTGGGACCAGGCTGAGTTGGAAAACAAGATTAGCCTCTTTTTCTTGAGGGACTTAGGGTTAAATTTCTCCCAGTTGGCAACTATACCCTTCAAAGATGGTATCCAGCCGAAACCGGTTTGGCTCAGTGGATAGAGCGTTGGCCTGCGGACTGAAGGGTCCCGGGTTCGATTCCGGTCAAGGGCATGTGCCTGGGTTGCGGGCATATCCCCAGTGGGAGATGTGCAGGAGGCAGCTGATCGATGTTTCTCTCTCATCGATGTTTCTAGCTCTCTATCTCTTTCCCTTCCTCTCTGTGGAAAATCAATAAAATATATTTAAAAAAAAAAAAAAAAGATGGTATCCCGAGGCACTGTGGACTGGTTACCCAACTACAACAGACAGATACGTAACAAGCCGAAGGCTAGAGGCATCTCTGCAAGTCCCAGAGCCACCCGGGGGGGAGTGCTCATCCCGTGCGGAGGGCAGCCTTACCCACAGTCACAGAGGCCGGGCACTCTGACGTTGGATGTACCCCGGTCAGACAGGTGGCCTGCACTTCCCATGCGGAATGACTGCGGCCCTTTTCCCCAAGCAGGACGTCCCTCACTTGATGACCCCTGGCCTTAGCCGGCCTCCGGAGGTCACCTTCATGTCTTGCTGTAAAATGAGTGCCTAGTGCCTCGGTCGCCTCGGTGGGAAACCTGTCCTGTAACTCTGCCTTCATTTTTCCTGTTGACCCGCTGCCCTGCCTGTGTTTCCAGCAGCCCCGGTCATTTAGCCCTTGTGGGGAGAGAACAGCTGCCCCATGGAGGGAGGCAAAGAGCTCCATTTTGGCCATCTTATTGATCTCACTTTTAGTTAAATCTTCCAGTTTCTCTAAGTAAGTGCAAGTAAAGGCGTCCTATTATTAATAATTTTATATCTGCAGGAGTATTAATGGGGCTGTGGACTGGGAGTTGTTGGCCTTGGAGGCACATTTCCCACGGTAATTTTGGTTTTGCCGTGAGACCTGCAGATTTATATTGCGTAGTGGTTTGAAATGTGCTGCTTACAGGTTGAGCTTCAGGGGGCTGTCACCTCCTGAGTTGCTCGAACCCTCTTATGTGACTTGGTTTCTCTCCCTGCTGTCTAATGCAACCGCGAGGACTCGGGGGCTAGGTGACCAGCCTTTATGCGCGTGTCCCCGGACGAGTCAGTTATTTGATTACAGTTGTGCTGGAATTTCCGATGGGGCTCCTGCTTGTCCCGAGGGCTGCCTCCTCACACCTCCACATACGTACTTCGTCACCTAAGAATACCCAACGTTTGAGCTTGAAGGGAGTAAATGCCCCTCATCTTCTGAGCTGAACAAGTTCAGGCTCTCATTTATCCAGCAAAAGGTTTTGTTCAGACTCTTCGAGAGCAAATCCCATTGAAAACCCAAAGTTAAAATCCACCCACCAATCTTTCTCTCCTGTCCTCAGTGTATCCAGTCTTATCTTTAGCCGGGGTATCTCAACCCTTAACCTTCAGTTCCACCTCAGGAATTTTTTTCTTTAAACAGCTCAGATAAAGTCAGGGCCTCTTCCCTTAAAACAGGGAGGTCTGGAATTCCACGAAAAACTTACCCATCTTCACCAAAGTTCGATGCAAAGCAAGGAGCTGGCGGGGCACACGTGGCTTCTGCTGCTACCTCGCACGAAAGTGGTCCTGGCGGGCTTCCTGGAGTCTGCCGCACTACCCCAATCAGTGTTGACATAAGAAAAGTCCAGACTGAGAAGGGCGATGAAGCAGTGAGTCCTGGCACCAGATGTGAGCAGCTTTGTTGGCTCTCGGTTCTTGAGTTTGGCAAAGAAAGAATTCAGAGCCAAGAACTCTAGTGCCAAAGGAAGTTTATTTAGCAAGCAAAGTGCACTGCGCTCAAGGAGGATTCGAGCGGCTGCTCCGAGAGCTGCCTTGCCTCTTAGGAAGAAAGTCACAGAGCTGCGTGCGCCGTCTCGGTTTCCCCATCCTGCTTGCCAGGGGATTTCCTTAGCTTCTCACTGTCCTGCCTCAGATACCTTTAGCAGTAGTGATTTAAAAATTGGGCATAGAAAAAGAAAATAAAAATATACTTCTTATATCTCTATTTTTTCTAACTGCAGGTCTCTTAATCTGGGTCCAGCCAAGAATGCTAAGTGATCCCAGAAGGTTTTGGTCTCTAAAGCCCCTAAAATAGTGAGACAGTTTTGGTGAGAGTGTATTTGTGACTGTGTGTTCATATGTGTGCATATGCATGGGCATTCAGTTTTCTGGGGAAAGAACTTACAGGTTTTATTAGAAATGTGTAGGGGTTCGTGACTCCCGAAGGGAGCACTTCTAAAATAGAGCCTGGCCTGTGAGTTAGCAGAAGAATTGAAGCAGTCACTTTGGAGTGATTTACTCCATGGGGCATTTTTCCTGACAGATGCTTCTTCTGACAGATACTTCTGACAGTGGCATCGCCGGTAACCAAGGTTGCACTCTTAATATTTGAGTTCAGGATGAAATTCGCTCTCAGTGTCAGGTGCAGGTGGATTCAAGATATGTTGGAGGAGAGGGATAATGGTTGATCTCAGTTTGAGCTCGGTCATCCCAACTTCCTGGCTGTGTACCTCCAGCTCAGTTATGGTAGGCAAACAGCTTGCTCAGAAATTAACCCTTATGGTACCAGACACCAGAGAGAGCAACTCTTACAGATAAATTCTAAGATTATTCACTCTGGTCATTGGTCAACAAGAGTCCCTTCTGTGAGCCACGCGTGGCATGTGGAACCAGCTTGTTCTTGCGAGCCCGTGCCCGTTTGGTAAAGGTGTGTCTGGTAGGTTTGGAAAATATTATTAGTCTTAGTCAGTCAACCTTCGAGCTCTGAGGCACACTTGACATAATGAGATTTCATGTTAAATTTTATGCTGGGAGTTGTTGATTTGGTTTTGGGGATTAGTCTATTTCTGCTGCTGTACACTCTAAATTAATTAGCAGCATGCAGCTACGAATAAAATGTGCAGCAGTAATCATTTCAGGATTTTGCCTAACCTCTTTTTTCTTTCTTCATTACACGAAGTTGAAAGAGAACTATTTTCCTCATTAATGCCTTTGGTTACACTATAATCGTGGTGGATTGCCCCCAAATTAAATCTCCTCTGTGGTCCAAACGAGCTTTTTATTCCACTTTCTCTTCGGCAGTTCTCATTAGGGGATCTCTCACAGAAAGCCTTTTATCACAGACCTTCCTGCGTGTGAGGATTTCGCTTATCTTCCAGAGCAAACTTTTACGTTTCATATGTTTTAAATTGCCTTTCTTTATTTTATATTTATTAAAATATTTAATATTTAAAATATTTATATTAAATTTAAATTCTTTATTGTTTAAAGTTAAATTTCCTCTCTTGAGTTAGCCACCATGTGTAAAGTTTGGGTTCATTTGGTGAAATAGAGTAGATGCTTTTACAGCCTGCATTATTTGACATTTTTCGATAGATTTGATTTTCCTGTGCATGAAGTGGTGTTCTGTTTAAGTGCCCCATTTCTTACCGTGTTTATATGTTTAGTTCTACTCTTGGGTTAGTTGATGACATTCAAATCATTCGGCACGCCTTCTCAATTAAGAAGATTCTGACGATGAGCAGGAATGGAAAGTGTGACATGAAATCTTATTTGAATAACACTCAGCTACCGCAAACATTAACATGTTAGGCTTTAGAAAATGTGTCTTCAAACATTTAGATAGAGCAGTGACCCCGGACTTCTTACATGTCCACAGATGCAGAGGACACATCAGGATGTTCGCACACTCAGAGCACATGGTAATGAATAACCATTGTCCCTGCCCTTGAAAAGCTGTTGTCTAGTCAGGAAGGCAAACAGACAAACAAAAAACATTTGCACTATCAATATATTATGGTAATGTCTTAAAGGGTCCCTGCAGTGCTCTGAGCGCAGAGGATGGGGTGGTACGCTGTCTCACCAGGATTTACAGCAAAACTATTCTGTCAGGGAAAAACACTTTGTGACCTTGGAGTAGCAAAGATTTCTTAAATAGGATAAAAAATATTAATCATAAAGTGACAAAATGATAAATTGGACAAATTTAGAATTTAAGAACTTCTATTAATCAAAGACACCATTAAGACAATGAAAAGATAATCTGCAGAATAGCAGAAAATATTCACAATTCATATACCTAACAAGAGATGTGTACCCAGAATATAAAAAGAAACCTTACGAATGAATAAGAAAGACCGACCACCCACAGAAGCATGGGCAAAATACAAGAGCAGACATTGCACAAGAAAGGAAACTCAGCCGGCCAGCGAAGGCATGGGCAGGTGTTCACTCCGTTAGCCGCTGGAGAGGGAGCCCCCAGGTGTCAAAACCCTGCAAAGCACAGGGGCCCATTGCTGGCCAGACCTGGTCAGAAAGAGGAGACGCTGAGGGCTGGCGGCCTGTGGGCAGCACAACTTGTCTGACCTGTAGCTTGTTCTTGTGTCTCATGATATTCTAACACCTACTCTGCAGTGGCAGTGTAAGACTTAGCATTGTTTGAGTGAACAGTTCATTAATCTAAATAGTAAACACTTTACAATGTCTTGTCAAAGAAACAAGCATGAGGGTATCTCCTTGGCGGGATATTCCATTGGTAAAAAATCAAGAACCCATTTGTACCTCCTCAGTGTTTCTGAAAGGGATCATCTGATGAATGCACTATGAAGTTGTTTCCTTTTGTTTTCTTTGGTGAGTGAGGAGCAGTAGGCCAGTAGTGCTTGCTTTCACGTGATTGTGTTATAGCAGAGATGGATTTTCCAGTTTATCTGTCTTCATGCCCTATCATTCTAAGGAGCCACCTCATCACTCTCTGTTCTCATGACAACGCGCCTCTCGGCTCCTTCTCCCTCACAGGATGCAGCCGGCGCTCCGGGCAGCAGCTCAGCGGACCTGCTCCACTGGACCACGGCCACCACCATGAAAGTCCTTTCCAACACCACCACCACCACCAGGGCGGTGCTGCAGGCCGTCAGCGACGGGCAGTGGTGGAGGAAGTCCTTGACGTACCTCCGGCCCCTTCAGGCAAGCACGGCTGCTTTCTAAACCCACTGCGCGGGCTCTGCCGACTCATGCACCCTGCTCGCGTGGCTTCCACTGTCACTACAGTCCTGTCTTCCCCAGATTGTTCAGATCATCTCTTAGGAAATCCGGGCCTCTGGTCAGATGGGCGATGAGTGATTTACTTTTTAGAATGTAGTGTCCTCCATGGAGTACTTGCAAATACGTTCAGGCGTTTTCTGTGTCTCAGGTACTGTGCTGGTCCCTGGGGGTGGGGAAGCACTTGGTCTAATTCCTGTCCCCTGAGGAACCTATAGAACGCAACAAATAAAGCAACAGACCAAATATTTGTGTGCTAGTGCAGTGGCGGGGTATGGAGTGCGGTGAGGACCAGCAAGGTGTGTGCGAACAGTGAGTGATATTGGGGAGTGGAGTTCTGACTTCGAAGGGAAGTCAGGTGTCTCCGGAGAGCAGGAGGAGTACAAAGCCCTCTGCGAGGGAAGGTGCTGGACATCTTTGTAGAAAAGAAAGGAGGCCAGTGTAGGGTGAGCAGGGTGGACCGCGGGAAAGACAATAGCTGAGATCAGAGAGAGCGGGGAGGCTCGAGCGGGCTGTGATGAGGACCACGGCTGGGCCCACAGGTTTTGTTCTGAGTGCGATGGGAAGCTGCGGGAGGATTCAGGCAACACAGTGTGTGATCCAGCTGGACTTTTACTAAGATCCTGTGACGGCCGTGTCGGCAGCTGGCAGGAGAGAGTCAGGAGCAGCGGAGACGGACCTCTGTTGCGGTGCTCCAGCGGGGCGTGGTGCTGGCTGGGGCCAGGGTCTCCAGGGAGGAGGCGGGAAGTGGCTGGCTTAGCGGGGAGGGTGTGGACCTGCTGAGGGTCTGGGTGTGGGGTGCACAGGGAAGAGGAGAATGCAGGATGATAGCCCGGACAGTTGGATACGTGAAGGTACATACCGTGGACTAAGAGACTGTGTGCCTGACTGGTGTGAGTCGGTAGCGCTCTCATTGTTGCAGGTATCACACTGGGTTATGATTCCGGTTGCTGCGCTGTCTCACCTGTTGCACCTTTCCAGGGTGTATGTCTTAGGTAAAGTGTTAGCGTTGTGCCCGCTGTCTAGTTTTTGTTATGTGTCCCTTGTAAGTGTTACCATCATTGGCAGCGGGCGGCGTCACTGCGTCCCTCGGCTGTGCTTGGCGTAGAGTAGGTGCTCAGTACACGGGAGGGCGGGCGATGCCTTTCCTTGCCCTTCCAGGGAGGAGCTGTACAGTTGATTTGACGAAAGCAAAACAGAAGTGTAATTACGGGAGGAGAGATGCTGAAGTGCTGGCTAATGAGGAATGCTGATGGCCAGGCGGACAGGCGCTGTGGCTGGGGTTGAGGAGGAGATGGAGACTGGAAGGGGCATGGCTTTATCTGCCTCCATGGGGCCCGGGACGGGAGGGGGCTCTCAGTGGGCGGACAGCATGGACAGGAGCCTAGAATGGGAGAAAGCGTGGAGGTGGGGTGCGTTCAGCAGGCCAGTGTGGGGGGAGCGAAGAGCTAGCCTTTCATGTCAGCTCACATTTACTCACTTAAATGTTATCCTACATAGTTTAGACTTGACACTGTTGGCTGTTTGCATTGTTCAAGGCTACGAAAGGTTTTCTGAGCCGGGGAGCAACACGCACGAAATGATGTTTTAGGAAGCTTATTCCGACGAGTGTGGAAAGCTTGCTATAGGTGTAATAGCGGTCGCTTCCGTGTTCCTGACTGACTGATGTCAGAGTGACCAGGACACTCGGAGGCGCTGCAGGGCCCCCCGAGTTGGTGATTATTCCTCCAGCTCTGCTGGCGTCGGTGTGGCGCTGACACACTCTCTTTAGATCACACAAAGCACTTTGATTGCTACTCCTGAAACCCTCCCCCTCCCTCCCTCCCTCCCTCCCTCCCTGCCTCCCTGCCTCCATTCCCCCGCACCCCAGCTCTCTTTTGTTTTATCTACCGTTTTTTCACTTTGTTCTATTTAGGGGCAAGAATTTGGTGATGCGTATCGAAGCGGAACCATAGCCAATGAAGGTCTAGAAAGACAAGGCTGCCACCCTTTCTATGAGTCTGTCCTCTCCAATCCCTTTGTCGCAGAGGTAAGGACAGCACGCCTAAGCACATCACTGTGCCGGTCGCACTGCTGTGGGCATCACAGTATAAACAAAAATGGACATTTTCCTGAGAATTAACTTCTGTGGCTTCCTTCTTAATCATGTTATTCACTGGTTTTCTGTGATTTGTTTTTTGTGCATAACATATTATGAGATTAAAATAATTTTACACAAAATATGCATTAGTAAGTGAGAAGTCATCCTTCCAGTCACCAGCAGATATAAAATCTTGCAATTGTGTTTTCTAAGAATGTCTTCATAGAAAAGGACCCCCTACCCCATGGCATTCTTCCTTTGTCCAGTCCCAGGTGACCTACGGCACCTACCAGCATGTCCCCGTGGAGAGCTTTGCGGAAGTGCTGCTGCGAACTGGCAAGCTGGCCGAGACGAAAACTGAAGGGGAGGAGGTGTTCCCCACGACAGAAGGTACGCGCCTCAGATTAGGAGGACGGTAAATAAATCCGAATGAATGAGTTAGGAAAAACGGTGCCACACTTTTCAGTAATCCTGAATGGCTTAACCTGACATCATCATTCATTTATTTAAGACATTTATTACCTTCTATTCTTCGGCTACTTATAATATTGAAGACTTTAAAGGATACATATGATAGAATTCCTATTTTAAGCTGCTAATTATGCAAAGTGATTCTTATAGTGAACGGTACAAAGTAACCAATAAATATTTCTTTCTCCTCTTGTGTGTTAATAACTCGTATTTGCTTCATTACATATAGATATGGATTTCATCTTCAGAATTTTCTGTGTGGTGGCATATCTTTCCACGTAGAGATTTTTTAAAAATAATTAAAAATAATATATTCAAGTTTACCAAAGACACTTATCCATTTGTTCCTAAATACGTTGTTATCAATAATTCTAATGTCTGAAATAGATGTCTTTGACTATTTGAGATTACCAAATATTTGTCAGAAACTCAGCACAATTGAAGAGTTATAGAGGATAAATGACCCAAATTAAAAATTTTAAAAATGTGATTCTTGACTTGGGTTCAGAAGTAGGTTATAATGTAAATTACACTTCCCAGCATGATCTGACTTTTCAGATTTTTTAATAAAGTTGAAGAAAAGGTTTTTATGAGAACTAGCTGAAGAAAATTGTTCATTACTTATTTAGCTAAATGAATGATTTAATGGCTAATGATTCCCGAATCGATAACATGAGCAGCGTTCCTCTGTGAATTCAGTCCTGGAATGGAATGGATCATAGACTGCTTTCCAGGGCACTCATTCTGCAGTTAGTGCTTGCAGGCCCAGGCCGAGGTCTCACCTGGTTTGGGCTGGAGAACTATTTTAGAAAATTGCACTCAAGGATTGATAACCAACATTGCAAATTAAATTAAATTCATATGCACTGCTAACTGTAGGGCAGGCCTCTTTAAACATATACGTATACATATACATATACATATACATATACATACACACACACACACACACACACACACACACACACACACATATATATCTTAATGTAACATCACTGTGACTTAGTCTATAGCCAGCATGCCATCTGGGGGGTCCCAGCGAGACCCTGGGGGATTGTCTACATCAGATCCTACTTATAATTTTGTCAAGTGTTTCTTCCAGTGACTTTCACATTCAAAGACTGAGACTCTTCCTGGAGGTGGGGTTTGCGTTCTATTTTGCAAGACTCTTTGGGCGTCACTGAGGGCTGCCGAGGAAGTGTTGATGCCTGGGTGGAGTGGGGCCACTCGCCTCACTCCCCATGGGTTTCCTGCAAGCACCCAGCTGTTAGCTAGCAGGGGCTGTGGGCTGGGCACTTGGTGGTGGAGATCAGGCGGCTGTGGTCCAGTTGTGGGAGGAAAAGTTGTCATGAGGCAAGTTCAGCAACACTTGTGTTAGGGATTAGGGAAGAGAGAGAAGCCCTTTCCTCTCACCCTGGGGGCACATGGGTGGTGGTGTACTTGACACCAGCCATTTTCCCAGTCTCGGAGTGGGAGGTCCTGAGCTGTGTGTGGCCGGAAAACCAGTGTGTGAGTGCTGGAGACAGGCAGGCACACCCGGGCCAGAGGGCCTGCCAGGAAAGCCGTTTGGGAAGGAAGTGACCGACAGGGAGCTTGAGCGTTTGACAGTTCTCAGAGGGGATCTTCCGTCTTCTCTTCCCCTGCATTTTGCTATGAACACTTTCAAATGTGCATAAAGTTGGGACAGTTCTACAGTGAACTCCCGCATACCTTCCATCCAGATTCGCCAGTTACCATTGTACTGGACTCTTCAGCCCACCACCAGACTCGCTGCCCGGCTGTCAGCTAAGCTCGGATTATACAGCGGCCTAACTTCTAGTCCGAGTGAGACACAATTAGGCAGGGAAATCTGGAAAAATATCATGTGGTCTGCTTCTGAGGTCAGATGTCACTTGCTCTGGATCGTGCAGTGTTCCTCGCCATCAGCCGGCCAGGAGGACCTGTGTTCTCTAAACACGGCTCACCTTGTGACTGCATGGGGCTCCCTGCGCTCGCTCCTCCGTCCGAGTGAGCGGCCTGGGTCCTTGTTCACACCCCTGCTCAGGACACAGACGGTGTTGGCAGCCTATGCACCTTCATTAGAGCTGTGACATTTGCCTGTTGTCACTTACATTTTTGTGTAGCAAAGCTGTTAATGGTCGGGATGTTTTACGATATCGTATAATCAAAGCAAGTGGCTGCTGTTCTTTGTGGGCTGTGATGAAGAGGGGTGTTCCTGGCAGGAACAAAGCCATGTCATCATCATGGTAGTAATCAAAGGTTTGTCCTGGATTTGTACTCAGAAAGATATTTTGTTGCTCTGATCATTAGTACATATAAGGCCACCTTCCCCATTAGCTGCCACTGATAAACATAATTTTATAGCATGGCCCGGGCCTTTAAAATCAAAGGATTTGCTTTAAGGAACCATCCTCTTTGATCTATTTGCACTCAGACTTTGCAGCTACACCAACAGGACTTCCTTGTGTCTGAATAACAAACAGCACCGTTTGTCTGAGTTAAGGCAAGTGACCATTTGACATGGTTTCACGTGTCTGTATTTAGATGGGGCTGCGTAGACTTTCACTAAGTGTCTCAGGGAGTCCTCTGAGCCAGTTGTCTGTTGAAAACGTATGGTACTGAAGACATGATACTCAGTAACTACACATGTCGTACGGATCCTCAAGTAAACTAATGCATTTCCCCCGTGTTCAGTTCTCTTGCAACTAGCAAGCGACGCGTTACCCAGTGACATGACCTTGGCTCTCGCTTACCTCCTGGCCCTCCCGCAGGTAAGTTTACCCTTTCTAGCAAGAAGGACCTAGAAGTGGATTAATTAAAGAGCTACTGCTCATGGGAATTGCTTGTTTTACATGAACACTGTACATTGTAGAGAGTAAATCCTACAATGTTAGCCGGAATGCTGATTTTAAATCTGGCTTTGCATGCATAGGGTCTGCCTTTATCGTGCCTCCTGAATTTTAATGTTGTCATATCAAGGTGAGAGCGAGTTGATGTGATGGGAACTTTGAGTCAAAATTCTGCAGTTGCCGAAACCGGTTTGGCTCAGTGGATAGAGCGTCGGCCTGCGGACTGAAAGGTCCCAGGTTCGATTCCGGTCAAGGGCATGTACCTTGGTTGCAGGCACATCCCCAGTGGGGGGTGTGCAGGAGGCAGCTGGTTGATGTTTCTCTCTCATCGATGTTTCTAACTCTCTATCTCTCTCCTTTCCTCTCTGTAAAAACTCAATAAAATATATTTTAAAAAAAAAATTCTGCAGTGATGACTAGCGAGGTCATGGTTTATGGTGGCCTTGATTTCCTTTCAGCTGAGTTCACGCCATCACGTTCCCTCCTAGGTGTTAGACGCCAACCAGTGCTTTGAAAAGCAGTCCCACTCGGCTCTGTCTCTCCACCTGGCAGCGTATTACTACAGCCTGCAGATCTATGCCCGGCTGGCTCCGTGCTTCCGGGACAGGTGCCATCCTCTTTACAGGGTGAGTCCTCATGGTTTCTGCCTTTAAAAATAATATATATTTTTATTGATTTCAGGGAGAAAGGGAGAGGGAGAGAGAGAGAAACATCAATGATGAGAGAGAATCGTTGATAGGCTGTCTCCTGCACGCCCCATACTGGGAATCGAGCCCGTAACCCAGGCATGTGCCCTGACCGGGAATCAAACTGTGACCTCCTGGTTCATGGGTCATTGCTCAACTCCTGAGCCACGGCGGTTCCTGCCTTCTCCTGAGCAGAGGTACAGTTGTTCCACAATAGTTAAAGCCTGTGTTTACCGCTTTGGAGGTACCATCTGCTCTGCCCCCAGAATGCGTTCCAAGTGGCTGACAGCCTTTGTTCTTCCCGGGCATCTGTAAGAGGTAGTTTCTCATGTTTACTGTGAATGCTGAGTCTCCTCCCAGCTTTTCTGCCATTTGCTTTATTTTACAAAGGTCTTAGGAAAGGCCAAAGTAGCAGGAGAGGCGGAATGAAGAATTGGCTTTTTAATGCACTGCCCAAAGGGAAGGTGGTCTGTCTAGTGAAGGAGGCAGGCAGTGCAGTTCTATGAGGAGTGCTCACTTTTATTTTTAAGCCGTAAACATGAGCGTAGCCGTTGTCCAGATGAAATGTTGAAACATATTCTGCCTACTTGCCACCAACCTTTGGACGACTTGTATGTTAATTGCTGAGCGAAAGCACAATTGTCAGCACTGGAAATGATCTACTTTTTGCACTGGATCATTTAAAGAGAATTACCACTTTAAGAATAAATAGATAGCCCTGGGCAGTTTGGCGCAGTGGATAGAACATTGGCCTGCAGACTGAAAGGTCTCAGGTTCGATTCCTGGTCGAGGGCATGTACTTCAGTTGCAGGCTCAATCCCTGGCCCTGACCTGGCCTGTGCGGGGGGCAGCCAATTGATGTGTCTCTCTCACATCAATGTTTCTCTCTCTCTGTCTCTCCCCTTCCCTTGTACTAGCTCTAAAAAAAAAATCAATAGAAAAATATCCTCGGGTGAGGATTAACAAAAAACCCCAAAACAAAACAAAATAATAAATAAACAAAATAGATCAGAATTTTCCATCCACCATGCACACAAATCCAAGGTTCAGATTTTATGAAGGCAGGACTTTCTTTCCCCTGGCCCAAAGCAGACTGGAGAAGTCATTTCACACGTGTGCCCAAGGTCTTGCTGCCTCAGAACCTAGGCACCTGTCAGTATGAAAACATCCCATTCGCGGCAGCACCGTGGCTCTGATTCATCGGTTTTCCTGGCAAGAGGAGAGTGTCGGGAGCATCCACAGTGCAGGTTCGTCTCCCAGGGCGGCGTCCTCACGGGCAGGTGTGTGTGGTTCTGACATAGTTTCATTGTGATGACCTTTGGCCAAGAAACAGGAATGTTTTCTTTTTAGCCTCATGATATAAGATATTTATTTTGGGAATTCCAACCTTTTTATTTATTTTTTGATAGCTACTGCTTTGTACAGTTACTTTATTCCATACTCTGGTCATTTTCCTTTGTCTGGTTTTTATATCTCAGGCGTATTTTCATGTGAAATATGAACTAGATTAAAAATTGATGAACAGTTCATTAGTACATATGTAATAATCAAATTACATGCATGTGCTTTTATCAGGTATGTATCAGGTGACTGCTTTGTGTCAGGCAGTGTTTAGGTCCTGGGAGAGCAGCAGGGAGCTGCGTGTATAAAAGCCCTCGTCCTTCCAGGACTGACACTCTATCGGGGACGGCGCACCATGAACAGAATCAGTAAATAAAATATATACTGAGTTAAATGGTGATAGGAGCTATGGAAACAAGCAGCCAAGGGTAAGAGTGTGTGTGTGTGTATGTGTGTGTGTGTGCGTGTGCGTGCGCGCGCGTATGCCTGTCTGAGGAGTGCAGCTTAAACATGGTCAGCAAAGACCTGAGTTCAGAAGGTAGCCTTTGAGTAGAGACAAGACGAGAGCAGCACCAGCTCTGTTTCAGGAGAAGCCGGAACTCTGGGTGTGGACCAGGGTGATCTCTGGCAGGCAGGCCTGGTGGGCCATTTCCGGGAGGTAGGGGTGGGGTGCCTCACCCTGACCCCTGAGTCCAGTGTCAACTGCATGTGACAGGAAAGGCCTCAGTGAACGGGCCGCTCCGCCTCCCCGCAGCCATGATCCTGACACCAGCTCTCCTGAAGTTCATGTTCAACTGTTCAGAGTTAAAGTTTCTCTGAAGTTAGCCCCCTGTCACCCCTCCAGGCCCGTCTGGAATGCCTCCTCCTCCCACTGTCAGCAGGTGAGGGTGAGGCTTGAGCTCAGTGGAGCCCTGGTTGGCAGCCTCCTCTGCTCCCAGCAGACACCCTTTGGAGCAGTTCCTGTCCGGCACCGTGAGGTGCTGTCTGCTCCCCACGTGCTCTTGCCGAAGGCAGGAGCCCACCTCCCCACTCCCAGGTCCCCCCTGCAGCTGCTCGGGGTCTGTGGGCCTGTGCGGAAGGTGGAGGGCTGTCTTCGGCTGCAGTTTCGCAGTTGGAGGGCGGGTCTTGGGTTTGAAGGAACCCTCCTGGCACAATAACTGATGTGTAGGTACAGCTGAGTTTCCCATCGATACCTAATGGCTCATTATTTGGGTCTTTTCAGCATCTTCCTGTGCATAAAACAGCACCGCTGAGTGTGCAATTAAATGTGGCTAGCTCCTGATGAATCATCGTGGAAATTGAAATGAGCGTGGTTCCCATTGTTGCCTGCACATAATAGTGCTCTGCGAAGCATCGCTTGCTCTCGGCCCGACTGGATGCCATTGCTGTAGCCTTTCCACCCCCGCCGTTCTGTGCTGCGGGGATGATAATTTCGGCAGATTACGAGGTTTGAGTATAAGCATCGATATAATTGGGTGCGTTTTTTCTGAGAAAAGGCCCGTGCCTCTTGACAGAAGCAGCGTCCTGAGCCCCCAGCACGGGCTCCGGGACCTCGGCGGCTCTCTGGGTGACCTTCCGAGCAGCCCGCGCCGCCGCCGTTGTGCTGTGTAGTGATACAGAGGGGTGACTGGCAGGGGCTCAGTTGGAGAAACATTTGTCTTCTGGTATTTGTCCTGGTTAACTTGGTCTTAGGTTCAAAACACAAGGCGCACATGGCCAAGAGACTCAAGCGGTGCAAATGGGGTACCGTGCAAAGTCAGGGTTTCCCTCTGTGTCTGCCAGAAGTAGTTGGTGGAGAGCTGTGTCCGTTTGACAGTTTTTATATGAATCTGAGTGTGCCAAATACATTGTTCTGTTCGGTGTTTTCACAAAGATATTACGTTTGTAATTATTATAAATGCATCCTGAAGTGTGATCTTTTCTAGCATTCTTGTGAAAAAGTTTCAGAAGATAAAATCATAATAATGGAAGCATATTCTCTAGTCTTGTATTCTGGAGAAGCAAACCCAGCCGGGCCGAAATGCAAAGCGTTGAGGTAGACTGTTTCTACAATGTGCTGTGCTTTGTTTAAAGCTACTTGATTGAAAGTACCGAGTATAAAATTATCTCAAGCAAATAAGAGCCCTAGAGGGGAAGCACACCACCTGTTTAAAACTCTCCCCGCAATAATGCCCAGGAATGGAGACCATAAACCAGAATGGATTGATTACCTCTAACTAGCGAGCAGGAGATTAAGTCATGGAGCATTCTGTTGTCATGAATATTTATGAATCTTTCGTTGTTACAGGGACTTGACCATATTCTGTAAAGAAATCATATTTTATTCACCCACTCCCCCCCCGAAGAACTGCATTGCCAAGTGTTGGAAAAGTAATAGAATAATTTAACTCCATGCACTTTCATTTTTAAATTCGGATGCCTTTTGATGCAATTCGTTTTTGCAGCCGTGGCGTGTGCAGCCTCCCTTTGAATACCGACCGTGGGTGGTTTTGAAGCCCCTGTCAGGTCCTTCCGAGCTTGTCAGACCCACGATGATGCGTTGCATTTGGTGGGAAACGGAGAGGTTTGAATGTGTTCTGCGCAGAAGCAGTGACTTCGGTGCGAGGCCAGGAGGTTGGAGTCCTTCCTTCCCGCAGGGCTGCGGCTGTGATGCTGAAGTGTGGGTTGGCATCTGTGCAGCAGGCATGGCGGCCTCAGTGGGCATCGCGGAGCTGGTAGGAGGGTGTCTGTGCAGCAGGCATGGCAGCCTCCAGTGGGCATCGTGGAGCTGGTAGGAGGGTGTCTGTGCAGCAGGCATGGCAGCCTCCAGTGGGAATTGTAATGTTCGCTTGGAGTGAATTAATGTATATATGAGGTGAAGTGTTGGGGTGAGTTGGGGGTGCTTTGGAGTATTTTGAGAGAAATTGTGATAAACCCAGGTGTAGAATTCTTATTAAAATACTAGAGGCCTGATGCATGAAAATTCATGCAAGAGTAGGTCTTCCTTCCCCTGGCTGCTGGCACCGACTTCCTTTTGGCACCCAGGACCCGGGCTTCCCTCCTCTGGCCTCCCACAGGCACCCGGGACCCGGGCTGGCTTCCCTCCAGCCCCGGCTTGGTCAGGAAGGACATCTGGAATGATGTCCAGAAGACATCTGCTCTAATTAACGTATTACCCTTTTATTATTATAGTTTGGAAGTAAGCATGGACACTCAAGTTCCCTGAGGAAGGGATAGGAAGTGGTGATCATGTCAAGGAAACGGTTTGTGTAGAGAACTAGAGCTGACCACATCCCATCCACTCGGTCTCATAATCTCTGTAGGGCTCCGGACAGGAGGAATTGCTCCAGCGTCACTAATGGAAAACGTGAGGCTCTGAACGTGAGGCAGGGACCATGATCCGGGCTCTTTGACCCCAGTCCCCATGTTTAGTTTCCCATAACTAATTGTCCCCTTTCTTGGAAGACTTTGTGAGTTGCCTCTTCTCATTGGTATTCTGTTTTAACACAAAATGTGGACGTATTGAAAACCTTCTGTACACTTAGCACCTCCTTATGATCCACAAACGTGGAGACACTCAGAAACCCATCATCAAGGAATTAGCAGGATGCCCCTCGTGCCCCCACTTTACGAGGGTACAATTTTAAAAGGAGGCGCCTGCATATCAAGGGATTGAACAGGAAGTGGTATTCTTGCCCATGATTCTAAAATTCTCTGTTACTGCTGAAGAGGAAACAACAAAGGAATTAGAAACAGCTCAAATCAAATATCCAGTTGAACACCTACCTCTGAGTGTCCTCTGTGGTCACGTGTCTTTACACCGTGTGAGTGTGTGCAGGAGGGGAGAGAGGAAGGTCAGGGCACTCGGCTGTGCTGTGGAGTGAAGTGTCAGCCCGTCCCTGAAGTCGGTCGTCGGCCACAGGACTCTAAGGCCAGGCCTCACCTACCCTTGGCGGGAGCTCTTCTCCGCACTGGCCCCACCCAGGCCCTCCCCTGCCTACAGATATGACGGGATGGTTCCGGGGGGCTTTGTGCTTGGAGTCACAGCCCCACCTGCCACTTGCCCAGAATGGCGTCAGGCCTCCTGCCCGCCGCCTCATGCCTCTGTAAAACAGGGTACCAGCAGGCACCTGGCCCCCAGGACGGCTAGCACTGAATGAGGTTCAGCTCACGCTGCCTAGCACTGTGCCTGTTCCAGCCTGAAGATGGAAGTAGTCGGTGTTTGCTCTTAAATTTTTCTTAGGAAAGTGAACGAATGTAGTGTACAATGAATAGGAAATAGAAATTATGTGCAGGGGGGCTGGACTGTTTCCGCTTGTTAAAGGAGAAGAGGGAAGTAGTTTAAGCTGCGTAGGACTTTACTGACTATAATTTGTTGATCTGAAATTGTATTTCTAACAAAGAAATTGGTCCTGAATATTTGTTGAACTAGTTGCACACGGGTTTGTAGCGGACTTTGGAGAATTGGTTTCCAAAGCCAGGCCTTTTGACTGAAGACGCCCCCACCCCCTGCCACCCCACCCCCATCTTTGAGAGTAGGACTCAGTGTCTGCCTAGAGGTTGGGGAGAATTCTAATGTTGCCTTTTCTCAAATCCACCTGTTGGAACCCAGGATTTCTTTAACTGGCTTTTATCGGTACCCCCAGGTTCTTCCTTAACAGGGTCAAGAGGGAGAACAGCAGGCTAGGTTTGTAATATGGACTTGGCATTGACAAATTCCCGTGTAGCTCAAAATAATGGCCTACACATTAGAACTGCTGACAGCTTCCTATAATTTGGTACATGTCTGAGACACAAAGGCAGATTCTGGAGTTTTTCCTAATTTGCTTATATTAAAATATGTACTGTGTTTTCCCAGAAATTGGGAGTGATTGAGTTAATGTTCACGTCACCAGTCTCCCAGAGTAATTTTAAAATCATGGCTGAGCTGCTGTTGCTTCGTTGACACCCAAACCAACGTTAATATAAATAAATGTGCCCAGTTAACCACATATTTTTCTTCCCGTCAGCTGTCAGAGTTGGGTTTGTTCTGTTTGAGTAATTTCCCATTGTTAGAGCAGCTGCTGGGGATTGTAGAAGAGCATCCCATGGAGCCCCAAGTCGAGCAGAGGAGAAACTGGTTGGGCGCCTTCTTCGGCAGCGGGAGTGTTGGTGATTCTAGGCCAGTGATGGCGAACCTTTTGAGCTCGGCGTGTCAGCATTTTGAAAAACCCTAACTTAACTCTGGTGCCGTGTCGCATATAGAAATTTTTTGATATTTGCAACCATAGTAAAGCAAAGACTTATATTTTTGATATTTATTTTATATACTTAAATGCCATTTAACAAAGAAAAATCAACCAAAAAAATGAGTTCGCGTGTCACCTCTGACACGCGTGTCATAGGTTCGCTATCACTGGTCTAGGAAGAGGATGTTTCCCCAGCGCAGCCCTGGAGAGGACACTTCCCCTCGTTGCCGGGTGTTATCAGTGGCCACTGAGCTTCAGCCTTGTCCCTGAGAGCACGCAGAGGCCCCGGGAAAGCTGGTCCAGGGGCCCTGAGGACGGAGACCACTTCCAGGACGAATGATCCATGGTCGGTAATGGGGACACAGCCGTTGTAGGTGATGGTAGTTGAAAAGGCAGGAATATATTACTTATGGTAGCTCTAAGACAAGATGGAAGAGGAGCCGAGCAGGAGCTGAGGGACCTGCTTGCACTCGGTCCTGTGCCCTCTGTGGTCTGCAGACTGTGCCCTCTGCGGCTATCTTCTCTGGGCCCCGTGAGCCTCGGTTTAGTGCCAGCGGCAGGTGCCCGGTAGACACGCCTTCTTCCTATAATTTTAAAAAATATATATTTTTATTGATTTCAGAGAGGAAGGGAGAGGGAGAGAGAGAGAGAATCATCAATGATGAGAGAGAATCACTGATCGGCTGCTTCCTGCACGCCCCACACTGGGGATCGAGCCCACACCCTGGGCCTGTGCCCTGACCAGGAATCAAACCGTGACCTCCTGGTTCATAGGTCAACACTCAGCTGCTGAGCCACTCCTGCCGGGCTTCCTGTAACTTGTTGTTGTTGTTACTCACAGGCTGACCCCAAAGAGCTAATCACGACGGTCACCAGGCACGTGACTCGACATGGCCATGAAGCCTGGCCCGAGGACCTGGCCTCGCTGACGGAGCAGTTGCACTACTACAACGAGCGGCTCCTGGACTTCACGCAGGCGCAGCTGCTCCGGGGCCTGCGGAAGGGGGTGGATGTGCAGCGGTTCACCGCAGATGACCAGTACAAGAGGGAGACCATCCTGGGCCTGGCGGAGTAAGGGACCCTTCTGTCTCAGAAAGGGGGGACTTGAAGGTCACAGAGCAGGTTGAGTCGGCAGGGCTCCTGATCACCGTCCTTTGTGTTGACTTTCAGGGTTGCTCCAGACAGGGCTTCCCCTCTCTCATCCCATCACAGGAGGGGGGTGTGCTCCCCCAGTGGGAAAGGGCTGTCCTGTGGCTTGTAGGATGGTTAGCAGCCTCCCTGACCTCTACCCACTGGCATGCCAACAGCATTCTCCTCCCCTTCCCCCATCGTGACAATCAAGAATGCCTGCAGTCAAGTCACATAGCCCCTGAAGGACAGATCGCCCTCGGCTGAGAGCCATAGACAGTCGCAAGGCACCACAGTGAGAGTGAGAGTGAGAGAGGGGCAGTTAAATCCTAGGAAGTGCTTTCCCTGAACTACACGGAGCGTCTGAGTAAGGACTGCTCCCCTCCCAGCCGGAGAGCAGTCCCGATGGGCCTTTTCTGTGCTGCTCGAGGTGACGTGTTTCTCTCTCCTTCCCCGCTGCCGGCCGCCAACTCGTGAAGGACCCTGGAGGAGGATGTCTACGGGGTCGCTCTGTCTCTGGCGCAGCGCTACGGCGTCTCCTGCTGGGAGGTGTACATGACCCACCTGGAGTTCTTGTTCAGCGACAGTGGGTAAGCGCACAGTCCGTGCCGAAGTTCATGTCCGTGCCTGTCTTTTCCGTCTATTCTAGGAGAATCGTGGGTGTAAAGTAGAATCTCACTGTTTCTTCTCAACTACAGTAGCCCAGTGTCCTTGTACATTCTTATTCATCTGGGACACACCAGTATGCTAAGAATCGCCTGTTCATTTTTGTTTTTCAGTAAAAATAGTCCTGAGTTAGAGACTTTAACCTTCGTTCATTTATTCAAAGGTTTTTATTGAGACTCTATTTTGTACTAAGAACTAGATATGGGGTTACTATAATGAACAAAAGCAGGCATTATCCCAACTGTCTTGGAACTTGTAGTCTAGTGTGGGGGACAGATTGTAATGGAATAGCACCTTAAGCAGATGTGAACTCAAATCTGTGGAGACACCCTGTAAGAGAGCCCACAGAGCCCCACCCATGTCGCTCAGTGGTTGAGCATCGACCCAGGAACCAGGAGGTCACGGTCCCATCCCTGGTCAGGGCCCAGGCCCAGGTTGCGGGCTCGATCCCCGTGTGGAGCATGCAGGAGGCAGCTGATCAGTGATTCTCACCATTGATGTTTCTATCTCTCCCTCCCTCTCCCTTCCTCTCTAAAATCAATAAAAAAATAGATTTTTTTAAAAAGAGAGAGCCCAAATTGGGGATTTGCCATTGTCAGGGAAGGCTTTCCTAAGGAAATAACTCTTGAGCTGAGACATAAATACCGAGTTGAAATTAACTGCACTGCAAGGAGAGCAGGAATCATTTTCTAGGGGGACAGAACAGGCAAGTGCATAACCTGCTTGACAGGAAGGAGTGCGATGTGTCTGAGAGCCCGGCAGGTGGACAGTGTGGGCGAGCCCCTGAGAGTCGGGGAGCCGGTGTGGGATGGGACTGGGGAGCAGCCTGGAAGCCAGACCCGCAGCAGGATGCAGGCCCCTCAGGGCTGGGCTCTCCCCTAGCGCAATAGGAAGCTGTTAGAGGACCTGGTAAAGGAACAGGAGTCATGGGTGCAGCTTACATTTCAAAAGGTCACTGTAGTTACTATACCGAGGAAGGATTTCAGGGAGGCCAGGGTAGGGATATGCCGACCAATGACGGAGCTGTTATCGTGACAGACTGTGTGACATGCTGGGAGTAGGGTTTTGAAAGTACGGAAGGAGGTGAGAATAGGTTTCAGAGATGTCTAGGGGGTGAACTAGATAGTGCTCAATACATTGATTAGTAAACATCAACTAGATATGGCGGTGAGTGGAAAGGGAGAGGTTAGGGTCTGCCTGTTGGATGGTGAAAAGCTTAGAACTTAGCATCGTTCATTTTTGTTAATTATTTGAAAGTTTAGCATCCAAATTTTAAGTGTTTATGAAATTGCTACATGGGTGATAGTATCATCTACAATAAATACTGAACTGAACTAATCAGTTTTGATGCACAGTAATATGTTTAAATACATGTTTCTTATGATGTGTGTGTGTGTGTGCGCGCGCGCGCACATTTAAAAATACCTTGGCATTTTATTAAACATCCTTTCATTGAATGTTACATAAAAGGTGCCATATGTGTACAAACAGGATGCTTCCCTGGTCTCTTAATATATTACAAATTATCAGGCATTAAATAACATGCGAGACTGTTCAGGGTGGCCATTAGACTGATTGCAGTGATGATGCAGCCGCCATCGACTACAGGAGTGGGAGATCGATCATTGCCTCCTGGCGCCGTGCTTGTGAGTGACAAACACAAACACCCTCCTGATTAGCCAGTGGAGTTTGGTGCTCCCCAGCCGTTTGCCTTGCTATGCAATCTAACTTGCTAGCACAGGTATTAGAATCAGCCTTGTTAATACAATAGAAACGGCCCAGCATTTATTTGTCGAGTCAATACTAATGGGAAGTTAATAGGTCAGAGTCACAAGAAAATTGATGCTATTTGCCTTAGGTTTAGTTCTACTGTTTCTTTCAAAAGACTCCCGCCCCCAAAAGTTGATTTTTCTTAATTTTACATTCTCCTTCCTCTTGATTGAATTTGGAGCTAGGCCCTGGGTCAGCGCATGGACACATGTGCGCACTCAGATGGGTTCGGGGGAAGCAGCCTCACACAATAGAGTGTAAGTCTTCATTCACGTGGCTGGCCACTTCCTCACTGTGCCTCTCCAGCTTGTGTCCCTGCCCGAGGCAATTCAGTTCTCTCAAACTCATTTCCCGTGGTCTTGAGTCCGGTGTGATGAAAAGGAAGAGGCTTCGTCGTAGAAATCAAACCCCCAGGACCTGACACGTGATTCGTGCTTAATTAATGGCAGCTGTTCCTGGAATTTCCCTTCTGCAGAAGGAGAATTCTCATAAACACCCACATTGAGTTCCGTTTGTTATTGTTCTTTATTTTTTCTCTTTTTATTTCTTTTTTTTCTTAAACTGCTGTGATGGCTTTGTGGCCACATGGCAGACGCTGGCTTGCTCAGCCTCTTGGTTCTACTGGGGCGAGTTCAGCTCCCCGACGGAGGCTGACCTATCACCATTGCCAGTTTAGCAGCCAACCCCATCACTGGGCTGCTGTGGACACGTCTGTGGCGCTTAGAGACAATGTTAGCTGCCAGTATACATGTGGCCTCGTGGTGAGGGCGTGGGCTTTGGAGTGAGACCACAGTTCCCACATCTGCCCGTAACCCCAACTGCAGCACTGAGCATCGTCTCATCCCCAAGCCACAGTTTCCTCAGTTATCAGGACTGGTATGGGGAACGTCCGGCCCATGGGCCATATAAGGCCCTCGAAATCATGTGGTCTGGCCCTGGGAATAAAATTCAGGCCCAGGAAAAATCCAAGTTAGCATAGGAAGGTTGAATGTAGATATTCGGGTCACAGGTCTCACATGGTTGCTAAAATTGGGCTGCGTATTTGGTTTAGATCTTCCTTTTGGCCTACAGGGAAAAGAGAACCATGGTTATGATTTGTGTTGTGCATAAGACAAAACCTACCAGTCCTGAAAACGGAAGCTAATTACCGCCTTTACCAAAATGGAAGCGATTCCGTCCATGTACCTGCAGCCTTCCTTTTCATGCCGTGATCCTTCAGGCCCCTCTCACCCAGCAAAGGCTCCTGGCAGTGGAACAGAACATCTGCAGGACCCGTTTTAGTGTTTCCGTCCAGGGAAAGTGCTCAGGCTTTGAGTCCTGCTCACCTGCGTTCACACCCTGGCTCTGACCTGCTCAGGTGAAGCAGGCCAGATGTGCAGGTCTGTCCTGGGGGCACTGTTAAATATTTTTGTTAAAGAGATAATATGAGACTCTATAAACCAGTCAGAATTGACATTTTATGAGAAATTACAGGCTTCAGGGTCAGGGTTGTCCTATGGCGGAGGAGACGCAGCCTGTTCTCGTGGCTGTCCTTGTCACCACTGTTCATACCAAACGCTCCGAGAGGGCCCACCGACTCTTCCTGCGACAGGAAATCACTGAGACACTCATTTGTGATCCTCAGCAGCTGTCTAGGTGCCTTGAAAGTTAAATTCTGTCTTTTGTTTCACAAACACACATGTTCAAAATGCTGGCAAATGGAACAATGCCATGATGGTTTGCCCACTTTTCCCTGCATAGCCACACGGTCAGCTGCCAGGTGGCCTCACGAAAACAGACATGCCCCATCAGCTTCATTCCCAGGCCATGGTGGGTGAGTGTCTGCCTAATTTCCCGCAGGTCAGAGTCCTCGAAACTGAGAGGGTAGACTTGTCTCTCTCCGCAGGAATTGGTGGAGGCCTGTTCACCCTCCATCGAGGTTATTAATTTGGATTCATAGAGCTTCCAACTCTTAGGATTTGACTTTGGGGAAATGCCTAGAAGTGACTGCATCTGAATGGTGAACCCCTCTCCAGCCCTTCCCAGCAGCCCTGTCCCTCTCCCTGTCTCCTTTCGCCCTCCTCTCCCCTCCTAAGTGCTCCTTTCCTCAGCTAATGGAACCGAATTATCACTCCATCTCAGCCTGGGTGAAGACATAATGCATTTAAATAAACTTGTTTTCCTACATGAATATGAGGCCTTTCAGCACATGCTGTTCTTGAATTACGTTTTTGGATGATTGACAGCTTGAAGCCATCACAGAACATGCTGACCGTGGACTTAGCACTAACCATTTATTCCTTGTGCTTTGAGTACAACTACTGCTGATTTCTTCCCGCAGTTAATCTCTGAAAGTTAAGTATGCATTATATAAATGTATAAGCTGCTGTTGGAGCTAAATCTTGGTTCAAGAAAAAGCCTTAAACAGTTTCTAAGGGTGATCATTAATTTGATGAGTGAAAAATCCCCGGCGGTTTCCTGGTATTTCTTCCTACTCTTGAATGTGGGCTCTTTGGAATTGTTTTCTAAGTAGAGATTTCATTTCTTTTTCCAAAGGGAAGATCACAGCTTCTTTCAGGGGAAGCTGTTGAATGGGTTATTGATTGCTGGCATCTATAGAAGATCTTAGCACGTTGTAATTTACTGAAGAGGGAGGTGCTGGTATTTATCATGTGTCAGGAAAGGTATTCCAGTATCTCTCTTGACAAGATAATTAGGTAAAATTGCACATCAGGCAAACTGAATTGTGGGCGCAGAAGAATACGTGGGTGGGCGAGAAAGTAAAGTTGATTGAGAGAGACGGTGTTCAGAATCAAGTCGAACACAAAGGAAGTCAAACTGTTGTGGTTTAGTCACTGTCCGTCCACTTTGTGGATGAGTCTGTCTTGAATGCTTGTCTCCGAGGGTCGTTAGGAATGCAGTGTGACAGGAAAACTCGGAGACTACTGCTCTTGGAGAGAGAGCAAAGGCCGGTGTTACACAAAGAATCTGCTTTTGAAATGGTTGTGACGCGGGCACAAGGCCTTATCAGTCCACGGCTGCGTGGCGATAAGGTGAACAAAGCCACACGAGTCCAGGCCGATCTGACGCCGTCTTAGGAGTCACTTAACCCCTCTGATCGCTCGCCTGTTGGTTGGTAGGTACTTAGATGTAACCGGCCCAGCAGCCAGCACAGTGAGTGCAAGCCTTTCCCTTCTCCATTGGGCATGTGGTTCTGCCTGCAAAGCTCCATCGAAACAACTCATCTCGGTGGTGTGACGTGGGGCGGTATTTACTGCTTCACACCATTGTGTTCAGACTTCACTCTGCAAATTATGAAGGGAATCAAAATCTGAGTCGCTTTCATATTCTGTGTACACAGTGGCTTTCTCAGATGATACTGTGTATTTTGCATAGTGAGAGTGTCAAGAATTTTTTCTGATCTGCCACCCACTACCCTCACCGTGTCTTGTATAGGCCTGTGCTTTCTTGTCTGGAAACTTTGTCCCTGTTATTTTCACTCCATTCCTTTCTCTGGTGCCAACTCAGGTGCTTCTGTCACTAAACCTTCTTTTATCATTGATAGCGACTGTTTTTCAAGTTAAAGCTTGAGTGGCCCTGCTCTTGATTGGAATATAATTGCATGCATTTGTCAGCCCATCCTCTTATTTAGCATTGTTGTTCAGTTCTGAGTGTTTATAACAACTAGGTTTGCAGACTGCTGGGTGAGAGCTTGATGGAAATCTTTGCGCCCGCCCAGTGTGGAGAACACCCAGGGTTTGTGCATCCACCCGTCTGTGTGGCACGGGCGTTGAATGTGTCCTGTGTTCCACACACTGGTGCTCAGCACTGAGAAACTAAAGATAAAGGAGATATGGAATCATCTTTGCCATCAAGTGGTGCACCACCTAGCGAGGGGACAGACTCGGTCGGACACAGTTAAAGAGTCTGAGTCCCGGATGGAAGGCTGTCAGAGGAGACAGAGAGGGAGATCTTTAAGACCAGGGACATTGTGTAGCTCAGGATATTTTTGTAAATGTTTGAATCGCGTCTTAATGGAAAAATAGCATTTCTCTTGAAGTGAAAGGTCAAAGAGCATTTTTAAATTACCTGCTATTTGGACTTTATAGTTTGGAGCTGTCATCCTAAGTGTCCCTACTACTCATAAAAATTTTAAGACATAATTTGTGTTCACTTTATCTGTATAAGCCAAAAACTCGTGTTGGCACTTTCTGAAGGTGGGAATTCCAGTAAAAAGGGAGTCATGTTTCCCGGGAATTGCTCTGAAACCAGGTGCAACCTGACTTCGCGAGGTACTGTCGGAGTCTCGCTCACTGCGCCAGGCACTGCCCCGGGGGGGCGGCCTGCTGCCTCACCGACCTGGGCATGGGACCCACACGGCTGGGCTCTGGGCTCTGGGCTCTGGGCTCTGTGCTCTGTGCTCTGTGCTCTGTGCTCTGGGCTCTGTGCTCTGTGCTCTGTGCTCAGGGCTCTGGGCTCTGGGCTCTGTGCTCTGTGCTCTGGGCGGGAGAAACACAAGACCAGCATTAAGCCCTCCTCTCACCCCCAAAATACACATTGATCAGCCAAACACAGCTCCTTAACATTTTTTTCTGACAGTTTAACACTAGAGAACATTTTTATTATATTGTAAAGACATCTAAGTCAAGATGAAAATAATAAGATGTGTTTTTATTTAAGTGGCATTCCTAACTACAGCTAATTCAAGTGAAAGCGAAAATACCTATTCTTGCTGATTTTAATTGTATTTGAGCATTGTATCAAATTTGGCTCTATCCAGTATCAAGATAAGGCTCTTGGATGTCATATTTAGGCCTAAAAGTTGGGGTTGTTTTCACCCCTCACGGCTTCCTAAGTCCCTGAAATAATAAGGTTGTTTACATTTCTGTAATGAAGCTCTGATTTTACATTTGTCTTGTGACATGAATAAATAATGCCTAGTGGCAGCCGGCAGATCTGGGTTCATTTCCTGGCTGGTAAGCATTGGGCACCTCTCCCAACTGCAGGCATGTGAATAATGCCTGCGGGGATGCTGTAGACCCGCGGGAGAGCACATGAACATCGCATTGAGCAATAGAGGCATCCAACACGCCTGTTTTCCTTTATAAAAACCACCTGCATCTTGGTGCTCACCGTCTCTGATTAGGCAGGAGGAAGGGGCTTGTAAGAAGTAGCCTTTCCTTTCCACTGGTGTGGCTCCAGGGTTGAGCGTCGATCTCTGAACCAGGAGGTCACGGTTCAATACCTGGTCAGGCCACATGCCCAGGTTGTGGGCTCGATCCCCAGTGTGGGCCGTGCAGGAGGCAGCTGGTCAGTGATTCTCTTTCATCATTGACTAGAGGCCTGATGCACGAAATTCATGCAAGAGTAGGCCTTCCTTCCCCCGGCTGCCAGCACTGGCTTCCCTTCAGGACCTGGGCTTCCCTCCAGCCGCTGGCAGGCACCTGGGACCTGGCTTCCCTTGCAGCCCTGGCTTTGTCCGGAAGGTTGTCCGGAAGGACATCTGGTCTAATTAGCATATTATGCTTTTATTATTATAGATGTTTCTATCTCTTTCTCCCTCTCCCTTCATCTCTGAAATCAATAAAAAAATATTTAAAAAAATAAAAGAAGTAGCCTTTCCTCCCAGATTAAAAAAAAATCTTGTTTAATAAAGGAACCAAATTTTAACATAATTTTTTTGTCTCTTAATTTCAGTTTGTCCACAGTAGAAATAGAAAATCGAGCTCAAGCCCTTCATCTCTTTGAGACTTTGAAGACAGACCCTGAAGCCTTTCACAAGCACATGGTCAAGTATATCTACCCCACCATCGGGGGCATGGACCACGAGAGGCTGCTGTATTATTTCACCCTCCTGGAAGGCTGTGGCTGCGCAGATCTGGGGAAATACACCATTAAACCGGAAACCCACATTCGGCTGCTGAAGAAGTTCAAGGTGGTTGCATCAGGTAAGATGATCATTTTCCAGCTTGAATTCACTTAAAAAATAAGAATAAAAGTAAATACATACACACACACACACTGAGTGGCCAGATTATGATGACCACCTGACGTTTGTAGGCAAATTATAATTTCACGCTGAAGTTGCTAGAGGGCCAGACCATTATAAATAGGGAAGCAGGTTGTTTACCACAACAGTAGAAGTGATTTTTTTCTGAAGATATGGGTAAACAACACGATGTAATAGCCTTTGAACGTGGGATATATGTGTGTGTGTATATATATATATATATATATGTATATACACACACACATATGCACACACACACACACACCGAATGGCCAGATTATTATGACCACCCCATCAGTACTTCGTTGGGCCACCTTTTGCCTTCAGTACTGCAGTGATTCTTCTTGGCATTGACTCCACGAGGAGGTGATGTGAGGACTCTGACACCATGCCTGATGAATAGCACTGTCCAGTTCTGTGAGATTTGATGGTTGTGGAACCAGCTGCCTGATGGCTCTTTTAACTTCGTCCCACAAAAGCTCAATTGGATTGAGATCTGGTGATTGTGGGGGCCACCTAAGCAAGGTAAAGTCTCTGTCATGTTCTTGAAACCACTTGGGCACAATACGAGCACCGTGGCATGGCGCATAGTCTTGTTGGAAGAAGCCATCTCCATTGGGATATGCCATCAACATGATAGGATGAACTTGATCAGCAACGATACTTAGGTATGTTGTGCTATTCAGACGTTGTTTCACACGAATTAAAGGGCCCAAATCATGCAGGAAAACATTCCCCAAACCGTAACACTGCCCCCACCAGCTTGAAGGGTTACTCATGCATGTGGGTGCATGCTTTCATGCTGTTTCCGCCAATTCTCACTCTGCCATCTGCATGATGCAACTAGAAACGTGATTCATCAGACCACATGACTTTTTTCCAATGCTCGACTGTCCAATCCTTGTGTTCTTGTGCGAATTGGAGACATTTTATCTTGGTAACTGCAGATAGCAAAGGTGTTCGAACAGGCCTTCGGCTTCCATATCCCATACAATGCAGTTTACAGTTAATTTGCCTACAAACGTCAGGTGGTCATAATAATCTGGCCACTCAGTTTATATACACACACACACACATACAGAGAGAGAGAGAGAGAGAGAGATGGAAAGAGATCGACATTGATTTGTTGTTCCACTTATTTAATCATTCATTGGTTAATTCTTATATGTGCCCTGACCCTAGATCAAACCCACAACCTTGGTGTATCAGGACAGTGCTCTAACCAACTGAGCAACACGGCCATTTTTGAAATTAAATTTAGGGATTAATTTTCTCTACACAATCATGACCATGCACCATGGCTGGCATAAATCTGAAACCATAGGATTTTGATGCTAATTGTCTTTAGTTATTGTATTTTCAACTCCTTCACTCACAGTTGGGGGAATTCAGAGAAACCAAGAAACCAATTGAAAGTCGCAGTGACTGATAGGAGACCTGATACTAAAATCTAAAGTTTTGACTCCAGAGGTGTTTTGTTTTTTTTTTCCTACTCCCATTGGTTATATTTTACAAGAGGCCCAGTGCACAAAATTTGTGCACTTGGGGGTGCCTCAGCCCAGCCTGTGCCCTTTCGCAGTCCAGGAACCCTTGGGGGATGTCCTGGGAGTGGACCTAAGCCGGCAGTTGGACATCCTTAGCGCTGCCGTGGAGGCGGGAGAGGCTCCCGCCACCGCCACTGTGTTAACCAGCCGTGAGCCCAGCTTGTGTCTGAGTGGCGCTCCCCCTATGGGCGCGCACTGACCACCAGGAGACAGCTCCTACATTGAGTGTCTGTCCCCTGGTGGTCAGTGCGCATTATAGTGACTGGTCGTTCCACCGTTTGGTCAATTTGCATATAAGCCTTTTATTATATAGGATTTATACAGAATAAGACTGACACACTTTACAGTAGGCATTTGGCAGAATTACACCTGAGTGAAGCCTATATGTTTAAAGCATATGTGGAGACCATTAAAGTAAGAGCCTTTGAATCTGATAAATTGTGGGAATCCTTAGAATGGTGTCCATCTATCTTCATGCTCATAACGAAGAAAATTAAACACACTAACACCCCTCAAATCTCTGTGGTACTTTATAATTTACAAGGCACTTTCAAGTCTATATTTATTTAATATTCATGACAATTATGAGAATTTCCTTCAGTGTATCAGTATAAAGTTTACTGAGTAACCAAATTAGACATGGAGTAGAGACAGGGGACAAGGGGTGCGATTCATGTCAGCCCGCAAGTCCTTGATGAGATGCCAGGTGAATACACATGAACCCATCCGCTTTGGTTTGGGTACTGATTTGGGAAAACAGGGCCACAGAGGGGTGGCAGGAGCCAGGAGGTCCGGCGTCTCCAGTGGCCAGAGAGGAGGCGGAGGCTCATGGGATTGAGTGGCTCATCGGGATTGCAGTTGATCACACTGCAGGCTGGGCCCGGAACTCAGACCTTCTGGTCTCTGTCACGGGCGACTGAGCGATATGCTACACCTATACTGGCCGATGGGTCTGCACTGAGCCGCGCAGGGGCTGGGCATGTGCGCAAAGCCTCTGCATTGTGCTGGAGAGAACTGCTCTCTCTTTCCCTCTCTTTCCAATAGGTCTGAACTACAAAAAACTGACCGAGGAAGGCACGAGCCCCCTGGACGCACTGCAGCCGGTTCTTTCAAGTCAGAATATCTTATCTATTTCCAAGCTTGTTCCCAAAATCCCGGGCAAGGACGGACGGATGCTGTCGCCGAGCTCCCTGTACACCCTCTGGTTACAGAAGTTGTTCTGGACCGGAGACCCTCAGCTCATCAAAGAAGCCCCGGCATCCCCGCCCGAGTGGCTGCGCGCCTTCGAGGCTGGCACCAAGTACTTCGATCGCCTGCACCCGGGGGACCTCATCACTGTGCTGGATGCAGTTACGTTTTCTCCAGAAGCTGTGACCAAGGTAACCAACGACCGCGTAGAGTGGATGGGACGTTTTAGGAGGCATGACAGCTGCTCTTACATTCGGTAGATTTTGTTTTTGTTTCCTTCCTGGAAATGGGGAATAGTTACAGTTCAGATGTGCTCTAGTTTTCATAACATGGCATTTCATAGTAAAGACTGCATCCCGCTCTCCAGTGGGCAGGTGGGAGGAACCTCCAGCGCCCAGCCCACCTTGCATGCATCCGTAGCAAGCTAGCAACTTCGCTGTGGCTAAAGTGAGCCCGGAGGAAATTCCCATGAATCCCACGGAGTATACGCCTTGGTGATAGAATCATCCGTGGGAGTGGGGGTTGCATTTTCCAGTGTCTACTCCAGGCTCAGGGCTGAGCCCTTTAACTGGACCTTAGTTCCTGCTCTAGATCCCTAAGCAATGTGTAGTTTCCCTCCGAACAGATAATGCGGGTCATTGTCTTTCCTTCTTGCCCCCTCGCCCCAACCTCCCTGTAAATCTCTCCCTGGCATGACCTCTCCTACAAACCCCCCGCCTCGGTCTCGCTGCTGAACGTGCTCTCGCGCAGCCTCCTTTTCATCTCCTCTGGCCTGTCTGTGCCACTTGCTGTCTCATCCCCCAGGTTGGCAAGCCGCCTGGTACTCCACCCCAAGAATTGTTGTTATAGCTGATGTTATCCTGAAAATGGAGTAGAAAGGCTAAGAGTTCAAGTCATTCGTTTGGAAGCTGGCACAAGTACAGCTTCAAACATCTCCGGGGAAGCCTAGTTTTAACTAACTTGCTGGGTTTATGGTTGTGGATAACCAATGACTTCGTTCTCTTATTAGCGTAATGGTTTTAACTTTTACAACCACTACTATCAGAAGGAGATCATCAATTTTGTGTTTTTGTTTTTTTAAGGAAGAAAATAAGGCTCGTTTTAAAGGGAGGTAGTATGATAGTATGATATATTTAAAAAGAGCACAAGTTTGGTAAACCCGGCTTTGACCTTTGAACCTGCCACTTAGGGATCTGTGGTTTAGCCTCAGGAATCTGTTTGGCTTTCTACCTCCTGGGCTGTGGCTGAGTAATCTGTGAACACATAATAGTGTTACTAGGTTTTAATAGGTGAGTTCAACCAAAGTCCTCGGGTAACAGGAGCCACAATTTAAACCCCTCAGGCTTCTTCCGGGGCCTCTGCTCTGACCCTGGAACTGCACTGTAGCTAAGAAGTCCTGGAGCCAGCAGTCAGGGGCCATCCTGGGCACTGGGGGCGCGGGGACCAGGAGCCCTGAGCATCTTCAGTCCAAACGGGCTGAGCCTGAATGAGGAAGGCCAGGCAGGATCCTGGCAATGTGGGGGACAAGGCAGGAGTCCAGCGCACATTGGTTTTGGATCTGCTAGACCGGGAAGAGGCTGGAAGTCCATTAGCACTGCAGGATGAATACGCTAGAGGGAGGGACCTGGGACCTGGCTGCCCGGGTGAGGCAGGAACAGACGGGGAAGGTGGAGGGTTAGGGCCTTCGCTCCCCTCAGGCTGAAGGAATTTTAACTGTTTTTTATGTGAGGGCGGGAACAGAGCAACATGACCAGCCAAGGCCATATGCTAACTGCGAACATGTGTGTGAAGGTGGGCAGATGGTTCTAGACTTCCCAACAGCAATTATTTACTCACGATTCAATGTAAGAATTGGATGTAGAGTCCACATAGGTTTTGAGTTGTCATGCTGTTTTAATGTCATGGTTTTAAATTATAGCACATTCTCATGACCTTAGTTTCTTAACGAACTGCAGATGCATGATGCAGCTGTTCGTGAACATCTGTGCATTTTCCTGATGCAGGGCTGCCCCAGTGCGGACCGAGTCAGTGGATTATGGCTTGTCCTTCTCTTAGTGCAGGTGGTATCATCCTCGGCAAGAGATGCTGCTGTCAATGGTCCCAGGAGGTGGTTTTCTGCTGCATCAGGTTAAGCTGTAGAAAAGTGAGGCAGAGACATTGAAATCAATTTTATACCTTCGTCTAGCTTTGTATTTTCCCTCGTTTGATTAATTGGCAAGCTTTTTAAGTTGTCATCCAGAGAGAAAAGTATAAAGTTTAGATACAGTGCACGTTTGAAATTGCTCAATGCTGTTCTGCAGAGAGAAAGAGAATAAAATTCAAACTGCAGAGCAACCTGCACATGTCTGAGGACACATTTGGAAAAGGAAATGCCTCTGGATTTGGCCACATTTGCAAAACACCAGATGTTCCCACAGCTTGGGAGGGATGTTAGAAATGTAAAGTAAGTGAATATACTACACGCGTGTAGTGTGCAGTTTTTAAATGTGTACGCATGCTGGGTTCAGAACCAAACCTTGGAAAGAACCGGTGAGCTAGTCCCAGAGTGCGTAACAAGAACAGCAAGCTCCGAGGCCAGAATTCAGAGGGGCGGGGCCCCAGAGCCCGAATGTAGTCCCTATTCCGGGATAAAATGAACCAGGAAGGCTCTTTGCCCTCAGGGTAATGCCCGTTCGGTTACTGTTTGCATTTGCCACTTCGCAGAACTTCTGGGGGAAATATTCACAGCGTGGCATTATGTCCCGTAGGCAGAGGTGGAATTTGCATGACGTTGGAGGTGATGGATATATAGAAGGAAAGGAATACAAATGTGTGAAGTGCATGTGCTCCCATTCTAAATTGTGTCTTTTGGTTCAGTTTGGTTAGAGTTGCTTTCCTATTGCTTTTTCAATTCAGTAATTAGAAACATTTTTGTAGAAGGTACAGAGAACAAGCTAGTGGGTTAGAAATCCAGGAAAATGGTCAAAGAAGCTTAAATGCAAGTCCAACACTACTGGTGTGGCTCAGACACGGGTGGTCCTATCGGAGGAGCTGTGTGTAATCTCAGCGTTCGTGTTTTTTACTTCCCACCCCTTTCAGTTGCTGGTATAGCTACATGAGAAGTAAGGGTGTGAAAAGTACCCCTCTCACTCACTAAATGCTCCCCAGAAGTTTGCGGGGATCCTTCTTTGAAAACCCCAGGTAGTGACAGAATTAGAAGAGGCCTTCTTGGATCCTGCCCAGAGCTCATCCTGGATTGGGCAGGCGCTTGCCGCCCTCACCCCACCCTCACGCACCCTCTGTTTCAGCTCCCGCCGTTCCTGGTGGGAGGACCCTGTCTCCTTTGGATTAGAGCAGAAAATTACTTGAGAGCTGCCGGGAGCCGGTCCATGCTTGCTGTTTCAAGGGACCTGGCATATATGGCATACAGTTCTTAATATGTTTGCTCACCTTCTTGGTGCTGTGTTTTAACCAAGGTCACCTCTCCGAGAAAGGTTGAATCCCCAGGTAGGGATTTTCCCCTGAAGTTAGGGAGGGAATAAAACCCCTCAACTAAGTGCCAGGCGGGTAACTAATCGCTTTAACTATGAACAATCATGCTTAAGCTACATAATCTTTACTCCCTGGAATGGAGATAAGAAACGCCCTAACCTTTGTAATAGAGATTGATAGGATTGGAATCAACTGGTATAAATACAGATGTAACAAGACAGAAAGAGACAGAACTAAGAAGGGAGAACCTACAGACAGAACCTACACAGAACCTACAGACAGAAGAACTTCGCTGGAGAGAACATGGCAAAAGATCCTGGACTGAACCTGACTAAAGAAATTGGCAAGAGAACCTGACTAGAACCTGGTGACCGAACCTGGCTAGAGATCTCAGACAGAACCTGGCTGGAGATCCAGACCAGAACTTGGCTGGAGATCCTGGCTGGAGATCCTGGCTAGGCTGCTGATCAACTGAACACTGTCTCCGTGTCATTCCTTCTTCGCCGACTCCGTCCACACCTTTGGGGACCCCTGGACCTGCTGGGGTTGGACCCCGGCAGAGAGCCTCTTATCTAGATTGACCTCTGACCTTTAAGCATCATTTCTATTGATAATTAAGCTACCACCCTTATATAGATGGCATCTGTCTTCGAGCTCCTGACAGTCTCCACTTTCTGGTCCTGCCTTCTGGAGCTGTGGAAACAGCACAGGAAATCTGTGTTTCATATGATGACAGTTCAGATTCTTGAAATAAGCTGCTGTTTTCTCCCTTATCCCATTAACCAGACTGTGTGACATAAAGCTCTGGAAGAATACATTTATCTTAAAAACTGGGATATGACTTAAAAATCCAACTTAATATAAAGCTCAAGAATCATTCAGAGGGCCGCATTGTCGCTGTACCTTTAGGGCCTTCACGGTGCTAAGATGGCCTTTTAACTGAGGATGGCAGCACGTTTTCACTGTAATGGGCAGTCGGTGTCCAAAACGTGTGTGAGCATGGTTAGCTAGTGCACATTTCCTCACCACGTGACAACATACCTGACTTTCCGATACATCGATCGAATGCATGTTATGTAGATTCAGAATAAAACTCTCAGTATTTAAGCATCAGCTATGTGCCATCTATAATATTAATTGCCATTGGTGACATTAAGATGCAAAAGACGTTCCTCTAAGAGACTTAAAATGAAGTTTTTCTTTACAGTAACATTCTTAATATTGAGAATTTTAACGAAATCAGAAATTCTTTGAATGTAGGGCTGGTGCCTTTATCTCTAATATTCTAATTCCTAGCACAGCATAAGCAGGAAGTCGTTGAGTGGGTGTTTAAATAGTTATTATCACAGCTTGGTGATTCTTAAACCTTTAGATCTTTGGATGCCTTGACGTTCTTAAAAATTACTGAGGACCCTAAAGAACTTTCGTTTATGAAGTTTATATTCATTGGTAGTTATATTAGAAATTAAAACCAAGAAATTTTAGAAATATTTGTTTAGTTCATTGAAAACTACCAAAAATAGACCCATTATAGGTGGACATGAATAGCATATTTTAATGGGAAATAACTATACTTCCAAAAGAAAAATAATTGATGAAGTGTCAGCATCATTCTACATTTCTATGTCTGGCTTCATAGGACATATCTTTGTCATTTTGGTTGAAGTAAGTGAAGGAAATCCAGCGATGAGGCCTGAGAAGGGGGGGTGCTGTAATAGACTATAATTTCGGGGATTCTTAGATAGTGACTGAAACTCAGCAAGCGATAGAGCTTAAGACTAGTAATGTGGAAATGGAATCCATGTCATGAACTTTTTGTACTCTGCTCACATCAAAACTGTTGGTTTAGATTAGCGATTGCCAACTGTTTTCATCTCATGGCACATAAGCTAACTACTAAAATTCTGCGGCACACCAAAAAATAGGTTATATTTTTTTGTTTATCTGACAAAAAAACACACAAGTTAATTTTGATTCATTTACACCAGACAGCTACTGTTGTGTTGGCTGTTGTCATTTTCTTATTTGACAATCTGAGGGAAAAGAGGTCAGTGCCCCTGACTCAATAGGCAGGCATTGCATGTTTTAAACATTCCTGCAGCTCACCGTCTGAAAACCGCTGGTCTAGATTACAGTTTGACTCGTTCTTGCACCCAGGTCTGATTTGGAATAGAATGCATTGGGCATTTGGAAAAGAGGGACCTGCTGAGTTACGGAGAGCACCCTGATGCTGACATGTTGCTTTATGTACTATGAGCAAAGCATGCGCATGAGTATGAACCCCCTGCCTCAGCAGATGAGTCTTTAAGTATCAGGAAGCTGTCAGCTCACAGTGGTGGGCACAAGTTTACCAGAATTCTAATTTTTCGCTTGAGAGCTCAAATTTTGTCATTGGCAATAAATATAGTGAGCTGTTTCTATTGAGGTGACAGGCTCACTCTGTTCACTTGGAGGACTGTCTGCCAGACGCCCAAGTCAGAGTTCCCGCCGTGTCTATCCCTCGCTCTCTCAGGCAGACCTGGGGCCGCTGCAGAAAGCAGCTCCGTCAGCTCCAGCCCTGCCAGGCCCACGGCCTTTGCTGCTCGCACGCAGTGAAGTGCTCCAGGCGTAAATCTTGGCTCTTCCCACGGGACACTGAGGACTTGTGCCCTCAGTGGTTGAGATTTGGTAAAACTAATAATTTTTACTCCTTTTTCAAGAACATGCTTAAGTGAAAATGCCAGTGATGCCATCCCTTGATTTGTGCTTAAGTTCCCACGCTTTTATCCAGTATTTTTAACCATCATACAAATATCAATTCAGTGAAACTAGATAAATAATGAAAAGATAATTTAATGTCATAAAAATAATTTCGACTTGAGAAAGCCCTTGAAAGAGTCTGGGCCTCTTGTGGCTTGTGGGCCTCACTTCGAGAACCACGGTCATAGGCTGTTGTTTCCCAAACCATTCTTTCTATATAGAGAATCGTGTCATCTGCAGACGGCATGACTCTTTATTTCCCTGTGTTAGGATTTTTCTTTTTTCAGGATGTATGAAGCCTCCCCCTCTGGTCACTTCAATTAATGGGCATTGTAGTAAGAGTAACAAGACACCAATACCAGTGATGTGGGAGCAAGGGAACGGGCTCAGTGAGCGAAGCTTCCCAAACACGGATGGGCTGTGACCTGAATGTGTGAACCTGCTCTCTCTGGCTCTCGCACCTCTCACACTCACTCACACTCACTCTCACACACACACCCTCACATTAAAGTTTCCCTGGAGAGGCACCTGTTTGGTTGCATGTAGAGCAGAGGACAGTGGATGGCCATTGTCCAGCCCCTGGGCGGCTGCCCAGCTGCATCGCTGCCTGGTCCCGTCAGCTGTGCTCAGATTAGGAAGAGATTGTTGCCACGCAGATAACCTATCTTAAAGGGCCCCTCCTGGCTGCTTACTCGACGGACGGCTGTGGATTAGCATTCACTCTGAATACTGTGACTTGTACAAGTCCACGAGTTCTCCCTTAAATGTTGTCGGTGTCCCCCTGTGATAACAAGGGGACCAGCGTTTCCTTCCAGAAGCCCATGATAGCCATCCGGGTGCACCTCCACCTGGCTCAGGTGAACCAGTTCCTTCATTGACCTTTCAAATCCAGCCTTGCAAACAGGTTTACAGGAGGAGAGAGTATTACTGTAATGTTCCCTGCGGTTTGTCCTGTCAGCCATGTGCGCAGCCCCATCATAGAAGTCTGTGCACCGGCCCCCAGGAGGTGTCTGGCGGCAGCCCTTGCAGCCCTGTCCTTCATAAGTGCGAGAAGGGCCTTCCCCTTCCTGCGAAGTGTATGGGCTCCAACCTCACAGGGGGTGGGTGGGATCTTGGGGAAGAGAGAGGAATTAATAAACAGCCTCAGAATAACGTGCAACAAATTTTAACATGAAAAAAGCAGCGGGGAGAGGAGTGTGAAAATAACCTCCCCATTGCACGCTCCTGTCTGGCAGACTTCACAGACTTCACTGCGTTCGCATTCAACAGTAACCCTTCAGTGATGTGGACCCTCTCCCCTCCCTTCCTTGTTCATCCAGCCCGTCCCCTCCTCTTACTAAGTCCCTGGACTTAGAAACAGATTTATCTCCTGATGGCTGTCGTATCAAGACCATCTCCAGCTGTGAAGGGATGTGCACTGAGCAGCCGTGCCCTCTCCCTTAGCCAGTGCCCACTGCGCTCTCTACATGGGACCCAGGACCATTCCTGTCCAGTGGACACCAGCACGGGAGGCAGGGTGTTTGCCTGCTGGACAGCCAGAGGGAACACTTTACAGATGAAGGTGTAAACAAATAGCTTAGGGAGCAGTCACTTTCTCGGGTATTTTAAGAGGGACTGCATCCATCCCAGTGGCCTGTGGTTGCGGAAGTCACCTAGGATTTGCCCAGGTCTCTTAATGAAAAAGTTCCACAGAGTTGTTTGTGTTGAGAGCTTTTACAGTTCACCTTCATGTAATTTATCAGAATGAGGTGCTTTTATGCTTAAAAGTCTTGTTTCTTTGCATCAAAAATAATTCCAAAAATAGAAATTAACATTTAAAGTGTTTCTTGTGACCATAGGGCTCTAATATTTTTTATGATAACTCTGCATTGAGTTATTGTTTGAATTATTGCATCGTACATTAGATCAGAACAACATAGATGCATTAACATTTTTGATAAATAAGTATTAACTATTAAAAATAAAATTGTATTTTAAATGTGCATCTCAATGAGGTGGGTAGGGCTTTAAACATTGTTTTTAATTAGTTTATGTGCCCTTGGATGACTGTTACTTATTGCTAGATTGAGATTGCATTAAATATCAATTCTTTCCATTTTGCATTTCTATAGATATGAATATTTAAAAGTCTTGTTCATGTAGTGGATGGGGAAGGAGTGATGTCATAGCAATGCCACTCATTTTTTTGAATGCCTTCCAAGCTATCACCCAAAATTCAAATAGTGATCTCTTGTTAAAAACGATTTTTAATGACTTATCAGCTGACAACTCAGTTTTGTTGAGAATAAATAATTGGAAACTGTGTGATAAGCATAAGGACATTTGCTCTCCGCTGTTGGAATCCTTTCACACACCAGTGTTTTGAATGGCCCCTCTGTTTGGCATTCTGGAGCTTTTTGGACTCCAGAACAGCGTGTCCCAGTGGGATTCGGGGCGGCCTCTCCTGGGTGAGTGAGGCAGGCCTGCGGTGAAGGGAAAAGGTACCCTGACTCAGGAAGGTCACTGTTAGGAAAGAGAAGTCAGGGAAGGCGGACATTCAGAAACCAGTGCCCTTAAACCCGTCTGCACCCGTGTATCCTTTGAAAAGGCTTTGCGTGAAGGTGGCACACACACCCCAGGTGGGAGACCTGGCCCCTAACAGAGAATGTGTGGTTTCCCAGCATGCTCCGCGGTGACCCCAGCCTCCTGCACGTGGGCCCCGCCTCCCGCAGGACAGTCCCTGCCTGAGCACACCTGCCGGCCCTGCCCACCTCGCCTTTCCTCGTCCCAGCAGTGGCTCCCTGAGCCTGGAGGGGAGGAGTGTCACCTCTCCCTGGCAGCGCGGGTGGGGAGGAGCTGTGGGTCAGAGTCCTGGGATATTTGATCTCTTTTAGAAACAATTCTTCCTCTTCCCCGAATGTAGTGTTAGCTGCTGCTCTGCCCTCGGGACCCCTGCGGCAGTGAGCCACTGTTTCGGGGGCATGTGATCCCCCTGGGGTGTTTGCATGCTGGCAGATCAAGGGTCACAGCCTAGAGCACGCTCTCTATAAAGCCGCTCTCTCTGCCTGGAGCCCGCCCCGCCCCTTCCTCCCAGGAAGACCTGCGCAGCCTCCACATCCTGGTGGGCTGCCCCACCTTTGTGCAGACTTGCTTACCTTTTTTCCAAGATAGATATTTTTATTTTTTTATTTTTTAAATATATTTTATTGATTTTTTACAGAGAAGAAGGGAGAGGGATAGAGAGTCAGAAACATCGATGAGAGAGATCAGTCAGCTGCCTCCTGCACGCCCCCCAGTGGGGATGTGCCCGCAACCAAGGTACATGCCCTTGACTGGAATCGAACCCGGGACCCCTGAGTCCGCAGGCCGACGCTCTATCCACTGAGCCAAACCGGTTCGGCTATTTTTTTTATTTTTAAATGGATTAGGGAGAGGGAGAGAGGGTTAGAAACATCCATGATGAGAGAGAATCATTGATCATCTGCCTCCTGCACACCCCACAATGGGGACTGAGCCCACAACCTGGGCATGTGCCCTGACCAGGAATCAAACTTTAACCTCCTGGTTCATAGTTTGACGCTCAACCACTGAGCCACGCTGGTTGGGCCAGACATTTTTCTAGGGGCACCCACATACTTAACTGATACTTCAGCTGCGCTTTACGAATGTCTATTGTTATGTTTGGCTTCCCCATTGGGATGTGTATCTTCACAGGTAGGGAGTGTGTGTGGATTTACCTGTGTATCCCCAGGCCTAGCATGTGGCGAGGGGTGGGGTGTTTGTGCTTGAAGGGGGGAAAGTTGAAAAAGTCCTATGAGGTTTTAAATGGAGACCACATTGAGTGGCTCTCTAGCCCAGGGGTGGGCAAACTTTTTGACTCGAGGGCCACAATGGGTTCTTAAACTGGACTGGAGGGCCAGAACAAAAGCATGGATGGAGTGTTTGTGTGAACTAATATAAATTCAAAGTAAACATCATTACATAAAAGGGTACAGTCTTTTTTTTTTTTAGTTTTATTCATTTCAAACGGGCCGGATCCGGCCCGCGGGCCGTAGTTTGCCCACGGCTGGTCTAGCCATCCTTTATTAATCAAAGAAATTGTTTTCAATCTCAGAGTAACGGTGATGTGGAAATATGTGAATAAGATAATTTTGGTCTTGATTTGCCATTGTCCTGCGTCGTGGCTGTTCCGGTGTAAGCAGCATGCCAACCCCAGTTTCCCACCTGACTCTGTGGGTAGCAGCTGGGTTTTCTCAGGCCCCTGCATCTCTCAATCTCAGCCTTATCTTCAGAGGCATGCGATGCTCATTTCAAAAAGGGAAAGTGCCAGTTTCACGAGACTGATCAGCCTTGAAGCGCCTGCCCGTGATGAAAATGGCCGTGTGGACTTCAGATCAAGCCATGCCCTGAAAGCGATCGCACTGAAGGCGTCAGATCCCGCTTCAGCTCCTTTCTGTCAGGCTTCCCGGGCGTGAAGGTGATGAAGAACCTACAGGCCCCTCCCGTGGTCAACACTGCTGGCTTCGTCCTCCTCTCTGATGGCCTTTACTTGCCCTCTGCGTCCCAGCCACGCCCTTTCCTCCCAGGCCCGGTGACCTCTTGGCAGTCTCCCCTTGTCTTAAAGCCCACTCATGCCCGAGGACTCTCCTGACACGTAGCCTCCTTTACAACCGTTCCGTCGGGACAAGGGCGCCTCAGGACCCTTCACGGCATCCTGTCCTGACCCTGGTGTAGGTTTATGAGGATCATGCTTCCCCGCATTTCCAGCCAGACTTGGACCACCTCGGGGCGGGCCTGATCTAGCCCTGTCTGTGTGCCCAGCACGGCCCAAGGCACCCAGCGTGCAGCACCCACTCAGGGGACGTTGTCTACAGAATGAATGAACAGAAAGTCATCGCTAGTTTAATGTCCTTGTCCCAATGGCATCTGGCCCCAGTTTTTGTTTTGTTTTTTTTTTTGGTTTCAAGTCCTTTAAAATGTCCTTTCCCAGTTTTAGGCTCTTGGGGCCCTCGGCCAGGAACAGGGTTTTGCAGAGTAAATCGGAGCCTTCCGGCACATTCTGAACACACGTTTCTAGGGACACGTCAGCATGTGTCATTTCATTGCTTCTTGAAAGGGTCTTTCCCCTGTTGTTGATCAGAGTTGATCAGTTCCCAGCAGCTACTTCCTGTTGGTCTGCGATGGGCTAAACCATGGTCGGCAAACTGCTGCTCGCGAGCCACATGCGGCTCTTTGGCCCCTTGAGTGTGGCTCTTCCTAAGCCTTAGGAGTACCCTAATGAAGTTAATAACAATGTACCTACCTATATAGTTTAAGTTTAAAAAATTTGGCTCTCAAAAGAAATTTCAATCGTTGTACTGTTGATACTTGGCTCTGTTGACTAATGAGTGCTGACCACTGGGCTAGACAGCGTGTGAGGTGCCAGCGATGCAGGGACCTAGGAAGCACAGCTTCTGCCGTGAAGGGGCTCGTTGTTTAGTCAGGGAGACGCACAAATAAGCAGACGAGTTGAATGCAGTGTGACCTTTCTTGGATCTGGGAGAGCACGGAGTGCCTTAGGGAGGCGTGGGAGAGGCGTGTGCCTGGGCTGAGATGGTGTCAGGGGCAACGGCGTCCTGAGGCGAGGGTGAACTCTGAGCTGATCTGGAAGGACCCACGAAGGGAGGCTTGAGCAACGCTGACCTTTTCCCCTCGGAACCTGCAGTTTCCGGTATTTCTTTGGAGGAAGATTCTCCTACAGAGTGTTTTTAAATGGGGACTGAGCGAGACAGTCCATGTCATTGCCCTCAGTGGTGTCCGCATTCCCAGAGTGCAGGTTGTGTAGCCAGCCGGGTGCCCGAGGCCATTTACAGCTTCTTCTCAGTTCATCTCCCAACTGTAGATTCTCCGTATTGTAGCTCAGGGGCCGGTGAACTACGGCCTACAGGTCAAGTTCAGCCCAGGCCCGTTCTCTCACAGCCCTTAGCTGAGACTGGGTGTTAGGTCTGCCTAAAGCATCGTGAAAACCAACCAGCTCAACAAACACAAGAGCGTGTAGCAGAGACCTGCACGGCCCTGCTCTGTCTGCATGCAGTGCTCCCGGGGGTCCCACATCCACCCTGAGCTCCCACCTCTCAGCTCTGCTTTGCCCTTCTGTCTTCCCTAAATACTGTCATCTGCCCACCATACATTCAGCAAATGGGGCATTCTTTGTGTTTGAGCCACCGTCCGGGTCTGTGACGATAACAGTGACAGGCAGTAGCAGACAGAAGCTCAATATCAGCTGTGAAGAAAGACACTAACGCCGAGCCCAGCCAGCGTGGCTCAGTGGTTGAGCGTTGACCTGTGAACCAGTAGGTTGGTTTGATTCCCGGTCAGGGCACATGCGTGGGTTGCGGGCTCAGTCCCCAGTAGGGTGTCTGCAGGAGGCAGCTGATCCATGCTTCTCTCTCATCATTGATGTTTCTATCTCTCTCTTCTCCCTTCCTCTCTGAAATCAATAAAAATGTATTTAAAAAGGAAAAAAGCTAATGGTGGGTCAGGAGAAAGCCCCGAGGGCAGCACCGGGGCCAGCCAGGAGGATTCCTGGGAGGACTTGCAGTCAGGGCACCAGCAGGTGGAAGGGCGCTGAGTGAGGCCAGGAGGCCAGGGTGCCGGGAGTGGAGGGACAGTGTGGAGAAGGGGTGGAGGTGAGACAGGCAGGTGAGGTGAGGGAAGAGCAGGTCCTGTAGGCTTCGGAGACTGGCTTTTATTCTTAGTGAACTGGGAAGCATGAACGGATGTGAGCGGAGGAGTGGCGTCATGTTTGTGAAATGTCACTCTGCTGCTGTCACACTGCAGTGGCCAGTCCACCCCCAGTCGCAGTGGTTTCATTTCACACAGCAAGCGTGCAGGTTCCCTCATGCTCCTGTTCCGGTGAGAGGCGGCAGAGAGCTCTGTACCACCGTCTGTAGGGTCCAAGCCGAAGGACGCTCTACCGTCTGGGACCTGCGCCTCCCCAGCTGGGTCGGGCAGATGCAGTGGAGCCTGCGTGTGTGTGGTGGTTACCTCTCTGCCATGTCCATCAGGAGGCCAGGGAGCACCCTTGGAATATGCAAGAGGCGATGGTGGCTTGGAGCTGAGTGGTGTCAGCGAAGGGGTGGGAATTGGGTGGAGTCTGGGTGTATCTTGAAGGTAGACCCAAGGAGATGTGCAGATGTCATGGGTGACTCCTCAATCCCCCCCACCCCCACCCCACCATCTCATCTCCTATACTAAATGTGATTTCTTTAAGCCTGGCTCATATTTTTATCTCATTTTTCCAGGGCCTGGAAAGTTGATGTTCATTATCTATTTATTGAGCAATAGAACAATTTAGTCACTTATCTTTCAAAATCCACATTTTTTGAATAGTAATTACAAATTGCTGTCAGGGAATAGTTTCAAATCTTTGATTGGTTATTATGGTAATGATGCATATGAGTGACATGTTCATTCTGTGGATTTCGCAAAAAAGACGGCTAAGAATAAAAGTACCTTGTGGATTAGGGTTAGTGAAGAAATTGCCATTTTCTACTCTGGTATATTTTGGTTCATCTTTTTCTCTTTTACTTTTTGCTTGTTCCATCATAGAAGAATTTATAAAAAATAAGTTTGCTAACTGTAAATTCAGTGTTAAACTTATACTTCTTAAACTCACGCTAACGTCCTTCAGCAATCAACCTGTTTTTACAAAGTTAAGAGGTGAAAAACTCAAATGCCCAGTGAAATAAAAGCCTTGCATCTTTTTCCTGATATTATTTGGCGTCTTAGAGGTCCTGGCTCATCAGGAAAATTAACTTAGGGTTGCATTTATTTACACTCTATATTCTTGATAAGTGTCAGGTTATTTAGTTATTTTTAAATACCATTAAAAATAAGGAAAAAAAGCTTTTCTGATGAAACTAGTGATGAGGTAAAGAAAAAAAAAAGGAAACTCTGAAAATATGCGCTCACCTCCTGTGGCCAATATCAAGTTCTACAAAGCACAGACTTCTGTGTGGGCCTAGACCGAGCATGCCAAGCTGATAGGGTATATGTTCTTAGATGTTGGAGCAGAGGACTTGCCAACAACAAAAGTATATTAAAAGAAAAGACTCATATAAAAAGAAACCTCTTTTTACTGATTTAACAGTGCAAATGATATTCCAGAGAAAAACTAGTATAACAAAAGCCCTACCCACTGGTTCGAGTTGCATATTAAAATGTCACCTTTGCTCTCTCTGTCTCCTGAATGCCTTTTTAAACACGCCATAAATAGCGCGGGCTGGTTTGTCTCATTGTTGTTCATTCCTTTTTTTTAAAGCTGTCTGTGGAAGTACGCAAGGAGATGACGAACAAGGCTATTAAGACAGTCAAACATTTTATTGGGAAGCCGCGGAAAAGAAACCCGGAAGAGGACGTGCAGGAAGCTGGGGACTCTAAGGTGACCTATGCAGACGCCCTGAGTCATCTGGAGAAGTCCCTCGCTCACCTGGACACCCTGAGCCACAGCTTCATTGTTTCTCTGCGGAACAGCGAGCAGGTAATGAAAGAAACGCGTCTTCCAGAAGCTCAGCTGCCCGGCTAATGTCAGCATTTTCTTTCATTTACCCTCGAAAGCTACAGTAGTAGTTCTGGTCAGGTTTCAGCCTTGCAGACATCCTTGAAAATAGTCCTCAAGCCTTTATCTCTCGCCTCTTCTTTATCGCTTGATAGTCAATTCAGTTTTCACTTCTTCACTTCTTTTAAAAGGATTTTAGGCCAATTCACACCACTGATAATCTGGGAAGAAAGAGGTGAGGAGGTAGAAGGGGTGAGGGAGGGGGCGGCCGCCAGGCTGAGGACGGAGGCTCTGGTTGGACAGCCCCCTTCTAGCCGGCAGCTCTGTGCTCTCTAACTGAATAATGGTAGGTTTCCCCCTGAATTTTCAGAAAAATTCAGAAATCGCCACCCTGCCTGTTTCAGTAGGTTTTTTTTTAATTGAGTGTATTCATTCTGTTTTTGTATTCTGTTTTCAATATAATTTTATTATTGATATGAATTATTTTGCTAGTGAAATTGATCCCCAGTTGAGACCCTTGTGGTGTCTCAGAAAGCACTCATGAGGTTAGGAGACCCAGCCCATGGCCAGGTGTGAGGCCCAGTGTGCCAGGGCTGCCCACAGAGAGGCGTGAGGCCCAGTGTGCCAGGGCTTCCCACAGAGAGGTGTGAGGCCCACTGTGCCAGGGCTGCCCACGGAGAGGCAGGAGGCCCACTGTGCCAGGGCTGCCCACGGAGAGGCAGGAGGCCCACTGTGCCAGGGCTGCCCACAGAGAGGTGTGAGGCCCCGTGTGCCAGGGCTGCCCACGGAGAGGTGTGAGGCCCCGTGTGCCAGGGCTGCCCACAGAGAGGTGTGAGGCCCCGTGTGCCAGGGCTGCCCACAGAGAGGTGTGAGGCCCCGTGTGCCAGGGCTGCCCACAGAGAGGTGTGAGGCCCAGTGTGCCAGGGCTGCCTATGGAGAGGCGTGAGGCCCAGTGTGCCAGGGCTGCCCACGGAGAGGTGTGAGGCCCCGTGTGCCAGGGCTGCCCACAGAGAGGTGTGAGGCCCACTGTGCCAGGGCTGCCCACAGAGAGGTGTGAGGCCCACTGTGCCAGGGCTGCCCACAGAGAGGTGTGAGACCCCGTGTGCCAGGGCTGCCCACAGAGAGGTGTGAGGCCCCGTGTGCCAGGGCTGCCCACGGAGAGGCAGGAGGCCCACTGTGCCAGGGCTGCCCACGGAGAGGTGTGAGGCCCAGTGTGCCAGGGCTGCCCACGGAGAAGCAGGAGGCCCAGTGTGCCAGGGCTGCCCACAGAGAGGTGTGAGGCCCAGTGTGCCAGGGCTGCCCACGGAGAGGTGTGAGGCCCAGTGTGCCAGGGCTGCCCACGGAGAAGCAGGAGGCCCAGTGTGCCAGGGCTGCCCACGGAGAGTTGTGAGGCCCAGTGTGCCAGGGCTGCCCACGGAGAGGTGTGAGGCCCAGTGTGCCAGGGCTGCCCACGGAGAAGCAGGAGGCCCAGTGTGCCAGGGCTGCCCACAGAGAGGTGTGAGGCCCAGTGTGCCAGGGCTGCCCACGGAGAGGTGTGAGGCCCCATGTGCCAGGGCTGCCCACAGAGAGGTGTGAGGCCCCGTGTGCCAGGGCTGCCCACGGAGAGGTGTGAGGCCCAGTGTGCCAGGGCTGTACAAGAAAGCTCTGGTGGCCTTTGGAGCATTTATCTGAATGGTCACAGGGAACAGCTGTGGGGTTTTTAGATGTTCTTTCCCGTAACTGAAAAGTTGACAGATCAGTAAGAACATGGTTTTTATGTCGGTGAAGACAGTGTTTAGATGTATACATTTTTTAAAATTAAAATTTAGTGCTATAGTAAATGAACCTGTGAGTGGCCACTGACCTCATTGTTCATTTTTCTTAGGTCTTACATGTTTATTAAGCACTCGAGGCCCGATGCACGAAATCTGTGCAAGGGGCTCGGCCCTCGCAGCTCCTCACAGCCCCGGCTTCATCCAGAAGGTTGTCTGGAAGGACATCCGGAAGGTCGTTCGGTTGTTCGGTCTAATTAGCATATTAGCTCTTTATTATATAGGATTGTATTCTTAGCTTGTAAAGAAAGATCCTAACTAGAAAGGTTAGTCAGTGGAGAGGAATTCAGATAATGAACAACTGGAAAACTTCAGAATCCGCCTGAGACTTCTAAGCACAAACCCCTGAGATGATGGGGAGAATCAGAAGTGTGGTAACAGTGTCCCTTCAGCTTGTGTTTCTCAGTCCCGTTAGCCCGTGTGATGCACAGCATGGAGTCATGGTGAGAGGGAGATAGGGAGCCACTGGCTGTCCCAGCTGTGACCCACAGTCACAAGAACGAGGGTAAACATTGGCTGTTCGAGTGGTCTGTACTTATTAGTGTAACAATTTTGATTAAAAATTTAAATACTTGTCTTATTTATTTTTAAAGCAAATATATCATATTCAAATCGGAGAATTGTCACTACTCTCCTTGAAACATGTATGGTCTTTCAGTGGGTAGAACAGTGTGTTGGACCAAGAGGGTCATTATCAAAACAGCCGTTTGTTTCAAGGAAGCTGGACTTAAAGGTACCAGGTTGCCCTGTATTTGCTTTGAGAAGCTTCTAGATGCTTCTCTGTGTACATGTAGACATTTAATTGCTTTGGGCTATTTAGAAGTTGAATTCCACTTTATTTGTTTATTTATTTATTTATTCCCAGGAAATACTGCAGAAATACAGCCACCTCTATGATCTCTCCCGGTCAGAAAGAGGGAAACTTCACGATCAAGCCGTGGCCATGTGTTTGGACGGTCAGCCTCTGGCGATGATTCAGCAGCTGCTGGCGGTGGCTGTGGGCCCCCTTGACCTCTCGCCCAAGGACGTAGTACAGAGTGCAGTGATGAAAATCATTTCTGCGTTGAGGTGAGCGATACAGGAGCCAGTGAGGAAAAGACTCTGTGAGTTGAGACTCTGCCAATGACAGTGCTTGGTTCATGGTTGTTGGGAAGATAAAACATCATCATGCCGGCACAGCGTCCCATGAACTGTGAAGTTCTGTGCAGAAGTGAGAGGCAGATGATTAGATCTCCCAAAGTCCAATGTCTTGAGACTAGAGAACCATGAGAACGTTTCATGTTGGTATTGTGTGTAATCTGTCAAGGAAGTAGCTAACTTCTGGTTCCACACCTCCTCCCTCCTAGTTATTCTTGAAACAGGGGAAAGGCCAAAATGGCATGTGGAACAGCCAGGTGTCAGGCTGCATGGGACCTCAGGGTGGGTTGGCAGATCTCGCCTTTCCCAGTGTCCCTTCGCGTAGCTGTGGGGAAATGGTTCCCAGAGGTTCTTAGGAAGTTCACAAGGCCTGGTTAGTCACAGTCTGAAGTTAGACTTCTGTGAAGTGTCTTAGGACATCATTTACCTGAAATGATGGCAAAAATAATTAAAAACCAAAAAACTCACAATTGAGAAATTCCAGCTTTGTATCCATATGCTGGTGTCTTTATAGGAATGCATCCAGAGGGTTAGAACAGAGGGGAGTTAAGCTAAGAAAATAATGAGTCGTCGAGTGCTTTGTGTGAATAATGCAGTTAGGCTAAAAGATTTAGTTGTGCTTAATTCATTCTCCTTTTAAGCGTTCTTTGTAATTCTGTATTGCTCTTGAGGAACTTTTTGATTAAATGCATGTCAGTTTCCAGCAGCTGAACTGAAATCAAATGAGCCTTTATCAGTTTAATTACCCTGGCTTCATGCAATTTTCACCGGAGTGCTCTGAGGTAGCTGGCCATTTCATATGGAGAGAGAGAGAGAGAGAAATAAAATGTAACAGTTTTTAGAAATAATAAAGCCAAATTAATAGAGCTTTGTTCTATTATTAACATTGGCTTTGGTGGTGGTGGTTATAGAACCACCTTCCTCTTGCAAATGAGGAGGTACTTACTTATTCACCACATTTTGTACCTTGTGATTCAGAGTTATTTTTTGTTTCTTAAATCAAGGTTTTACAGGAAGCTCACAAAAATAAAAATTTTGAACCATTCATGCTTTATGAATTTAGTTTATTTACTAAAAATCGCACATTTCCATTAATAGTTAAAGATATTTTTACATTAAAAAATTCTGATGTAAGTTTTAGTTCTAACCTCCTTCGCTGCATCAGTTCTACTGAAGCTTTGATTTGGGCTGATCTAATAAATGTTATACTTACACACTTAAGACAGTCCATAAGTGTGAATTAAGTCTTTAGCAGTGGAAGGAAAGGGGACATTAGGAGTTCAACCACCTCTTCGTAAAGGAAAAGAAACTCCCATTGACAATATCCATAACAGTTACCTTTGAGGGAGTTAGTAAAATGTAATAGGTATAAAATAACAAAGGCATGAAAGTAACTGAATCCAGCAGTTGACTTAAATCATATAACTTAAACTATTCAAAAAACTCATCTAAAACGTCTTTTTCCTCTGATGCATTTTCAAAATTCGCTAGAGTTTCAGACTCACGCAGTGGTACACTGGGCGTGATAATAGTGCCTGTGTCATGGGCCGTTGGGCTTGTGGAATGGCAGAACAGGTGTAAAACGTGGCAGTGCTGATCTCTGCTAGGTACCCTGGAAATAGGAGTAAATAGACCTACTGGAGAATTGGGATGATTATTACATACTTCATGTGGGAAATGGCTTGGGTATTTAATGTCCATGGAATGCTTTTTGAATGACAGAATGCAAGTAGGGTTTTTTACTCTCTTGATAGGAAAACACAAATGTATTAGACTGTGAGTTCCTTCCCGGAAGAAGCGTGTTCTTTTCACGTCCTTGCATGTAGGACAGGGCCCTGTACATTTGCAGACTGCAGATCCATGAAGGCCGAGCTGCAGGGGCTGTGCCGACCCCCACCCGGGGTATCTGAGTGTGGGTGCCGAGCTGTCTCTCACTGTTCCTCTCTTCCCCCCACAGCGGAGGCGGTGCCGACCTTGGTGGGCCCCGGGACCCACTCCAGGTCCTGGAAGGCGTCGTAGCAGCCGTCCGTGCCAGCGTGGACAAGGGGTAAGACTGGAACAGGTGGTGATCTCACTCAGGGCCTTCCCCAGAGCCTCAGAATCGTGTGTGTGTGTGTGAGAGAGAGATACTTCCAAGACTAAGCACTGTTTTGAGGCGTTTCTGGAAGAAAGCTGAGTGCTTTCTGCAGAACTGAAAGTGTCTCTGCAGGTGCACACACGGCTTCCCCAGCTGCATGTACCCCGTCAGCTCTGCTCACCTGCTGCCCTGAGCCTTGTTTGCTGAGAGAGCCTGGTGTCCTGACCTTCCTCCTAGGGCGGCTGGGGAGAGGGCTCTCTGGGCTTAGAGAAGGGACACAGCTGTCACCACTAACTGTAGTGACTAAGTATGGAAATTCCTAGAGTATATGTTACATTGTTTTTTACAAAGCTTTCTGTATGCTAGATCTGTCTTGTCTGAGGACTAAGCGTTCACGTTGTATAAGTCTAGAAGGTATGTGTCTCTAATGCCGTTTTTAGAAAGAATTTCTCATCTGCTTGCAATGGCAGTGATAGGAATAGTGGCAACAATGAATGAATGGTTAGATACTTCCTGAGTTTACAAAGATCTCTCCTACGTCTGATACCCATGTTGACCCTGGAAGGCTTTGTCCCAGTTTTCCTTTTTTAATGGAAAATGTGATTTAATAATAATGAAGAAGTGTTTGAGAAAACTCCCAGTAGTTCCATTCAGTAATAGAGTTCTTGTTTGTGTTATTAACTTCTATGCCGTTATTGTTCAGGTACACATGCATTTTGATATCATGTTGATCAAGATTTATAAACACGCACATTTCATGGTATTTGCTGTTATAACATCTTTATCTTTATAGGTTTAATGATTACTATTTTTGATGGCTGCGTATGTTGCTGCCATGTTCAGGTGAGGCTAGAAGCTCAGAGAGGGCAATTGACTTTTCCCAGATCAGACCTGGGACTAGAACCAGGCTCCAGTCTGGCTCTCAGACACAACTTAGCACCCAGTTGCCTCGATGGCATATTTCCATGCCTTGCTCTGTGCCCGAGGTCTGGATGAAAGAGTATAGGATGAGCCACGTAGATGCGTGTGGGAGACACAGCGAGCAGGGCCTCTTCTTTTCTGCCTTTGACCTTGCACTTGACCTTGCACAGGTTCTCTGGACTGCTGCTCATGGACCTTTGGGTGGTGAGGAACCTGCAGCAGTGGCTGATTCAAGCCTTTCACTCTCATGAGACATTTATTTGCTTTCTTTTGCGTGTTTACTGTGTGCCAGGCCCTGGGAAGTCAGGAGGAACTGACTATGGGTAGGAAATAACCTCCCACCGAGGAGCTCGGAGCTCGGAGCTCGGAGCTGGGAGCCTTGCAGGGCGGCCAGCCTGCCCCGGCCCTGGTGACTCTGCTGTAGCATGGGGAGAGCTGTGCAGAAAGCCAAGTGCAGGGCGTGGTTTATGCTGCCGGGGAGTCAGCGCAGGACGCCCCAGGGTGCCATCGGGCCTGGTCTCGGGAAGCCGAGTGTTAGAGGAGGAGGGGGTGAAGTCCTCCTGGCTGAGGAAGGTGCCGGCAGCTGTGGATTCAGCAGCACACAGCACGGAGATGCTGCCCTGTGTGGGAAGCATGCAGCGCCCCCCAGAGGAGGCGCGCTGCCTCCCCACACACCTGTCAGTCAGGGCTGACTGGCAGCTCCCCAGGGCGGCTGTCACTGCTGCTCTCAGGTCCTGCTGCCCTGGCCTGGCCTGGCCTCCTCGATGAAAGGGACCTTCCCAGGCTCTGCCCTAAGCCCCTCCCGCCGGGGCTTCCCAGGCTTGCCCACTGGGGACGTCACACCGAGATTAGAGGGCCGTGTTTTTCTTAGTTTCCAGCCAGATACACTGAGGAATCCACTGTGGGTCTTGCATACGGACTAGCTTTTAAGCTTCGGGTTCCAAAGAGGAACACATTAGGGAATGGAAATAGAGAGCAAGGTCTTACTTTTTATTTCAGAGAAAAATTACAAAGGCTTTTTCACAAAAACTTCAGAGGATTTTTTTTTTTTTTGGCTTAAAAAAGATGAAGAAAGACAAAGTCATAACTTTTAACCCTCAGCACAGTGAGGGCAGAAAAAGGGACATCTGTAATACTTTCAATGATAAATTAAAAAAAATAATTTGAAACTATGTCAGGTTATGTGGATTTAGCTAAATTTATCATGGTGATCATTTTGCAATATATACATATATCAAATCATTATGTTAAACTAATGCAACATTATATGTCAACTATGTATTAGTGAAAGTAGAAAAGTAAAATAAAATGGAACTTACCATCTGCCGGGAGCCGGTCCATCCTCGCTGTTTCAAGGGACCTGGCATATATGGCATACTGTTCTTAATATGTTTGCTCACCTTCTTGGCGCTGTGTTTTAACCAAGGTCACCTCTCTGAGAAAGGTTGTTTCCCCACGTAGGAATTTTTCCCTGAAGTCAGGGAGGGGATGCCTCTCCTAGAAAGGTTGTTTCCCCAGGTAGGAATTTTTCCCTGAAGTCAGGGAGGGGATGAAACTCCTTAACTAAGTGCCAGGCGGGTAGTTAATCACTACAAACAATCATGCTTAAGCTACATAATCTTTACTCCCTGGAATGGAGATAAGAAACGCCCTAACCTTTGTAATAGAGATTGATAGGATTGAATCAACTGGTATAAATACAGATGTAACCAGACAGAGAGACAGAACTCAGAACACAGAACTCAGGAGACAGAATTCAGAAGACAGAACCTACACGGAGCCTGGAGACAGAAGAACTTCGCTGGAGAGAACATGGCAATAGATCCTGGACTGAACCTGACTATAGAACATGGCAAGAGAACCTGACTAGAACCTGGTGACTGAACCTGGCTGGAGATCTGAAGCAGAACCTCTCTGGGATCCTAACCAGAACTTCGCTAGAGATCCTGACCAGACCCTGACCAGAGAACCCGGCTATGATGATCAACTGAACTCAGTCTTCGTGTCATTCCTTCTTCGCCGACTCCGTCCACACCTTTGGGGACCCTTGGACCTGCTGGGGTTGGACCCCGGCAACCATCTGATTTTGCATAGTTATTGTCAATAGTAATAGTTTATATAAAATTCCTGAGTGATGCCTGGGGCTATGATTATCGTTCATTGAAATAAGCATACTACTTACTAAACTTTGCATAAGAAACAGAGTAGCTAAGGACATATTAATTAATGGTTATTTTTATCAGTTTTAGGTAATGCAATTTAATGTGATACTGTTTAAAAATTATACTTATTTATGTAGTTTTTAAGTAGCTAATGTGGTTTGCTGTAAGCCTTTGAAAACCTAACCTTTTGCCCTCAAGTTAAGAAGAAGTACAGTCACCCAAGAAACAAGTGTTTAGGTCAGTCCCCGCCTTTGATACTGGAGAAGGGAAGGACTTGGCGCGCCTGTCTGACCCTTGACCTTGCCCCGCAGGGAGGAGCTGGTGTCCCCGGAGGACCTGCTGGAGTGGCTGCGGCCTTTCTGTGCTGATGACTCGCGGCCCGTGAGGCCCCGCGTGCACGCGCTGCAGGTCCTGGGACAGTCGTTCGACCTGAGTGAGGAGGACGGCAGGCTCCTGGTGTTCTTCCGGACGGACGCCATCCTCAAGGCCACGTGGCCCCAGCGGCAGGTGAGGAGCGCGCTGCTTTGGAATGTTCTCCCTGGTCACAGACGGAGGTCCTTGGGTGCTCGCTTGACGCTGCCTCCAGGGAAGCAGCCAGCCTGACACAGGGCGCCCCTCAGTCTGGCTATTGGGGCGACGTTGTGCAGAGGCCCTTGCACTTTCCCAGATGCTGCCTGTGCCTGTGCAGAGCCGCCGGCTTCGTGCTCACACGCGTGGTCGGTCGTGTTTCTCTTCCTGAGATACGGTCAGAGCCTCCCCGGTGCTGTTAGTTGTGGTGGCTCCCCTTTCCCGGGGGAGAAGCAGGGCTGAAGGGAAGTGTAGTGGCAGCTGAGCTGCCTGTCCCTCTGCATGCTCAGCGGGAACATGAGGATGGCGACGGGTTCTCCGAGTAAAGATGAGGCTAGATGACAATATTGCCATGTTCAGGGACCAGAAAATGAGGCACTGCTGCCTTTTCTGTGGCTGGGGATCCTCCGGCAACATTGCAGCCATCAAAGAAGGACTTAATATTTAATTGTCCCCTAGGTGCCCGAGGTAGTGGCCCCACAAATCCATGTGATGCCGGGACCCAGGCCAGCTCCTGCAAAATTAACACCGAGTCTGTGCAGCCTGCTGCCCCACTCGTCTCAGAGAGACGGCATTTCTAGTTTTCTAATGATGAGTTAACAGAATTAAAAATCCAGAGGCCCTCATTTTCAACAGCTTGAGAGGCCTTCATCTCTGTTCCGGAAATGTGCCCCAGCTTGGGGTGGGGGTGGGGGACGGGTAGAGGAGGGGGCGGGTGAGTTTAGTGTGTTAATCCCCTGGGTGCAATTTATCTGAGTTTTTCAGGTTTTGTAATTTTCTAGTTAACTGGCGCATGAACAGTGTGGGCCAAAATACTGACGTGCCCTTAAAAAACTTCCATCCCCGTCACTCAGTATATTTTCCTGTGTTTTTACGAAAAAAGGAACCCGGGGCTTGGAGTTTTCCTGGCCCCAGTCGGGGCACATGCAGGAGGCAGCCAGTTGATGTGTCTCTCTCACATCAATGTTTCTCTCTCTGTCTCTCTGTCTCTCTCCTCCTCCTCCCTCTCCCCCTTACCCTCTCCTGCCTCCCTTGCACTCTCTAAAAAAAGAAAGCATTGGAAAAAATGTCCTCCTGTGAGGATTTAAAAAAGAAAAGGAGATGGATGTCCAGAAAGGAAAAGTTCCTTCCTCAGACTTGAGCTTAAATGTCACCAGTTCTAAAATGACTACACCCTAAATTAGTGGCCCCGTCACGGTCTGTTTTATGACCATTTTAACTCTTCTAATCACTCCGCTAAGTTCTTCCTACCTATCCTTGTGCCCCTCTCTCTGTTCATTATATGGTGTCTGTCTTCTTCCATTAGAAAATAAATTCCATGAGAACAGGGATCATAAAGACACTCATTAAACATTTGTTGACTGAATGAACATTAGATGTTAAAAACGTGTCCAGATCACCTTTAAAGTGGCAGAGTCAGGACGGCTGGCGTTCAGTGGTGTTCCTGGCATGGACGGTGACGGTTAGACCGCGCAGCCTCCCCTTACACACCAGTGGGGTGATTGCCTGGATAATGGAGAGGCTTCGCATCGAGTGGCCGGGGGCTTGCAGACTGACTCTGATCTGCGTTAATTCGCCATAATTTACCAACAGATTTCTGGACAGCTCGTTGCTTTTCATGTGGAAGCAAACAGGTCACCAGCAGGTGTGTGCAGATGTGAGCCGGAGCTCCGTGGGCCGCGCGCCCTGAGTGGTTAAAGGAGAGGGAGAGCAGCCGTGTTCACTGGGTCCTTCAGGTATTTGAGGACCTTGAGTCTCTCTCTGAGCAATGGGTGCTGCCCTTGAAGGACTTGCCCTCACCACTGGCTTCGCCAGGAGCAGAGGGACCGTGGAATGTGTGCCGAGTGCAGGTCCCTGCAGCGAATCCCAGAAGCGGCCCTGCAGGGGGTCGCCCTGTCCGTGTGTTAGAGGAGTCACACGGCCTCTGAGGTCCACGGCTTGTGATGATAGCGCCGGAGTTCCCCCTGCTCCCGGCACCTGGTTCCCGGCCCTGCACCGCACCCTCCCCAGTGCCTACAGGCTCCTTACTTCTCTGCACGGAAATGGAAAATCTGTCAGAAATCGCTACCCTCTTCCAATATTTAAACTTTAGCTCCCTTTCCACCATTTTCTAACTAATAAAACCCATAAGTATTCAGAAGTGGACATGAGGATAATTTATGTACTGTTTCTATTTTCTCATCCAATAATAATAATAATGACTGTACTGAAGAGTAATAATACGGTTTATGGAGTACTCGTGTGTCTAAATCAGCCGTGGGCAAACCACGGCCTGCGGGCCCGATCCGGCCCGTTTGAAATGAATAAAACTAAAAAAAAAAGACCGTACCCTTTTATGTAATGATGTTTACTTTGAATTTATATTAGTTCACACAAACACTCCATCCATGCTTTTGTTCCGGCCCTCCGGTCCAGTTTAAGAACCCATTGTGGCCCTCGGGTCAAAAAGTTTGCCCACCCCTGGTCTAAATACTGCTCTAAATACTGCTGGCCTCGGTGGGGGGTGTAACCGCTCAGGGCCAAGCCGGCAGCTGGTGACTGTTTGGTGTCCTGAAGCCGGGACTCCCTTCACCAGAGGCTTCGGTTGGGTCCGGATCCAGCGGACCCGGCAGCGGCGCAGCGCTGGCTTCTGACACCGGGTAACAGGAGTCCAGGGCCCAGAAGTCAGCTCTGCCGCCTTTTACGTTTGGGTAGGTCTGAAGGAGGGGATCGGTTTTGTATTTTGACGCTTGCGACAGCAGCAGCTCAGTCTTGCTGGGGGAGCTCATGAAGGGGACTGCCCACGCTGCGGTGCCTGGGAAGCAGCCGCCAGCCTGCCGCTGCTCTGGAGAAGGGTGTGTGGTGACTAGTGTCCCTACATCAATGACAGCCTCTCCGTGGTGCCAATCACATGCTGTTCAAAGGTGCTCTTATGTGCGTTAACAGCTGTTTCATATGCACAAACACTTTATCTGAAGGTAAAATCAGCTACTGTCGGTGCCCGTAGGAGACACAGATTTCAGGGGAGGTGCCTCAGGTTAAGATGGTCCTGCTCACTTCCAGCCAGAGAGAGAGCTGAGGTTAAAGCTTCCTCATCTGCGAGGAGGTGATGGGCCACTTTTTCAAGGACGGCGACTGTGTGAGATAAGGAGGCTGCAGTCGCGTGACAAATGGGCTTGCAGCCAGGGCTGAAATCCCCTCAGTGAGAGACTGAGAGAAACACTGCTTTGGAGGCAAAAGGGAAAAAGACATGTTTGAGTCACCTTTGGGTTTCGCCCTTGATCCTGTGACGTGTTGTTCGTGGTGTCAGTATGGAACCTATACAACGCCTGTAAATACTGGGCGTTCTCACCCCAGCTCGCTGGGGCGGAACAGAGGTGCTAGAGAGGTGGATGCTACTTTCTCTTCACTGGGGCAAAGGATAGAATAAAGCAAAGTGCAGAAAAAATAGCCATTTCTCTCAATTTAGTTTTCACTAAAAAATTAACCCATGATTCTTTATCCTAAAGCAGCTATATTTCTTGTTTCCCCCTTCTGTCCTATCTATAGACTATAATCCTTATTAGACGAAAACATAGCACACATCTGGCTTTCTATGTCTTTATATCTAGCATATCAGGTTATTGATAATATAAATAATATATCTGTTATTCATGTGTGCTCCCAGGTGCGTCTGTTTGCTGGTTCTCTTAGTCACATTTTCTTATGTAATATTCACGACCGCCATATAAATACATGCAATCTTCATCTTACAGAAGAGGAAGTGAAGCCGCAGGAAGATGCAGTCATGGCTTCAAGTAAACATGTATTTGGACTTTATCAGCGTTCTTTTTCAAGCTGCATATTTAATCATATTTAATCCAATTGCCCTTTATCATTTCATTTGCTAGCCACCTGCAGGCAGTTTTCCTCTATGTTAGGCATGCTGTGTGGTCATTTCACACTGTGGCTGTGTGGGCACATGCTATGCACTGGACGACTTCCAGGAAAGGGAGGCCCCTACGTGCACATTTGTTTAATATTTTTTAACCACTAATGAGCAACGTTGCTCCTTGTGATATGAAAACATAATGGGCCAATACCATCTTCTAGAAAGAAAGTCGATAACATCATTGTTTTTATGAAAGTATTTATGCAGGAAATCTACATTGATCATTTGCTATGCTGTGTGTTGTCTGCTGGCCACTAGCATTTAATTACAGCTGACTTTTTCAAAACTGAAAATTTAGAGGCACTTTCATTAAAATTAAGAGCAAAAATTTCCAATATTACTATTTGTTTAGCATTGTTCCGAGGCCCTAGTCTGTGTAAGACAGGAACCAGAAAGTGGAGCTGTAACACTTTAAAAATCTTAATTATTATTTCTTGTAGACAATATAATTCTAATTTTTGGAAACCCAAGAAAAATATTGAAAATGACTAGTTAATAAATTGAACTTATTATAAGTGCTAAAATAAATTATAAGTGAATATATATAATGTATGTGAAAATAATTCATAAGTCACTGCTATAGGGTTTTAGTAAATATGATTGTGTATGTTACTATAATAGTGACATTTGTATTTTGAAAATGGGCATCAGTGATCTAGTAATTGAAATGATTAGTGAGCATCCAGAAGAAAATGTTTCCTGACAAAGACACACTCTTAAAAAGTCTGTGTACCCATGGAAGACTATGCAGCAGTAAAAAAGGAGCTCTTACCCATAGAGACAGCATGGAGGGACCTGGAGAGCATTATGCTAAGCGAAACAAGCCAGTCAGAGAAAGACAAGTGTCACATGATCTCACTCATTTGAGGAATCTAATGAACAGAAACTGATGAATAAAATAGATCTAGAGACAGAGAAACATGGAATAGACTGACAAGTCTCAGAAGGAAGGTGAGGGTAGATGGTAGGGAGGGGGGAGATTAACAAAAGAACTTGTATGCATACATATATGAATAACTCATGGGCACAGACAATAGTGTGGTGAGGGTGTGGTGGAGAGAGGATGGAAGTGGGGAGAGGGCGGGTCAATGGAAAAAGAAAGAGGACTTACGTAATATTGTCAACAATAGAGATACTTTTAACAAATGATAACTTTAAAAACTCTGTGTATACATTAGAAATGTGTTATACAAAGGAATTTATTACCTAACATTTTTTAAGTGGAAACTGTTATTTGCACACTAATATGAAAACAAAGATATGAATGTTTAATTTATAGTTTCTTTTCTCTTTTCTTTCCTGTGACAGTTAATGTACTTAGAATTTACAGGCTGTTATACTTTCTGAAAAGAAAGAAATCTAAATGATATTGAAAACATGAATCACTTTTTCCTACTCTCTTCCTTTTTATGGTCTGTAGCAAATAACCCGTTCTACTCCGTGCCATGTAGAGGAGAAACTTATCATTCTTCATTATCCTGCAGCTAATTGTAGGAACTGGAACGTTTGCACTGCTAGGACTATCACAGACACAGCATTCAATTGTTTTAAGATATTTTCTACGCACAGCACATTTTCTACAAGTAAACTCTGTAAAAACTTAGATGATCACTCAGAAAGCCCAGAGCAGCCATTTCCAGCCCTCTCCCAGCCACAGACCTGTGGGCCCTTCACTCTGAGACTTCAGGGATTTGGGGGCTCACTTTTCAGATATGGGAAGTGAGATTCAAGGAGAGGAGGGCATTGCTGAAACCACAGGGCTCAGCGAGGCACCTGAGGTTGACACAGAGTCAAGGAGCATGCCACCTCCAGGTTGCTCAGCGGTTCCTCCTTGGCGGCATCTCTTTTTAAATCTTATGTCCATCTTTATAATAATAATAATAATAATAATAATAATAATAATAGTAATAGAACAGCCAAAACTTATGGCAACTCTGTGAATATTTGATATTCTGTCCTAAAACATTTTATAAATGGTGGTTTCTATTCATTCACTTGTGTACCCGTTCACTAGTTCCTTCACTCAGTAAGATTTACTGTCTATCAATTATTAGTTTCAGAAGTGGGGATAAACCAGTGAACAAGTAAAAGCCTCTGTTTTGAAGGAGCTTCCCTTCTAATGAAGAATAAAGGGAGGAAGCACATGAACATCTAACATGGACTTTTAAATGCTAAGAAGGCAGTGAAGCAGGTGAGGGAGAGAGATAAGGGGCGGGGAATGCGCTTTAGGGGCAGTTATGCAGTGATAAGGTGACGCTGGAGAAATCTGAAGGAAGGGAGGGGTGAGCCTTACAGCCCACAGCTGCCTGGAGACAGAATGTGGGGGCAGAGGAAGCAGAGGTGAGCCCAGAGGCAGAAGCGTGTGTGTGAGATGAGTGCAGAGCACCTGAGGGCGCCGGGGCTTGGGACCAGTGAAGATGCTGAGGTCTGGTAACAACAGATGGATGGCTTGGGTTTGAGATAAACAGACACACACGTGTCTTCATAAACAGGCAAGAAACTGTAGCAAAACGCCCAGTTACACCACCAATTTAAGTGATTTAAAGCTTTCCCTGGCCTGAGCTGTGGTTAGAGTAGCCACTTGCACACCAAAGGGTTGCAGGATCGATCCCCTGTCCTGGTCAGGCTTTGGGTGGGAGGCAACCAATTGATGTGTCTCTCTCATATCAATATTTTTCTCTCTCCCCCCCCCTCCTCTCTCCCTCCCTTCCACTCCTCTGAAAAAAATCAATGAAAAAATATCTTCTGGATGAGGATTAACAACAAACATTCAAAGTGTGTTTAGCTTACTAAGTCCTCTCGATTCAGAACATCCTGACCTGCTTATAGTTATATTAGAGGCCCGGTACATGAAATTCATGCACGGCGGGATGGGGGGTCCTCTCAGCCCAGCCTGCACCCTCTCCAATCCAGGACCCCTCCAATCCAGGACTGCTGGCTCCTAACTGCTCACCTGCCTGCCAGCCTGGTTGCCCCTTACTGCCCCCCCTGCCGGCCTGGTCACCCCAACTGCCCCCCTCTGCTGGCCTTGTTGCCCCTAATTGCTCTCCCACCCCCCACTAGCCTGGTCTCCCCACGCAGCCTGCTGCTCAGTCGTTTTGTCATCCCTCCCTAACCCCCCTGCTGGCCTGGTCACCCCACTCAGCCTGTTCGGTTGTCTGGTTGTTTCAGATGTGATGGCCCTGGCTCTTTATTTATAGATTTTGGCCATGCCCCCTGCTAGCCACGTGCTGGGACAGACAAGCCTGTCGTCTGTAAAGTGAGGCAAATAATACTGAACTCCTCTGAGGGTCCACTGACTTCCCAGGTTATAAATTTGTTTAAAGAACAGTCAGATGCTCCGAGTGACTGTTCCACCGGAGAGTGGCAGGGGGCTGTGGGTCAGGGCATGAAGGACCTGGCTGGCCCCTGGGAGCAGCACTTCCCATAGCGATCACCAGAGGTTTCATAGCACTTACCAACTTCCGGGCAAGTGCAGAGTCCATGGCACCACCTCTTCAGATGGCTTCTTGGGGGTCAGAGCCAGAATGACCATTGAATTAGATGTTTTGGAAACACACGTTAATGTAGAAAGTTTAGCAAATATATAGGTAACCATTCATTCTCTTTCAAGGTATCGTGTGAGTCTCCACTACCCCGTTCCAGACACCCTATGTCAAGAGAGGCTAGGGAACACGAGAACCAGCTTTGGGCCTCTTTTATGTTGAAAACGGCCTGCGGGCTGGGCCTCGCAAACACGTTTGTCCACAGAGCTGAGGGGGCTGCGACTTGCTTTAGGGCTGCCTCAGGTTGAGTGAAATGTCACCAGCTCTTCAAAGAGAGGAACCACTCGCATTCTCTTTGGCTGACACTTCTTTTATGTTAGAAATGGAGATGGGAGTAAAGGGTATTTTACTTTATTTTGGTTTGTCGCAAAAGTATATGACAAATGCACTTTAGTAAAATCTGTAATTTCAAATTAGGGAAATTTTTAGGACAACATGAGCGCTTAGCAGTAATAATGCTGAAATGCAGAGTAGAAATGCATGAAGGATCATTTAAAGTAAAAACAACAAGCTACTTTTGAGTAAACTCATAAAGCAATTCAGTATTTTAATGTAACATAGATGATTAACATAACATAGATGAGATGCCGAGAAGCCAGTCCTGTGGAAACCTACTTGTTTGCATTGATTTTGGTAAAGAGCATTAAAACCCACCCTGTGGTTTGTTCTAAACGACTTTTAACTTGAAGGTTTGAAGTTGGAAAGGCGTCGGGCTTTTGCAGGCTTTTGGTGGAGATGGGAGGTAGGATGTTGTTGAATGGCAAAAATTTTCAAGAGTGTTGAGTCAAAATCATCAAATGTGAATTCTTCTATAAACCAATTCCTCAGCCTCTGCCACCAGTTTGAATGTGTATTTCAACCTCCAGGTGGCCGTGGCCGACGTGGACAGCGAAGAGAACCGCGGCGCCCTCTTCTCAGAGCTCTTGGAGTCCAGCTGCCGCGAGGTCGAGTTCCAGCACCTGGCGCTGCTCTTGCAGGCCTGGCCGCCCGGGAGCCCGGAGAGCGTGTAAGTGGTCCAGACCCGCAGCTTCTCCGTTCCTTTCGTCTTAAAGAGCCAGTGCCTTCAGAGGAGCCAGTGAGAGAGTAGACAAGATTCGTCTTGCCCCTAAACCCAAATATTTTATTCAGAAGTACCAGACAGCACTTGACCATAGCCTCTGGTTTATGATGTCAGCAAAGTAGTTTTGTGCCAGCTGTTCTCTTTCAACCAGGAAATCTTTGACTCTCTGTGGGCGTGGCTCCAATGCTAATTGAGAATCCAGGTGGAGTAAAGGGATCATTCCCATTCACTGAGATCACACAGTGTTAGGTGCAGTTCTGCACGGGAAGGTGATGGGAGCTCGTTTTGTAGATGCGGAAATTGAAGCTCGGAAGTTAAGTTATACAACTTCAGGCCTCCCGTGGTTGATACGTGAGAGGCAGAGCTCTCACAGCCACTGGCCACCTTCACAGCCCTTGCGGTTTCCAATGCGTCACGCTGGGCTGGCAGCTGCCCTTGTGGCTGCCTGGATCGGACACCCCGCCCTTGTGCCGGCAGCCACGGAATCCTGTGGAAGGCGTGGCCAGTTTCCTCTGGGCACATATGCTGTCTGTCATGGCCTGCTGCCCCTCATCGGCAAAACCCGGAGCTCGTGGGCCTCTGTTCCTGCCGCCTGCCAGCCCGGGACTCGCCAGTGCTCCCACGCGCACAGGTGCAAGGCCCCAGGCGCCCGCATCTGCACCCACAGCCGTGAAGTAGGTTTTCCTGAAAAGCCATCTGTGGGCATGTAGGGCCCCAGAGAACATCTGGAAAAGGCTCTCTAACCCAGGGTGGGCTGTGAGGGATTTCTGCAGAGGGAGTTGTTTTGTTTTGTGGTTTCCAATTACAGTTGACGTTCAGTATTGTTCTGCGTTAGCTCAGGTGTAGAGCACAGTGTGAGACGGTCATAGACTTTACACAGTAATCTCCCCGATGTTCCCAGCCCCACCGGCCCCATACACCTTATTGCAGTATTTCCCACTGTGTGCCCGGCTGTCCTGACGCCCCGTGGGAAACGGCCTTTCTTGTCTCTGCCTCACGGTTCGCACCTCGCGCGTGAGGCCAAGCACGGGCTCTATCAGAGCACCTCCGCCTTCCTCCCGGCCGTGTCGGGACAGCGTTTCCCTCTGGTTCCCAGCTGTCCGGGCGCAGCCGCCTCCGGGCTGGTGCTTGTAGGGACAGGCCGGGCTGGGCTTGCTGAGCCCGGGTCTCTGCTGGGCCAGACGTCTGCTTCTGGGCGAGTCCCAGGTGGTGAGGATGGGAAGCAGACGTGGGACCACGAGTCAGATTGCCAGCCAGCTTTTCTGTTCAGAAAACCAGTGTTGAGTGCAGATTGCTTCAGCCCTTCAGAGGGCTCTCAGTCAGCCTAAGTGCAGAGCGTGGCCCCTCTGGGAGGTTAGTGACCCGTGTCACGGTTCCCCTCGCGTTAAAACAAGGCTCTTTCCAGTCCCTCGCTCACCCACAGACACAAAGCGGCTTCACTTCAAACATGTATTGCATGGAAAACATTTAATGTAAAATATCTTAATTTTCAAAGGTGTTTTTTATAGTCGCACATGGAAGGAAATGAGTAATTTGCTGACTTGTGTTCTGCATCCTCCGTTATGCAACCCATAGAGTCAGAGCTCACTGCCCATGGGCTCACCCTCCTCCCAGCCCCAGTCCTTTCCAGACAGGCTCTCAGAGCGCTTCCTCCTAGACCATCCGAGTGCGACCTGGCACTTCCAGCACTTCCACTGGAAACAGAACAAAGAAGAGGGTGGGGGAGAGGGAAGGCGGAGGAGGGAGGGGTGTGACAGTGATTGATGTTGCCAGTCAGCTCAATCGAATTAAAAACTCAGAAAAGTGCTCGATCCGATCCATCTGGCTGCTAATTCAGTGCGTCCACCTTCAGCTGTACAGCGTGAGCCCAGCAGGAGGCTGCCTGGGAAGTGAAAGGGATTTGTACTTAGGGGAAATTCAGTGTCTCAGTGCATCACGCCGGCTGGTGGAAGAGCATCTTGGCCACTGTTGTCAGGCAGCCGTGTTGTCCCACGGGGCTGCTCTTTGTGCAGCGGGCAGCCTGGTGGGCAAACCCAGGGCCCCGGTTCAGACTCTGAGAGAGGAAGCGGGGTCTCGTCCGCGCATGTAGGGAGACTCCCGTCAGCCACACTCCAGGGCCTTGTGTGTGCTCTGACGCGAGCAGTGGTCCCTGAGACACAGCTGAGTTTGAGCTGAGACAGAGGCTGCTCGTGTGCGTCTCCGTGTTGTCCTTGCACTTGACGTTTTTCTCAGGGGCAAGGAGTAAAATCCGTCAAGGAGAGGCCCCGTTAGGCGCTCCGTGTCTAGAATCCAGAGCTGTGCTGGTGAGACAACAGACAGTCAGTAGTGAAGTTCCTTTCCAGTGTTGTCAGTAAAATCGGTGCCCTGCTCCCGGGCCGTGTTCCTGGACCTGTAAGTCGTGGTGTGTTTATGCAGCACGGGGCGTGGCAGCCAGAGAAGGGGAACAAAAGGCAAACTGTGTGTGTTTATGTCCAGAATAAGAGAACTGGGTGGAGCTCGAAGCGGGATCTCCCTATGGCTTGCGTGTGGCTTCCCCTGTCTGTGCCCCACGCTGATCTCTGCTGTGCCCTGCCCTCCTGTCATTAGTCCTGCCCCACCCCAGGGTCAGTCCTGATCATAGTCATGATCATATGATTAAGAAAAGCCGGTTTGGGTAGTGAATTGTTCGATGGGCCTGCTATTCTGAGTGACACTTCACGGTTGCAAACGACCCTTCATTAGGCAAAGCACCGTCACAGGGCAGACACTAAATTGGGAAAACAGGCCCAGAAAGGTCGGTGGCTTCCCCAGAACCATCCGCCCAGGCTTGGGCTGTTACAGTCACTTCTCCGAGGCCACCAGGCAGTAAGTCAGGTGCCGGGGGCTGGCGATGCCACCGTGAGCGCCTCCTCCGTGAGCTGTCCCCCTGAAGGACAGCCTGAGGGGCCGTGTCCTCTGGGTCACGAGTGCAGTTCGTCACAAGCATTCCACTTGGACAGTGGGTTTTTAGCACAGTGTCCCAGCTCAATCATTTCCGGGGCCTTGCCTCTTCTCCCGTAGAGCCAGCGTCACGGATAACCCTTGGGTGAGGCTGGCTGCGGCCATGCTGGCCAGGTGTACGTCGGAGAGCAGGGAGGCGCTGGGCGAGGAAGTTCTGAAGATGTGCCGCTCCCTGTACAACACCAGGCAGATGCTCCCTGCCCAGGTGAGTGGCTCCCCTGCGAGCGCCTGCCTCTTCCCCGCACTCTGCGCGGGCAGTGTCCGCTGCTGCTCGGGAGGGACGTGAGCTCCGGTGTCGGGAGGTCGAGGGCCCCGTCAGTAGCAGGTCACACGAGGACATGCAGCGCTGAAAGGACGCTGGAGGGCCTTCCTGCTTCCGTTCACAGTCCCAGGGCAGAGCCCGCTTCCAGTCCCTCTGGACCCTGTGTGTCTCCCTCAGTGTACGTTCCAAGGCGCCATGGCACTCACAGGGTGCCGGGTGGGAGCAGGCCGGCTGGAGCTCGGTGTGAACTCGGCAGTCCTCCAGGTGGGGCAGGCCCCCGCCGCCCGGGCTTTTCCATATTTCCCACAGCATGGTAATGAGATCGCACACCTCCGTGTTTATTCTCTGTAAACACGCTAACACACGCAGCCCCTCCATTTGACCTTTGTTCTCTATGTGACCCCTGGTGTGGCTGTCACAGAGGTGTTAGTGTCATATGTAGACGTATATGTATCTGTGCTTTCTAAAATGAGCACATGTTAATGACCGCTCCCCGCAGTGGGCCCGACCTCGGCAGTGTGTAGTCTGAGCAGGCTGTGTCTTCAGCAGCATCTGGACAGTGGCACTAAGTTGATTAATTGGGTTTTGAGTTGCTACCACATAGGAGATAAACTTGAAAATAAAATTGTAAATAGAGTTGTCTGAATCTTCATTGTAATCACTCAAGGAAAAGATTCCCATTCTGAATGCGCATTTAATGAATTGTTTACAGAATGAGGGACTGGCTAAGTGTTTTTTGATTGGATTTTAAAATATTTATTTAAAGAAGTCTGCCAACCACCAGAATGACAGAATTGTCCTGTGAAATATTTAAAGCATCAGCACCACAGGTAACTCCCTTTGCTCCCGTGGGGTCGCCACTTGCTGACCTGTGACCGGCCTGCTACAGTGAGCACCTAGAGGTGGGGACCACGGCTGTGTCACCTGTCCCCGTGGCAGGAGTTCACACACAGCACGGAGTGGGGTCTCCACACAGCTTATTACGTCCTCCCCCGCCCCCGGGGCAGGTACGGCATAAGTAAGACAGGGCTCACCTTTGCAATAACGTGAGCTGAGGTCAGGCGCGGCTGGATCAGGATCAGATGCCCAGGTGCCTGGAGTCAGTGCTGCTGGTTCGAGGTTGGGAAACCTAGTTTGGGACCCTGTTTCTCTGCTGTGAGGAGTGACAGAGGCTGCTGTTCACTGCCTCCCCCAGAGCCCCTGACTCCTCCCTCCCCCAAGTCCACAACCCCCTGGGGGGTGCGGTGGAGAAAGGCACGGGATTGAACCTCTTTTGTAAGTAGGTCATTATCACTTGTCTCTTCCAATTTGATGAGATGAAAGGTAATTATTATCATAGGAGTTTTGTTGCCACTGTGACTTGCCTTCATTTTCCCGGTGCTGCCTCATTTCCTGTCTTACAATGGGGTACATTTATGGGTTTTTTTCCAGATGCCAAGATGAAAGGAACTGTGCAAATGTTTGTGCTGTTTTTATTGATCACTAAATGTGCTCAGATGTGATTTAAAAATGTTACAAAGGAAGGAGCATTACTGCAAATGGAAATGTCTTAGGAACTTGACCACGTGCAGCTAAAGTCAGGACGTGGGCAGCCTAAGGCAGCGGGGCGGGGCTTGCCTCTTCCTTCTCTCTTCTTTCCTCCTTTTGTGGTGAGGAGTTGTGTTTGTTGTCTTCTATGAAAGCCTCTCCGAGGCCGGCCGGCCAGTGTGAGGAAGAGCTGAGGACACACAGGTCCATCTGCGGGTCCCAATGCCTTTTGAGTTTTCATGAAGATGAAATATCTTAAGTATCAGGTTTCCAGTTCACCTTGACATTGGGGTTATAGACAGGTTTTTAAACATTTAACTTGCTGATTTCCTTTGTTGCAGTGGATGATACTGGATATTTGATAGTATTAACAGTGGACAATAGTTTTTATTGTTTGTTAAGCATCTAGTATATGCTGAGCATTGTATGTTGTTATTAACACCCATTCTCTCTCTCCCTTTCTCTCTCTCCCTTTCTTTCTCTCTCTCTCTCTCCCTTTCTCTCTCTCTCTCTCTCTCTCTCTCTCTCTCTCTCTCTCTCTCTCTCTCACACACACACACACACACACACACACACTGCAAAGTAGACACATCACCTCATTGTCCTTATGAGGAAACGAGGGCTCTGAGAACTCAGGGGAGTAAGTGACAGTTCCACGCCCACCTGGTGGGACACTGTGCAGCCATTGGAAGCGATGCCGTGGGGGAAGGTGTGAGGCTCAGACGGCTGCTGACAGTGTCCGGTGCAGGGGGCGAGGCAGGTCCCAGCACGAGTCAGCGTGTCCCCTGTGCTTGCAGTGCGTGGAGGAGCTGAGCGCGCTGCTGTGGAGCCGGGCCCTGCTGCTGCCGTCCCTCAAGCTGCTGCTGGAGAGCCCGGACGCCCGCCTTCACGCCGTGGCCCTGGAGCACGTGGCCGCCGTCGCCGAGGTACGCCCGCCGGCTTGACATTACTCTGCTTCCAGGACATGAGTCGGTGCGGCCAGCACTGACCGGGATTCGCCACGATTGCTCTGTCCATGGTATTCCCTGACCACAGCCGCTCACTCTTTCTGTTTGTCTAGGAAGCAGGTATTCGTCTACTAGTATTTTACAAACATTTACAAACCAGCCTCTGTGTTTAGGTGTGGAGACTGTAAATCCAAACAGCAAAGCTGTTTCTCTTAAGAAGCCGTGTCGGCCCTTTAGGAAATGTCCTGGGCACGGGACACTCAGGTTGGGGGCTCCTGGCCTCCGGTTGGTTTTCCGTCCGCGTGTGTGTGTCTCCTAATTAAGGTAGGAGAGCGGCCACGGTCATGTTCACTGGCACCGTTTGACTCGCAGCTCTCTGTCCTCTGGCAGCCTGGCCGTCTGGGCTGAGGAGGGGTGGACTGCAGCCAGGGCCTGCGCCCTCTCCCTCGAGGCTGCTGTCTTGTGATTAAGGAAGAAACTTTCACCTCCCTTTTTACATTTTACACTTTAGAACTAGGTAGCTCAGGGCTGCGTTTTAACGAATTCACGTGGTATGATTCCTACTGAAACCCTCTGTAGGGAGATCATTCCTTCATGTGAGCGATCAGTTTGAAGTACTGTATGTGACTGTGTGTCACGTGTCTGGGTGAGTGAGTGTTATGTGTGTCCGTGTGATTGCGTGCTTTTTCTAACAAGTGTCAGAGGACAGAGAAGGGAGGAGAAGCCTGGAGCTGGGGTGCACACACACCCCCAAACCGTGGGTGAGTCAGTGGGTGAGTGGTGAGTGAGGGCAGAGGCCCAGGACACCATGTGCATGACTGTAGGCCTTGCAAACACTGCCCGCTTAGGCCACACTGTTTATAAAAAAGCACGAGAGGAAATGGTACAGCCGAGAGATGTGGAAACGAGATGTGTGAGGCTGCTGCCCGCATAATGGGGCACACTGTTTATAGCAAACTTTTTCTGTAATAAGTAGAAACTACACTCTACAATAATGATGAAAAGTATAGCATAAGACCGTGATTTTCAACCTTTTTCATCTCCTGGCACATAGAAACGAATTACTAAAATTTCGGCAGCACACGGGTTGAAAACTGCTGGTTTAGGAAATATATAAACCAGTAACATGGCCGTGTGTTACCATTATCGAGAATTAGCTACTGTGCGCGAATGGGCCGCCTCAGGTGCACAGCCTGGCACTGTCAGGTGTTGGGAAAGGTGAAATACAACACCCATCCTGCGTGTCGAGGGATTATCTCAGGGGAGGATTGACATAGAGCCTCAAGGGATTAGGCGAAGTAGGAAGGTGACAGGACAAAGTGTGGGGCCGGCCACACTCAGGCCCCGAAGTGGCAGATCTGGTTACAGTCACAGACCCTCCTGTCGTTGGGCTGGAAGCCAGAGGATTGGTCCCAGTTTGGGTTTCAGAAGAGAAATATTATTAAGTCCCACGCCAGGAGGGGGACCGACTATCATTCAAATAAATAGAAATTACTAAAACTACCCACAGGCATTTTTCTTATTCCAGCTATTCACTTAGGTGGCCCTTGTGTTTTTCTGCCTCTATTTTTGCTATACTTAACAGCTTTATTAGTAACTAGGGGCCCGGTGCACGAAATTCGTGCACTGGGTGTGTGTGTGTGTGGGGGGTGTCCCTCAGCCCAGCCTGCCCCCTCTCACATACTGGGAGCCCTCAGGCGTTGACCCCCATCACCCTCTGATCACCTGATCGGCCCCTTGCCCAGGCCTGACGCCTCTGACAGAGGTGTCAGGCCTGGTCAGGGGACCCTCATTTCCCCCCATCACTGGTTCTGCCCCCAGCCCAGGCCTGATGCCTCTGGCCCAGGCATCAGGCCTGGGCAGGGGACCCTCAGACCCCTCCGATTGCTGGCTCTGCCCCTTGCCCAGGCCTGATGCCTCAGCCAGAGGCGTAGACCCCCATCACCCTCTGATCACCTGATCGGCCCCTTGCCCAGGCCTGACGCCTCTGCCAGAGGTGTCAGGCTTGGACAGGGGACCCCCATCTCCCCCTGATCACTGGCTCTGGCCCCCGCCCAGGCCTGAGGCCTCTGGCCCAGGAATCATGCCTGGGCAGGGGACCCCCATCTCCCTCTGATCGCTTGCTCCACCCCCGCCCAAGCCTGACACCTCTGACCCAGGCTTCAGGCCTGGGCAAGGGGACCATCATATCCCCCCAATCCCCGGCTCCGCCCCCCGCCCAGGCCTGATGCCTCGGCCAGAGGAGTTGACCCTCATCACCCTCCGATCACCAATCACCGGATCGGCCCCTTGACCAGGCCTGAGGCCTCCGGCAGAGGTGTCAGGCCTGGGCAGGGGACCCGCAGCTGCAGCGGCCCCGCGATCGTGGGCTCCGCTTTAGGCCCAGGCAAGGGACCCCTAGCTCCCGGGACTGCCAGCTTCGACCATGCCCAGCTCCCATCGCTGGCTCCACCCCTACTTCCTGCTATCACTGGCCAGGGCGGAAAAGGCACCTGATTCTCTGATCATGGCTGGGGCCGCCTTTGCCCTGCCCCCCAGCTCTTAGCTCCCCCCTGGGTTTCCGATCACTGTCAGTGGCAGGGGGCTTCTTCCTGCTTTCCCTTTTCCCAATCATAGTTGGCAGTTAATTTGCATATAGCCCTGATTAGCCAATGAAAAGGGTATCGTTGTACGCCAATTACCATTTTTCTCTTTTATTAGTGTAGATAGCAAACGTAACAGGACAAATAGCCTTCCCTAAAGTAAACAGTGAAATAAGTTTAAATGATCTTCTTTGAAGTCTTTGACATGAGGTCCTGGAACCTGAGCCTACCTCATTACTGTAATTACTCTTAGCTTCTTAGAGATCCATAAAATCAAAGACTTTAATTCAGAGAAAGTTCATTACCTTTTGTTGAAACAGGAATTAAGCAGATACCATTTTAATGGCTTGGAAGACAGTAGTGCTTTGTGCTTTAATAGATTTCTTTCCCAAGATCTGCAAAGTTTCATTTATTCTCAAAAATGAATCGCGACACACACGAAAAATCACCGATGGAGACAGGTGGCAAGCGTTCTGCTCACTATGATATCCATAAGCCCCCTCCTCTTCTAGAAAATGCTTGATTTTGGGTTGGTTTGACTGTTTTAACTTGACCATGTATTGAGCTTGACCTCTGTAAGCACTGGGCTGGGCACTCGGAAAGCACAGGTGATCTCAGCCCCGATAGGCGGGCTGCATTTCAGGTGTGAGAACTGGAGCCCAGAGAGGTTGTCCCTGACAAGGTCACACAGCAGAGCAACCGGGATCGGAAATGGGTCTCTAACCTGAAAGCCTGTCTTTTCACCAGACCACACGCCTCTCACTCGAATTCAGTTATTTGATCAGTGGCAGGAACTGCTGCTGAGACAGGACAATAAGATAAAACCTCAGCCCGGCCAGGAGACAGACAGGTTTCCAGGACAGACACGAAGAGGCAGACAGTCGGTGCCCGGGAGGATGGGGAAGGCGGGAGCGGCTTGGCCAGGGATTTAGAGGAAATGCCACCACGAAGGTTCCCTGGAGCTGACATTTGCGCTGGGTTTTGAGGGGTCACCAGGTGACTTACAGGAAGATGGGCAGGGGCTCACCCTCAGAACTTCCTTTGTTCTAATTCTCACGTGCAGTGGGCACCGCTGACCTCCGTGTCTCAGGAGCCAGCAGGACGGGCACACTGTGCCCAGGAGGGTACAGCGGCTCTACCGTCACTTGATTGGCTCTGAAAGGCCACATGTGTCCGAGGTCCCTACAGCAGCGCCCCTGAGGGTGCAGTGACAGGAAGAAAGCCTGTCGTGGCTGTTATGACACCACATGTCAGGGAGTCTGGGTCTCAGTGTGCGTTAGTATTGACGTGATTCCTGCAGTAATATGGACAGCAATCGAAAATAGGAAAAGGTAAGCTAAGTGTCAGAGCCATGGGAGACCGTTCACAGACTGAGACGATAGCCAGGGCCAGGGGACCGCACAGAGAAGCCGCAGTGAAAGGGCCGTGAAACATTTGGGGAAGGTAAGTTGATGCTGAGCTGTCCGCCGCCCACGTGAGAACGAGTTCTGAACACCTCCCGACACCGTCCTGTTTATGACACGGGGTCGAAGGTGTATTTTCTCAGCGGAGGAGAAAGGTTTCTTCTGGAAGGAACTTCTCTGTGGGCCTGTTCGGGGAGTAGACGCAGTCGATGGGGTTAGAGAATGGGGACGGGGGAGACCCTCAGGGAACTGGGGAGTGGCTGTGGGACGCTGGCAGGGAGTCAGGATGACGTCACTCAGGTCCTGGCTCCGGGCCTCACCTGGCGCTGAGCAGAGCCCTTACACACCGTCTCCCAGCCTGTGACACTGGCAGTGACAGAGCGGAGGCTCGTGCCCTCCACGCGCCCTGGGAGCAGGACTGTCCCCAGGAGAGAGGGGTGCTAAGGGCTAACGCGAGAGGGCGGGCCTCGCACAGCGCGCCGAGGGTGGGGCTCCTGGGAGGGTGGGCAGCGCCAGCCTCACTCCCGCCTGTCTTATTTCTTGAAGGTGAATGACTCCAACTGTGACCAGGAACTTCTCTCCCTGCTCCTGGACGCCAAGCTGCTGGTGCCCTGCCTCTCCACTCCCTTCTACCCGCGCATCGTCCAGCACCTCCTGGCCAGCCCTCAGCCAGGGCGCTGGGACGCCGAGGGGCTGGCCCAGGACCTGCGGGAGGCCGGCCACGAGGCCGAAGCGGGGTCGCTCCTGCTGGCCGCCAGGGGCACGCATCGGGCCTTGAGGACTTTCAGCACAGCCCTGGGCGCGAGCCGGCACTGGGTGTGACGCGGCCCAGGCCCACGCATTCAGTCTCCAGTTTCCCTCCCAGCGGACCCGAGCACCCAGAGCCAGTGCTGGCCCGGAGGCAGCGCCTGTCCCTGCTGATGGTTCTAGGGGTCCCGCAAGTAGGAAATAAAGATCCATGCTGAGCAGCCTGCCACTTGTACAGATGTCCTTGTTGACCAAGAGACTCACTCCTATTCCTGCTGTTGGAACTGCCTTTCTGAACGGAATTCAGGTGAAGCCTCCAGGGCCGCGTCCTGACGGCTGCCTTTGGGCAGGTGGTGTGAGAAAGGGAGGGCGATGGAGAGCTGGTGGTGGAGCAGGTGCTGGGACGCAGGCGGCGGGTGGGCCTGATGCAGGTCTCAGCGTCGGGAGGCGACTCTGGGCCCCGTGCCCACCTCTCTGGACTTTCCTCTGTCCCGTAGAAAACAGGGCATGTTCTCTACCTCCCGGGGTGTCGGAGGCTCTGTCTGTCAGGTACGTAGCAGGCACCCCTCCCCCCGTAGAGTGACAGGTTGTGAGTTGTGACTTTCAGGTCACAGCTGGATGGTCAGTACCAGCACTGAGGGCCGGCACTCGGGCGTCTCCACACTTAGCATCGCAAGAAGGCTGGCAAGTCCGCACGTGTGTAAAAGCTCAGCAGCCAGCGGGCGGGCTGACAGCCACGTGCACACTTGTCAGGGCAGGAGAGGCATGTGGGGCCACTGATGACACATGGCAATCACGGCGAGGGTGTGCATAGCAAACATTGAGGGGTGTGACCCCATAGCCCGGCTGTGGGAGCCTGTGCTGGAGGTCGAGGCTCAGCTGGAAGCACTGGGCCTACTCCCCCCAGGACCTCACATCACATCCAAACCCGCAGCAGCCCGGGCAGCAGCTGGGAGGAGAGCAGGCGCAGTGACGATGGGCACCAGGCCCCTCGGAAGCTCCCTATGAGACCCTCCGGTGAGCCACGCTCCGCCCTGGCCCTGGCCCTCATGCGTAAGTGGGGCAGCCCAGTCTGCTCTATGCCCCACTGGAACCCCACTCTGCCAAGGGAATGCACTCTGTTGGTGGTCCCGGGCTTCAGCTAAAGAAAGTCCCCCCAAATATACACCCCAAGCTTCAAACACGTTAACTCATTCAATCCTCGTGATAACCTTAGAGCAGTGGTTCTCAACCTTCCTAATGCCGCGACCCTTCAATACAGTTCCTCATTTGTGGTGACCCCCAACCATAAAATTATTTTCATTGCTACTTCGTAACTGTAATGTTGCTACTGTGATGAATCGTAATATAAATATCTGATATGCAGGATGTATTTTCATTGTTACAAATTGAACATAATTAAAGCATAGTGATTAATCACAAAAACAATATGTAATTATATATGTGTTTTCCGATGGTCTTAGGCGACCCCTGTGAAAGGGTCATTCGACCCCCATAGGGGTTGCGACCCACAGGCTGAGAAACGCTGCCTTAGAGGGACAGCAGGCGGAGAGAGGAGTAAGCTGCAGGGACACAGAGCCAGCGGGCCGCGATCCCCAGTGCGAGTCAGGCAGCCTGGCCCGGAGCCTCGCCGCTGGCCACGTGCGGCTCCGCGGGTCCCTCTGCCGAGAAACCGGGATGAACTTCCTGGAGGGCGTCTGGAGACACTGCAGTATTTCCCATCCCGCCCGTCCTGCATGAACAGATAGCTTCATGGCAGAAGGGGGCGGCTCTGAAATGCCCTTTGACCCTTGCAGACCGTGGGCTCTTCGATGTGCCAGCCTTCACAGCGGCGGGCACTGCCGTCTCTCTGTGTTCAAGAGCCTCGTTCTGACCTGCCCCAGCTCCCCACGCCCTGCAGGAAACCCAGGCACCTTCATTCCAGCTTCCCCCCAGGTGCAAGGGACTTGGCCACCGTCAACACTCCCTGTAGACAGCTCCTGTCGTGGCGTTGCCTGGCTCGCTAACACGAGGTCGCGTCAAGGACTTCGAACGTGTTCACGTCCCCGTTTGAAGGTCACCGGGAGCAGTGGTTAACAATCTGGGCTGCGTGTGGAATCGCCCCAGAATCTGTCCTACTGAAGCCAAGTCCCCACCCCAGCCCTGGCCCATTGAGTCAGACTATCGGGGCGGGGCCTCACAGCCAGTCAGTGGGGGCCCGGATTTCTGTCATTGACTCTCATCACTCGTTGGCCGTGTGTCCACTTGCCTTTCGTTCAGAAGCAGACAAGGAGCGTGAAGGGACCTACACCTGGCCCCTCCCATTCCAGCCCCATTCTGGGCAGGTCTAGGGAGACTCATGCAGGGCAATGCGGCTCTCCCGGGCCCCAGGGAGGGGCAGGGGCCACTGTGAAAGGCAGGGAGCAATCAAAAGAGAAATGAAAGGCCCATGGCTTGTTGAACTTGCAGCTAAATTTAGAGCTGGAGTCAAGGTGGCTCCCAGGTCTGAAAGCGCCAGCCCTGCGGATGTTACCTCCCCCGCCTCTCCTGGAAAACTGGGTCTTTTTGGAAAGAAAACCCAGTCTGCGCGATGTTTCGGGGAGCGTTCCGAGCGGGGCTGCCCTGCCCTGGGAAGGGGCTGCGTTTCTCTCCAGCCAGCTCCAGCGCAGCAGCTGGGATTCAGGGTCTCTTCCTAATCACTGCAAACCCATCCACGGAAGATGGCTCGCAGAACCAGAAACCGGGAGCACAGGCCGCTGGTGCACAGAGCACGAAAGGAAGAGAGCGGGCTCTCGACTGAGGCTGTGTGAGCTGGCTGCCTCCACCGGCAGGCTTCCCACTGCCCCAGGAGCCCGGGTGCTGGGACTGGGACTGACACCGCAGACCTGTGAGCTGGGGAGCCCGCTCTCAGCTGTGAGCCTGCGATGGCGACGTGCATCAGACGCTCACTAGTAAAATGAGCAACTCGGACATCCGTGCTGCTGTGGAACTCCTGGGGTCCGAGTGTCCCCTCCCCGGGGCTGGGAGGGGCCTCTCGGCACAAGAAGCAGATTCAGAGACCAGCACCCTCAACAGTGTTAGGGCGTGGGATCCAGGTGGCCCTGGCGGGGTTCTACAGGGGGGTCAGCCCAGTGTGTAACCAGCCAGGAAGGGCAGGTTGGAATCTGCACGCCGCCCTAGGTAACCTTCTCGCAGCTGATGGATTGTTGACTTGATCAGCCACACGGTTCAGAGAAAGCCCTGGACTGGATGAGGGATCTGGGATTGAGACCAGTCTGGCAGTTTATGACTCTGGGCAACTGTACTTTCTTGGCTTTCTCCGTACGTGTTTCCTGCACACTCTCCATGGTGAGGTGCAGATTTGGGGGGAGGAGGGGTGTATGGGGGGCCTGGAGGTGGGAGGGCGTGTCGGGATGTGGGCCCTGGCTGGAGGAAATCGGTAGATCACTGGAGGGGACCAGCTGCACAGGTGGGGCCAGGGTGTCATCTCTCAGGCCCTCAGGTGACTCCCCAATTTCCCTCTGGTGGGCACTTCGGTTGTCAGAACGCCCCAGTGCACCTGAGCTGGGCAGTGCCGCAGGGAGGCCGGCCCTGTTACTAACGGAACAGGAGAGGAGTGGGGGGCTGGGCCCGGCAGTGGTCCCAATTGAGATCTCCTTTAGATAGTGACAGGGAGCAGGTGTCTGAGAGCCCAGGGGTGGGAGCTCTGTGCAGGAGATACAATCTCCCCAAGTTCCATGTCCGCCGGGTGCAGCGGAAGGAGCAGACTGGCCCAGGCCCCAGCTCCGCCACTTGCTAGCAGGAGCCGAGGTGCCTGCTGCTGGCATGAGGCTGCCTCGCTCGCCCTGTGACCTTTCTCACTTACAGACTCGCTGAAAGGGGGAGAAAAGCAACCCCAGCCCCTGGCCTTGTGCTTCCTTTCAGGAGCACCTGCAGGAGTTGCCATGGCAACGGGATGCAGCCTGCTCCTCTGTGCCCCAGGCTCATCAGCTCCTCACTGTCAGTTCATCCTGGTGCTGCGGGCCCAGGGGGCGGAGAGTTCACCAGCAAAGGGTAATTGCTGTGCAGGACTCCTGGTCCCAGGGGACCCCCGAGGGATGGAGGTCACCAGGATCAGTGCTGTTGCTCAGGCCCTCAGCTTACGGGGTGACCTTGCTGGCGGAGGGTGAGGGGGGGCAGCAGGTCCTGACCCTCTGTGGGCCTCCCTCGGGCAGGGTGCCCACTCCCTGGAGGCAGAGTGGCTGAGCTCGGAGCTGGCAGTGGGATTGTTCATACTCCTCTGCCTTCCAGCACTTCCCAGCCTTGGGTTCCCAAAACAGTTGTGAGGTGAATGCTGTTATCCCCACCTTACAGCTGAAGAGACAGGTGAGGACGGGTTCAGTGACAAACAGGCTCCCCCCCATGGAGGCAGCGAAGGTGCGCCTGGGCCTGTTCCATCCGATCCCTTCCTCCCTTCCACTGCCCCTCTGTCCTGCCCTTCCCCCTCGTGCTCATGGCTGTGCTCTGGCTCACCCGAGTGACACCTGCAGACCCACCCTTGCCTCCAGGGTAAAAAAAATGGGCTTGACGCAGCTTCCTACGAATAGTCAGATATTTCCCTCCTGATGGAGCAACGGACACTTCTGCTTCTTAGCCAGTTCAGCTGGGGGCCTGGTTAGTGTCAGGAGACCCCTGGGAGGGGAGATCTGGGTGGTGCTGAGGTGGGTGGACACGGAAGCAGAGGCGGGGGAGGTGCTTGGAATGGGTGCTGAGTGCAGGCGAGGCCTGGAGCCAGGCGCACGGGGCCTGGCCTGCGGGGGCCAGTCTGTCTGGTTCAGAGGGGGAGACTGAGGCTTCTGCTTCCAGTAAATTTTCAATCTTCACTCTACACCGTGGGGGGAATCTTCTCCAGCGAACAGATTCAGCAAAGCCTCCTACGGGTCCTGGCCCTGCTGACTGGACGTGAGATGGGTCTCTCATGACCTCTTGGTCCTGGGCCGAGGCCGGGGGAAAGAAGGGGCTGACGTGAGGTGACTCTGCCCTCAGCTTCCACTCGGGAGGCAGAATTGAAACAGGGATTTTTTTTGGGGGGGGGGGGTGAAAAAGACAGGTTTTAGGAAAGTTTAGAAATTAAGGGGACCATTAAGGAAGGGCAGAGCAGCAGAAGGTATATTTCCATAGAATAGGGAAGCTGCAACAGGTACATGTCCATAGAATGAGGGAGCTGGGAACAGCAAAAGGTCTATATTTGAAAATAAAGAGAAGGAAGCCCTCCATCCAGAAGGAGAAGAAGAAAGCCCAAAGGGAACAGGAGAACAATAAGGAAGGAGGGGGGGAGGGGGGGGGAGGGGGAGGGGGAAGAACCTCACAAGTCCCATGTGAGGTACCTTTGAGCTCAGGAGTTACTATAGTAACCAGTCTGGCAGGAGGATCTGCAGCCTTGTTAAGCCATAGGAAAAAGGAACTCAGTGGGACCCTTTCCCACTCCCCACCTGGGAGTCCATTCTGTGGGACTCTTTCCCTCTCCCCACATGGGAGCCTGTACATGTTCTTCAACAAATCCCACTTTTGCTATACTGCTCTCTGTCTGTGAATTCATCCTTCGATTCCAGTGGACAAAGAGTGCGGGTTCCAGTCCAAAAATTCCATTTCAAAATGCCATGGGAAGTAGATTCTAAGGAAGGGCACCAATTAGAGCAAAGGTCTTACCTCAGAGATCTGCTGACCCCTAGGGCTGCATGGATGGGCTTCAGGGCTTGAAGGTCTGGGACCCGGATGTAGGTTTGAGACCAGGATGCAGGTCTGGGTCCTGGATGTAGGTCTGAGCCCCGGATGGAGGTATAGGTCTGGGAGGGAGGTTTGGGCCCCAGAGGGATTTCATGGCCCTGAGAGGAGGTTTGGCTCTTGGGCTGGGCCTCTGGGACAAGGAATGGTGGTCTGAACTATGAATGTAGTTTATGCCCCCACTACTGGACTGGATGCTTTATTCAAGGTCTGGGCCCCAGTGTGGCCTTCTGGGCCCTGGCATGAAGGTCTGGGACCCGGATGTAGGTCTGATTCCTGGATGATGTTATGGGTCCTGGGATGGAGATCTGTGCATTGTAGGGAGTTCTGGCCCCTGGTGGATTTCTGCGTCAGGGGCTGGACCTCTGTGTCATGGAATGCAAATGGAGAAGTGCCTTGCTTTGCCGATGGCACCGAGGCCTCACCCATGCATGGAATGGTGGTCTGGACTACTGTGTAGGTCTGCACCCCAAAATACACACTGGATATTGGGTTCGACATGTGGGCCCCAGCGCGAAGGTCAGGGACCCTGATGTAGGTCTGAGCCCCTGATGGAGGTATGGGTCCTGGGAGGGAGGTTGGGACCCTGGAAGTGGACATGTGAACAGGGAAGCAGGGAAGCTGGTCAATCAGAAATGGGCACAGCCAGAAGTGGGCAGGTGAACAGGGAAGCAGGGAAGCTGGTCAATCAGAAATGGGCACAGCCGGAAGTGGGCATGTGAACAGGGAAGCAGGAAAGCTGGTCAATCAGAAGTGGGCACAGCCGGAAGTAGGCAGGTGAACAGGGAAGCAGGGAAGCTGGTAAGTCAGAAGTGGGCACAGCCGGAAGTGAACATCTGAACCGGGGGTGGTTCTTGTGATCAGTAGGAAGTAGGCACAGCCTGAAGTGGGCAGTTGAACAGGGGGGCGGGGGCAGGTGATTATGCGAGAGACGTCCCTCGAGGATGGAGGCGGGCCCGCATGAAGATTGAAGGGATGTGGCCAGGAGCCCCCAGAAGCTGAAGAGGCAGGAAGCACCCACCTCTGGAGCCCTTGGAGGGAGCCCACCTTCAGACCCCCTGATGTCAGATGCTGGCCCAAGAAGGGGGAGCATACGTTCCTGTTTGTGTGTGTTCATGGGAGCAGCAGCCTCAGCAAGTTTACTGCCCTTTGCCCCTCCTTTTGGGGCTTTGACTGGGACCTGGGGACAGCAGGGGCTCCCAGGGAGATTCATCCCTGTGTCGGTGCCTCGGCCCTGTCTCCCGCCCTCACTGTTCCCGGGGTCCTCGTAAGTGACAGTGTAGTGGGCACGCCAGGGCAGGCTGCTTGGTGGGACGTGCAGGCTAGGTGGCTCAGGGACTGTTCCCCTTGCCGAGTGTCAGCTGGAGGATGATGTCAGGGCCTCAAAAAGCCAAAGGTGCTGTAGAGGAGGGAGGGCTTGGCTGGGCAAGATCAGGGGAGGGCTTTGAGTGGCACAGGGTGGGCAGCGTGCTGGTGGCTTGGATGGGGAGCGATGGCTGGGGCACAGGCCTGGAGGGAACCTGGTGCCCGGCAAGCGGGGGGGGGGGGGTGCGAGATGCTGGCACGGTCGTTGGCACTGGCCGTGGACACTGGTGGAGATGGGAGACTCGGAAGCCTGCTTCCTAAGGACGACTGCCTGAGCCCCATTCTCCCCCGTGAAGCCGCCTGCACCAGAAGGTGAGCTCGTGGCCTGGGACTCGGCTCCTGCAGAGCTTCCTGAGCTGCCCAGGCCCGGCTCCCGGGGAGAAGCTGGTGGGTGAGTGATCAATAAGCCAACCAAGGCCGCGCACCACTAGGGAGTGGAGAGGAGGTAATTAAACAGCTTCTCACGCAAGTGCTCTGGCAGCATTAACTGAGATTTGAAGAACGAGGCCTCACAGGGGAAGCTGGACGAGAAATACAAATGGAGAAGCGCCTTGCTTTGCTGATGGCACTGAGGCCTCACCTGTGCAGACAGAGACGCGGTGTGTGTACCCAGGGAGGCACAGCCCCCCCAGCTCCTGCTCCTGTGTCCTGTGAACTGGGTTCCCGTGATTCCCTGGGCCCTTTCCTTCTATGGCCACGGCCTCCTTCTAATCCGCTCCTCCCGATTCCAAACGCCACTACAGCATCATGGACCCCCCGGATTTCTGCACGTGTCTCCTGGCCAGTCACCCACTCTCACTTCCAGACAAAGCCCAGCGGCACCGAGAGCCCTGCCTCAGTGCGGCACTCAAGGCCTCTCCCTTGACATTTCCATGTTGGTTTCCTGCTCTGCCCCTGGCTCCTGGAGCAGTGAGCCCCCTGAGCCCCTACGCCCCTACTGCTTCCTGCCCCAGTGCCTTTGCACAGCCAGCCATGACGGTTTCCTTTCTAGGCCTTCTTCTAGTTCAGCTCTATCTCCTCCACGAAGCGCCCCGACCTCCCCAGCCAGATGTGATGGTGTAAGGCTTTGTATGGTGATTTTTATGTGTGTGTGCTGGATGACGTCATGGGGTCGTGGGGAAGGGCACGCAATAAGAACAGAGCCAGTGCTGCCTAAGAAGGATCCACCTTACTCATGGGGCATGGCTACAGTGTTTGGACAGGTTCAAGCCTCGGACTGATGAGAGGGCAGAGTCCTCTCGTGGCCACGTGCAAGTCCCAGCTGAAGGGCAGAGCCCTCCTGGCACCGTTACAGCCAACAGCTGTGGTTGTGAGCGTGAACCTGTGGTCCGAACACGTGGCCCCACGTGCCTTGTGATAGAGTTCAGGTGCATGTAGTTGAGTAGGGTTGAAACTCACGAGAATGCTGTAGGCAACTTGGTCACGCCCCTTTGCCTCGTGGCATCTGCTATAAAATAAAGACATGGCTTGTGGGCCCTGTCTCTCATCAGGGAGCAGCGTCCCACCGAGACCCAGCTTTCATTCTCTTGTCTGTCTTTTCTCAATCCTTTCACCCCCCACTCAGGATCACCCTTGGCCGTGCTGGCGCGGCCCACTTACTAACTATAGATGAGACGTCTTCTCACAGACCAGGGAAACTGGAGGATGCGCTTCAAGGAGAAAATACATTTTAAAAGTGGACCAAGGTCAGGATGTGCTTTGACTGACCCTGACCCCCACGCCCCTTACGGGAGTTTGCAGTGGGAACGCTGACCACTCTCCAGTCCCAGGCACGGGCCAAGCTGTTTGTAACATCACAGAACAGCGGTTCTCAACCTGTGGGTCGCGACCCCTTAGGCGGTTGAACGACCCTTTCACAGGGGTCGCCTAAGACCGTCCTGCATATCAGATATTTACATGACGATTCATAACAGTAGCAACATGACAGTTATGAAGTAGCAACGAAAATGTTATGGTTGGGTCACCACATGAGGAACTGTATTTAAAGGGCCAGAAGGCTGAGAACCACTGTATTAGAAGATGAGCCACCTTGTTATCGGGCATCGAGCTCCTGGAGGCCGGACTGCAGACGCTCCGCCCCTTTCCACGTTACACGTGCAGCTCGCAGCTGGGTGTAGCGCTCTCCTCCCTCGTGTATATAAGCAGTCAGCTGGCGAGGAGGGGAGAGCAGGATTTTGTGGGTGACCTGCTGCTCTCCCGTGCTGCCGGCAGTACTGAATAAAGCTCCTATGTGACTCAACCCCGTCTCTGCTGAGCTGGCTCACGTAGTGACAGGCGCCCGACCCCCTGGTTGTCCGGTTTCCATGGCAGGACGAGATGCCGGTTGGCCCTGCAGCTGGCCTGGGCAATCGGAGGGTCCTCGCCCTCCCCGCCCTGGATGTGCGCTCTGCCCGCGGTTCCCACAGCAGAGCCGGCTCAGGACTCAGCCTTCAGAGAGGAAGGTGCTGCCGGGACCATCTGACGGGGGACGCGCTGAACCCGCCAAGGCCTCTCCATAAACGTGGGAGATTCTGCCAGGCGGCGCAGGATCTGCGCATTTTGCGCACCGCCAGCCTCAGGTGGAAGCCCTCGCTCACTGCACCTCCGCCTCCGATCGGGAGGGGCCTGCCTTTGCTGCCTTCTCTCCTCGCCCTGGTGGAGGGGCCAGTGTTTTCTGTCACCCAGGAAGCAGCCTGGTGTAGGACCGCGCGTTTCTCATCTCTTTGCAGACTCCCAGCTTCTCAGATGAGACCACCTGACGCGATGCCTTGAGCGTGAGTGTCCCGGGATTTCTGCGTGAAGGGAAGGGGAGGGGCAAATGTGCTGTGGAATTTCAAATGTGCCAGGCTCCGGAAAAGTACCACGGTGCGTGGGTTCTGTGGCAGGTCTCGGCCCTGCAAACACATTCATGTTTCTGCTGCGAGAGGGGAATATGCACATGAAAAGGCAGTATTGAGCGTCAGTGAAGTTCAGTTCAGGTTTTGAGCAGAGAAGTGGAGAAAAATTCCGTTTTGTGACCTTTTCTGATGTTGGGGCTGGGGCTGGGGTCTGTGCGCCTGTACGCCCCGGGGAGTCGCCTTAGGCGTTGGGCAGGGCCGCTGGGGAGAGCGGGGCGCTCGCCCCCCCACCGTCCCAGGCGGGCTGGAGACCCACTCAGGAGTTATGTGACCCTCAGGAGGCTGTTACGTCACATAGACCCATCCGTCAGGAGAGGATTTAGCCGAGTGGGAAATTGCAATCTTAAAGGTGCCTGAGAAACCTTAGCGGCCTTAGGAGAACCTTCTGGAATCCCTGACCCTGGCCTGTGAGGGCCTGTGGTGGTGGGTGTGGCGGGGAGAGGCTCCAGGTGCCACGAGCCGGCTGCAGCCCCAGCACGTGACTTGAACGGGGTGAACAGGGTCTTAGGGGAACCACGTGGCCAGCGTGGGCGGGTCCCTTCAACACTTCATGTGATCACCTTCCTCCAATCACCTGGCCCTTGCACTTTAAAGGGCTAGCCATCTGGGAGGGTTAGATGAAAAGGCAGGTGCGGGTGTTTAAAGCAGCGGTTCTCAACCTGTGGGTCGCGACCCCTTTGGCGGGCGAACGACCCTTTCACAGGGGTCGCCTAAGACCATCCTGCATATCAGATATTTACATGACGATTCATAACAGTAGCAACATGACAGTGATGAAGTAGCAACGAAAATAATGTTATGGTTGGGTCACAGCATGAGGAACTGTATTTAAAGGGCCAGAAGGTTGAGAACCACCGGTTTAAAGGGAAAAGACAAGTCCCGTGGTAGACGGTAGAGCTGTGGGCCTTCCAAAAAGAACAGCCTTAATATCCCGGAATCCTTGCTGGGCCGGGTAACCTGGATACCACCTCTCAAGGAAAACAGATCTGCTTTCTAGCGGGACCTCAGTAGCTCTCAAGTCATCATTAACTGCTGGGCTGGTCACAGGAAGGAGGTGAGATGATTAAAGCAGCAGACAGGGCTGGGGAGAAACACTTTGGCCCCTCTTTGATGCTGGGAGTATGCTGTTAAACCATTATCACCTGTTCATTCTTACTGTGACGTTGGGGAGGAAACCTATTACCTAAGTGGCAGGGATTTTTCATTCATTCTGTGGAGTCCGGCAGATTTTAGGTGGCTGAGTTCGAGAGACATTTCTTGGGGGAAATTAGAGCTTGGATGGGCAGGGCCCCCCGTGAGGACCTGCTGTCTAATTTGTAAGCCAATGGGTAGTGAAAATGCAGGAGCCGTGGTTCAGAGATTAGTCCGTTTCTGGATGGTGACAGTGCAGAGCTATTATGAGCAGGCTGTGTAGCGCACAGCGAGTGTGGTGCTGGGTGGTGGTCGTGGGGGGGGGGTAGTTCTTTACCCTGACCTCCATGGTCACATCGACTACAGGAGGTCATACATTACAAAGGGGCACAACTTCCTGTATTGTGGCTCATTTACGGAGCATTGCATTGAAAATTGGGTCTTATTAGTATCGGACGGGAAAGAGAGAAAAAACACGAGAGAGAACTAATGAGAGAAGGAGGAAATGATTACTCAACTTTCCCCATTCTCCTTTGCTCGATGGGTAACATGAGTGTAACGTACATATTTAATGTGATATTTTTCTATTCTCATAAAAAATCCAATGTGTATATGCATTAAGTGAAGAAGTTCCTGAAGGTGGCTGGTTTAATTACATAAAAAAAAATTCTTGAGACTTTCATCTGCAAATGTGACACAATAATCTGTTTACGGCTTCTCTTCTGCCAAGGGGTTCACCTGACAGTAGCGGCTGAGCGTGCTCTGTGAGCTGTAGAGCGCTGCTCACACATGAGGTGGGTGTTGCCAGGGTTCCTGCGGATGCCCTTTGCCATGGACTGGATGTTTATGTCACCCCCAAATTCACGTTAAAAGCCCCAGACCCTGATGTGTCTGTATGGGGAGATGGTGCTTGCGAGGAGGTGATCAGTTTAATGAGGTCCTCAGGGTAGAATCCTAATGGGGCAGGGCAGGTGCCCTGGGAAGGAGAAGAAGAAACCCCAGCTCTCTTTGGCTCCATGCACACTCGGAAAGGCCGGGTGGGATGCAGCAAGAAGACGATCTGCCGGCCGGGAAGAGGGGTCTTACCAGGAACTGAAACGGTCAGCACCTTGACCTTCGACGTTCTGGCCTGCCAAGCTGTGAAACATGAATTTCTGTTGTTTACCTCTGAGTCGGAGGTATTTTGTTATGGCACCTCAGCGGAGGGCTGCCTCTCAGAAGATTTCCTTGAGCCCTTGCTGGGTGGACACCCCGTCCACGTCCATGGAGAGCGAACGTCATGCCATCGGTCTGAAGAACCCAAGAAGCGAGCCCCTTTCCAATACCGAGGAGCACCCAGTGCTCACATTGCGTCTCTGCAGCTCTGTGGCCACTGCCCTCACGGCCTCTGGCTGCCACACCTGGTTTATTTTCTCGGTGCCTGATGTTAGCACCGGAGAAGACGAGCTCTTGAATCCGCTTTCACACATCACAAAGGAACGGAGATTCGACGGGGACCCCGAGCACCCACGTGTGGGTTGTGACTTGGCTAAAGGGCAGGTTGGCCAAGGGCCCCACAGTGCGTATTATTCAGAGCCCCAGGTTGGTACTCAATTAGTAATCGCTATAAAGTGTTTTCTTTTTTTTAAAAATATATTTTATTGATTTTTTACAGAGAGGAAGGGAGAGAGATAGAGAGTTAGAAACATCGATGAGAGAGAAACATCGATCAGCTGCCTCCTACACATCTCTTACTGGGGATGTGCCCGCAACCCAGGTACATGCCCTTGACCGGAATCGAACCTGGGACCTTTCAGTCCGCAGGCCGACGCTCTATCCACTGAGCCAAACCGGTTTCGGCCGCTATAAAGTGTTTTGAACATCAACTCGGAGCCTGACAAAGTTCTGGACACTTGCACACATGTCCTGTTTTACTTAGTGAAATGTCAGCCAAGCTTCCCCCACAATATTATTTATGAACTAAATGTGTCTGGAGGATCGCACCCCAGCTCTAGATCCAAGGGCTCACGTTTCAGCATCTAACTTCCTAGGTAGATGCTCCCACATTGCCGGCACTTGTTCTAGGAATGAAAACCATTCGCCACGGTGTGCGGTGGCAGACCTGGGCTTGATGCTGCGTCTCTCGGATTCTGGAGTGAAATCAAACGCTGCTTCGTTAGAAGCCTGTTATCAGGTGTGGGAACTGTGTTTCCGGCAGCGGCATATGCAGGTCACCAAGACAGACCCCAATGGGAACACGCACTTTTAATTTAAAACGTTTTCACTTTTCATGGCAGTAGACTATGGGTAACTAAAAAGCCCCAGCACCACATATATGCTATAGGCATCATGACGATATACAAGTTCCCAACTCCATGCCTCCCAAGGCAACACCTTCCGACCCTCTCCGCTATGTCTGCTGATACCATTGCGATTCTAGGTAATATAATTATTCTTCTATTTGCTTTTACCAAGTCTCACACAAACAAAGGAAATGATATAAAACAAGGAACCTCAGATCATTAATTCCAAGGATTCACAGGGCCCAGACTGTCTTCCCCACTGACCATGGAGCGGGGTCATGCAGGCCTTCGAGGGTGGAGTGTGTGGCTCCTCTCAGTGCAGGCTGAGCTGCGTAGGAAACTCTTGCTCCTATTTCACAGTCCTTGTGTCCACTACCACTTCCTTCTGTGTAGGTGCGGATGGCTGGCAAACAGGCTGTAACTTCTCTGGTCCTGTTTCTCTTGAACTAACATGGTCTTCGCTCTTGCTGTCCATCTTTGTGCATCTGTACATGAGTAACATCAGTTATTAAGTGTTATTGGAGCTGGTTTTTATTTCTTTTTAAAGAAAAGTTGTAAATAGAAGTTCTAATATTTTCTTCCCATACTCTAATACATTCCCTTGCACACCTCTGCCCTGGGTCGTGCATCTAACCCAGAGGACAATGTCTGGGAGGGACGGCTTCTTAGAGTCAGGCAGCCACGGCATCCCTCTCGACGCAGGCTGCCTGCCTTGTGTTCATCCTTCTGCTGCTTGCCTGCCTCAGGGGACCCCGCACTCCATGTCCCGCTCTCCCAGATGGACTTCTCAGGGATGCTCATCCATTGTCCTCGGGTGAAGCTGCCCCAGCCTCTCCTCTGGCTTCTGAAATGGCTTCTTTTATTTCCAGTGGTGTCCTCGGCTACTCGCTTCACCTCTATGGACTCATACTTTTAAAACTCTTCCACTGTCACTTCCATGACCTTTCCATGACCTGTGCTCCACCTGCTAGAAATATATTTTAACAGTTAACATCAATGGAGAATCATTTACCATTGAAGCAACTTAAGTGCTTAAAAAAGTTCACATGAACACGGGACCCCATATTTCCCAAAAGCTCCCACCAAAGGGATCACTGAGCTTTCGGAAAACGCTCCTTGGGCACAGCTCCAAGACTCAGGAGAGAGGCCACCGTCTTGGACAGGGTCCACAGTCTTGTGTTAATGGCTTTGGCTGAATTTGTGTTCAGCGCTTGGTTTAGAGGCTGCACTGCTAATATTTTGTACATTGGGCCAATTCTCGAGTGATTTCAGTATTTCATTTATCAACTGATTTAACTTTTAATAGCATCCAAAGCCATCTCATTAGATGAGCACCGCTGTAACAGCTATCCCGTCATTTGAGTGAATTCAATTTGAGCAGAGATAGCCCAAGGCACAAGGCAACCTCGGTCTCGGAAATATGTTTCCATCTTCTCCTCCAAACAAGGCTCGGCTTTTTCTGTGTGCTTGACTTGGGCATGACAGACCGATCTCCAAAAGTCTGGGGGCACTGGAGGAGAAGTGTGGCCTGGACGTGCTGTCCCTGTGTTCTCTGTCCCTGTCCCAGCCAAACTTGGGGCGTTTGGGAAGATTGTGGTTGTGCCTGATGAACCTCTGAGTCCTAGGACCTTGTAAAGTTTTTGGTACAAGGTAGAGAGTTGTTAAATGTTTGTATTGAAGTGGACCTGAATGCTTGATTCCAGGCACCCGAGGGCTCTGTCCTTGGTCCTGAATCGTTTACTGGTTCTTAGATGATGTGTTTAATGGAGCCATAGAGGATATTCTCTGACCCTCTCTAATGGTGGTAAGCTGAGAGGGACTGAAAGAACATTGGGTGACTGAATCAATTCAGCATCAAAAAGATTCTACTGTGCATAGACATCTTCAGTAGAACAAAGACTACAGCAGGTACATAACTCGGTAGCATCTCTTGCTCCTGGAGGGCGGAGACTGTCTTCCATCTCTGTAGCTCCTGAATGTAGGAGAGGGCTGAGTACATGAAGGACAATATGTGATTCTTGAACGAGATTAGAAGTCCTACATTCCATCCAAAAGTGAGTACAGGCATGACTTAGCTACTGAAAGGAAGGAAATATAAGATCTTGAGTTGCTCATCAGTCTAATAATGACAGGCTTACATGGTTCTCAAAGCAGCCAACTTTTCCTTTGGTTGTGTGATGTAAGTTATCCAACCGTGGAGGTGACAGCTGAGCTCTGATCAGATCTGATCTGTGCCTCTTCAGGTTAGGGACCAGTACCAGGCTCCCTGGACTAAACTATTGAAAGAAAACTCTCAGGTGAAAAAAACAGAGCATCTCTGGGAATCTAGAGACATCCGTTTGCCTATTCTTTTAACCTAAAAGCATTTATTGAGTTGGTTCTCTGTGCTGGGCATCTCAGAGGTACAGAGGAACATAAGAAATGGTCCTTTTCCCCAAGCAGCTTACAGTATCATTGTGGGGTAACGTAAAGGACTATTATACAAAGGGAATACATTTTAGGAAAAACCTAGGACAGTCTTTGTGCCTGTTGTATGCCTTTCCAATGAACAGAATAGAAGTTCTCAAACTTGAATGTATGTAAGAATCACCTGCCAGAGAATCAGAAGGTTTGGAAATCCAATTGTAAGGTGTTCTTCGGGTGAGAATGATGTTGTTGAACATGGACCTCACTTTCAGGGTGAGGCATCAATAAAAATTTTCAGAAAGAAGCTTGACATGTGTATTGGTCAGGGTTCTCCCGAGAAACATAACCAGTGGGCTATCTACCTATCTATATTGGTTGTAGCTGAGAGCCAGGGCACCCGGTGTCGTGAGCCCAAGTCAAGGGCAGGAGAAGACCCATGCCCCAGCTCAAGCAGACAGACAGGAGCCAGGGGAACCTCCTCCTATTTGTGTTCTAGGGGGACCCTCCGTGGATTGGATGGTCCCACTGCATCCACTAAATCAAATACTAATCTCATCCAGAAACACCTGCCCAGACACCCGGGAATAATGTTTAATCTGGGCACCCCGTGGCACAGTCAGGTTGACACAATAACCACAAGAAGATGTGAGAGGGTGCAGGGAGAACATTCTAAATTTGGGGACAGCAGGACTGAAGGCTCAGAGTGACGCTTAAATGCATGTCTGTGCTGGGAACAGTCCCATGTGAGAGATTTGCTTCCTCCTCACCAATGGTCAGGATGATTCCATTTACTGGCTGGCTGGCTGGCTGAGCAAGCCATTCCTTGCTCCCATCCTTTCCCCTTCTTCCTTTCTCTTCTCCCCTCTCTCCCTCTCCCCTTCCTTTAGCCTCAGTGCTCCACATGCAACCCTCCAATAGTTATAACCCTGACAAATAGATCCCTCCCCCAAATAGCCCGACTGACTTTTGGTTCAAGGCTTATGAATCACCTGGCAAAAACAGAGGTCCAGATAAAGGTGGAAAGACATTTTGGAGCTCATAACTTATTCTTTTGCTCTTTCCAAGTGTTCCAACTTAGCCAGATGTGAAGCTAGAAATGAGGCATGTGGGTGGAGGGAGCAGAGCGCTATCCTTGGGTAGTTACAACCCCAGATCAAGCAAATTTTTTCTCAGATGTTGGGAAGAGCTTGTGGTAGGAGCAATGGGAGATCATTTCAAGTCCCTTGGCTGTGCCATGGACTCACAGATCCTTTCTCTGTCCATCAAACCTGTAAGAGCCTGTATTCTAGACCCCAGTGGTGTTGCAACTCTGAATATGTCTCCCTATAGGAGCTCACTGTTGTGTAGGGGGATTCGGATAAGAGCAGAGATAACCCATTAGCAGGTAGAATGTGCCCAGCATGGCCCAGGACTCACACTTATTAAACATTGTTAAAGGACTGTGAGTATAGCTTGATTTCCCATCCCTCAAGCACAGATAATAGGTTGGGAGGGTGTAACAGGATGGGAGAGCACAAGCCGGGCTGGATGGTATTTCCAGCTCGCGGATGCTGGATGCTGGCCTGAACCAGGTGGACCAGCTCCTCTCACCCCACACCTGCTTGTAGGAGTCCCAGCCACTCACATCCCCAAGCGTCCTCCTGCCTCCTCCCACACTTGCTGCTCATTGATGCCTTCTTGGTTTCAAACTCAAGTCTTCTCATTCTGGGCATTTATTGCATGTCACCTTAGGTCCCTCCTGCCTCAGAATTGCCCCATCTAGCCCGAAGGACATACTTGTGCTGCTGACCAAGGTATTTGAAAGGAACTGGAACTTGCCTCCACCTCTAGTCTTAGAGAAAGCCTTGTGGAAGGGACATTGGGGCTGGGCCTCCAAGGGCAGCCACTGCATCTTGTAGGAGCTTGAGACATGGCTCCCAAAGCCATGCAGAGGCTCCCCCGGGAGGGGTTGGTCACTCCCACCCTCAGAAATGGACTGTAGACTCAGCACCCCTCAGATTAGTCACTGAGGAGTGAGGTTCACTGTTCTTGAATCTTCTTCCCTCCTCCATCCTCTAGGGAAATGAGTTTCTACAAGGGTTTTGCCTGCTGTAAAAAGAACAATATCCTCTCCTTTGCTCTAGGGCCACCCCCACATGAATCTGAATGAATATTAAAATTGGATAAAAACATCTGTGTTTCTTCGTCCGTGATTTAGTTGTAGTCATGATTTAGGTGCCACTCTGGCCTTAAGGCTCAGATCAAATGTCATGGCTTCGGTAAACCCTTACCTGCCCCTGCCCCACCCCAAATTCAGATGGGATGAAAATCCTAACATTTTCCACTGTATGCATAGTTATTTATAATTTACCTATTTGTATGACTAATTTACATACACTTCTATAATTTATAGATGTATTATTATAGAAGTATAAATATGAAAATAATGTATAGTTGTATTATCTTAAGTAATAGCAACAAAAATAGAATATTTAATGGTTTGGATAAATATGTCATAGATGATATTCTAAATCATATTACAGAATCCTTTTTCTGTTGCTGCTGTTTTTTGCTGCCACAGGAATCAGTAATAATGCTTTAAAGTGAATATTAAGATTGGATATGCTTCATTATTTTTGAAATTCTAACATTAGACGATAACGCAGGTTATTGAAGTGCTGGGCTCGGTGTTTAGAAGCTGCTCCGCGTTCGCGGCTGTCAGGGCTGAGAGGCCTCCCTCCCGCGAGGAGGTGTGCTCCCTCCGGAGAAGGGCATGGGCACCGCTCACTGCGCCAGGCCTCTCATTCCTCACTGCCAGCCACCAATTACGCAGAGGTCCCCGTGGAAAGTGGGCTAGTCAATTTCCATTTTCCCGACGTCAGGCAGTTCTTCTTGCAAACTAATTGGAAGATATTTCATGTTTACATTTTTAAACAAAGGGATCCAAAAGCCCGTGGAAACTTCATTGGTAGGATTTTAATATTAAGCTGGCGAGAGGCGTCGGTTGAAGGGTGCCCATGTGATTGGCTGATCTTCGATAACCAAGCACACTGGCAAGGAAATCAGAGAGTGACGGAAATGTTTTCAGAAGCGCTCTTCCACACCCCAGTTCCTTCAAAAGAGCAGTTACTTCACCACTCGCCCTTTCCGTGGGAGGGTCAGATGAAACCTGCTGGTATTTTGAAAAAGCTCTCTACCCGCGGCGCACTCCTGTGAGGCCTTATCCTCACGGGGCCGGTCACCAGCTCCGATACCGCCTCTTTGCAAAGGAGAGATGCGTAACCTATCTTCCCGATCGGGAACTCTTCAAGTACGTTGTGTGCTCGGAAAGAAGGTCACGGTCATGCCTGACCTGATTGTGAAGTTTCGTGGAAATTCTATTTAGATACCCTTTTCCCTTTACAGATAATCTCACCAACGGATCCTGCGACACTGTTCGCCTCTAGCTTGTGTTTCTTTGCTGTGTTACCCCCTCATAAACGACGCTGGGGATGACTTTCGTGGGGGGCCTGTCTCTGTCACCTCACTCGGGAATCCTTTTCGGTTCCACTGGCCATGTTTGTGCAGTGTGGCTGTAACACACAGCTCCTGTCACAGAATTAATTCTTGAGCCTGTCACTCCTCTAATGTAGCATTCCTTTCACGGCTCATACGAAGCCATTCTTCACATGTGTCCCTCCAGTCACTACCTCAGGGCCCCCAGGACCTGCAGGACACAATATCAGAGCACCAGTCACGCAGGCTGCAGTGGGCACGCCTGTGCGGTGTGCAACCTGCACGGCTGTACCAGGTGTGGGGACAAACCACGTCAATCCAGACCCATAGGGTGGGACCTGCTGGACACATCTGGACTTTAACTTAGCTGCCTGCCAACACAGGGGTTCCCTAACGTCTTCTGCTAGTCATTTCCCCACACAAGATTGTGTGTGTGTCTTCCAACGGTATTTCTGACAAACGGTGCAATTTAATTTGTCACGTATTTCCATACTGTAGTTCTGGGTAACTTTAGCCATGCTCCTGTGGCAGGGAGAATGAGGGATTTAACCAAAAAAACCCTATATTCTGCATTTTTTTTGTACTTGGAAAGACAAACATATGCACATTTAGGGTACATAGATGATGTTTATAATAGTGGCATACATTCTAATTTCAAATAGAACACTTGTTCTTGAAATGTGGTTTTTGTTGACTTCTTATGTGATTTGATTAGGATGACATCACTGTGAACACCCTCATCCCGCCTGTAAAGACCTCATCCTCAGAAGCACCAGTGTTTCCTTATCCCGTTTGCTTGTGTCTGTGTCAGTGTTGTCTTTTCCTGGGTGTTTCTTTGCAGGATTTCTTTTAAATCCTTTGTCCATTAATAAAATAACCACCATTATAGCCGGTGTGGCTCAGTGGTTGAGAGTTGACCTACGAACCAGGAGGTCATGGGTTCGATTCCCGAGCAGGGCACATGCCCGGGGTTGCAGGCTCCATCCCCAGTTGGGAGCATATAGGAAGTGGCAAATCAATGATTCTCTCTCATCATCGATGTTTATCTCTTTCTCCCTCCTTCTTCCTCTCTGAAGTCAATAAAAATCTAAAAAAAAATCATTTAAAAAAACACCCACCAGATAATATAGTTGGTAACTTGCCTGGGTACCTGCACGATACAACACATGGCAATATAATGTACAGAACAATGAAATTAGCAACAGAGCCCCGCCCGCCGCCAAGCCATCCTGTCGGGGAACTCAGTGTGATCCCATGTGGCCTGGACATGTGGTCACGTGATGCATGGATTGAATAGGGTGCCAGGGTCATTCTGAGTATTGAGTTAGCACAGTATGAACTCTTCCTTCTTTTTTAAGGTAAAGAAATAAAAACAGAAGTTTTATATTGTCCTCTCTCAGCATCACAGGATGGCTATCCCCCAGGTAGAGATCATGGAGGTTAAATAACTTCTTCCTCTTTGCTCCCACCTGTACCTACACTTGAAAAGAAAGTGAGCCCAACTGGTGTGGCTCAGTGGTTGAATGTTGATTCATGCACCAAGAGGTCACTAGTTAAATTCTGGTCAGGACACATTTCCGGGATGTTGCTCCATTCCTAGTAGAGAGGATGCAGGAGGCAACCGATCCATGTTTCTCTCTCATCAGTGTTTCTCCCTTTCTCTTCCTCTTGCTGTCCCTCTCTTTAAAAAAATCAATAAAGACCTATTGCAAGAAAATAAAGTGAAACTTTTCTTTTTAGAGAAGTGGCATGTGCCCAATGTGGGCTATTTGGAAAGAGAGAAAAGCATGAAAATAAAAACAATCTGTAATAATACCTCCTCAGAAATGACCTCCTGACATGGTGGTATATTTCCCTCCGAGGGCCCAGGAGACCAGAGCTGAGGGTGGAAAGGCCCTTTTCCTGGATCTATAGCTATTGCCCTGGAGGCCTAAGTGAGAAGAACAGGGCGCACAGTAATGCGTGTGAAATGCCCTTATTTTAATAAGAACAAACAAGGGCACCTCTGTGTGTGCTCGATGGGCATGGGGGGAAGTGGGGAAGCATACAAGCCAGGCTCTGCCCCCCCGGGGGCTGGGGGAGCTGCAGCGGCTGTAGGGAAGGTTATTTTTACTGCATTTTGTAGTCATTTTTAAAGAATTATGGGGCACACATTTTACCTTTCTATATACATATATATACATACACATAATATACTTTTATTGATTTCAGAGAGGAAGGGAAAGGGAAAGAATGATAGAAACATCAATGATGAGATTCATTGATTGGCTGCCTCCTGCACGGCCCACACTGGGGATCAAGCCCACAACTCGGGCATCTGCTCCAACTGGGAACCGAACTGTGACCTCCTGGTTCACAGGTTGACGCTCAACCACTGAGCCATGCTGGCTGGACCCTTTCTAAGTTTTGAGAAGGAATTTAAATAAAAGATAACAGGGAAAGAAAATGATAGTTTTCCCCTTAGAATTTGGCCGGATCCACCATGGCAGTGGCTCTCAACCTTCCTAATGCTGCGACCCTTTAATACAGTTCCTCATGTTGTGGTGACACCAATTTCACTGTTACAAATTGAACATAATGAAAGCATAGTGATTCATCACGAAAACAATATGTGATTATATATGTGTTGTCCGATGGTCTTTTTTTTTTTTTTTTTTTTTTTAATATATTTTATTGATTTTTTACAGAGAGGAAGGGAGAGAGATAGAGAGTTAGAAACATCGATGAGAGAGAAACATCGATCAGCTGCCTCCTGCACATCTCCTACTGGGGATGTGCCTGCAACCCAGGTACATGCCCTTGACCGGAATCGAACCTGGGACCTTTCAGTCCGCAGGCTGACGCTCTATCCACTGAGCCAAACCGGTTCCGGCTGTCCGATGGTCTTAGGCGACCCCTGTGAAAGGGTCGTTTGACCCTCAAAGGGGTTGCGACCCACAGGTTGAGAACCGCTGCACCATGGCTTCATTCTCCTCTTCTTGGAAGTTTTCTGGAACCTGGAAGCCCATTGGCTCTCATGCCCCATGTCTCTGCTTAGATTAGGGGTTCATTCTGGAGGAGAGCCAGGCCGTGGGGGCCCACAGGGTCCAGGCGCCCAGGGGAGCCTTGGCCCCGCCTTTGGGCTCATCAGTCCTCACATCCTAAGTTCAATAGCTCTCAGGTGAGGAGAGAGGCATGGCTTGGCTTCCTTTGCAGGCCTCGCGTCCTGCGTCCTAAACCTCGCCGGGTCTTAATAAGAAAATGGATTGGGCCCCAGGCTTCATCTCCGAGGTGCAGGATTGTTTTTCCAGGGCAGCGAGTCTGTGGCTCTGCAAGATCTGATTTAGATGTTTTGAAAATGGATTCTGCGACAAGGCTTAATGAACGGGGATGGCCCCTCCACGGGAACATTTTACAGTTTCCATAATAAACACGAGTATTGCCAGGAGCAGGTAATTTTTTGTCCTCTGGATGTCTCTTATGGTGATGTCATAAAAGGAAGATTATGGCTCCTCATCGGGAGGCAGATGGAGGAGAAGAGGCATTGTGATGACTGGAGAGGGGAGTGTGTTCTTTCCAAGCAGTTACCTTCACAGCCCTCCCCATGGGGCCCGACCGAACAGGTGTCCAGCCAATGCCTCTCTATGGGTCTGACCCTGGAGTGGCTTCCTTTGCACATTTGAAACCGAGATCCCTGGCATGGGAAGCAGGCTTTGCAGTCTGTCCCCAAACAAAGGTTCTACAGATCGCACGTCGTTCTAAAACTATGATTAAAAAAGAGCAAAACTCACTTTCTGCATCTCTTTAGTAGCAAAAAATGGGCTGACGTTTGAAATCTGTTATAAATAAATAGCCTTTTACATTTATAAAGTTCTGGGAGAATCATCCATTTTGTCCTTTTAAGGAAACAGTCTTTATCTCTACCTAAAACAGGCGTGACCACCTCTTAGGATGAGCGTTTCTCCCATGTCTTTCATTATTGTTTAAACACCTTTTCCAGCTTTATGAGGTATAATTTAAAAGTAAAAAACTGTATGTATTTAAGGTTTCCAACACGAAGTTTTGGTCTGTGTGTGCTGTAAAATGCTTACCTCCATGAAGCTATTAATGTTTTCATCACCTCACATAGTCGTCATTCGTGTGTGTGGAGAAGATTTAAGATCTATCCTTTTTCACAGATTTCACTTTATTTATCAATAAACTACTGTCAGCTGTCATTCCCATGGGGTCCATGAGGCCCAGAGCTTGTGCATAACTGGAACTTTCCATCCTTTGACCAGCAGCTCCCAATCTCCTCCACCTGTAAGCCTGGTACACACCGTTCAGATGGCTTCCTAACATTCCATCTTTGATTGTGACACAATTTAACCAGTTCTCTAATGGTAGTCATTTCATGGTTTTCAAGCTTTTCATGGGTGTGACTGACACTGTGATAAACTTCCTTATAGAAAACTTTTGTCAGTTTTGCAGATTCATCTCTCGGAGCCACCCCTGAAAGTGAAATTACTGGGCCAGAGTTTTCAAACATATTGCCAACAGGCTTTTCAGGAAGTCCGTGCCGATGGATCCTTAACAAAGGAACATACAAAGTGCATCGTGAACATGGGTGGCAATACTTGCGAGGCAGAAACCAATGGTACCTGCTTATTTTAGCTTCGTTTCCTCCATGACTGGCAGTAAATCAGGTTGTAGAGGAGGCTGAGCCAGTCAGGCAGGGCCTCGAATGCCAGCAAGAAACACTTGGGTTCCAGTGACCCCCGGGAACAATCCTGTATAATAAAAGGCTAATATGCAAACTGTCCCCTCCACTGGGAGTTCAACCAGGGGGTGGGGCCAGCCGGCCAACCGCCTGTGGCCCCTCCCCCCAGCTGGCCCTGCCCTCGATCACCCCCACCCCGATTAGGGGTGGGGCCAGCCCGCCAACTGCCTGCAGCCCCTCCCCCTGGCCAGCCTAGCCCAATCGGCCCTGATCTGGGCGGGCTGGCCAGACCCCACCCATGCACGAATTTGTGCACCGAACCTCTAGTTTACAATACTTCCGTTTAAATTCTGGACTTCAGGTGAAAATACAGTGTGATGCTTATGGAATTTGTCTTGCTTCTTTCTCTGCCATCAGACTTATAGGCGGTGACCTACCAGATCCCAAAGATTAAACCTCCTCTGAATTCCATTTGACTTAAGAAATAATCATGCAAAGCCGTGAAGCCTGAGGTAGACTGTTTTCCTTCTTTAAAGTCGTCTTCATAGAGAGTCCATCACACTGAGCAGATTATGTTTTTAGTTCAGACTAATTATCCCTGAGTTGGACACACTGGGGCAAGCTCCGGCTGAGTGGGTGGCGGGGGCGTTGAGCCAGGGGAGGCGAGCACATGGCAGGGGAAGCAGGGAAACTTCAAAGTTGCAGCTGAAAGGCCAGGAGGAAAATAGAGACTTGTAACGTATTTGCAGAATGAGATGGGGGGGCACCCCGAAGCAGAAGCAATTAATTCCTTTCTTTGGGAGCTAATTGGTGAATCTGTACCCTGAACTCTCCGCGTCGCTCCCTTTGTTTCAGGCCCAGGACTGGCTGTGTTTTGCATACCTAATTAATTAGAGCGCCCGCTCTCTTCCTGTGCCAAGGGCACACCATCTATCACGCGGGGCTCCTGAAGCCTTCCTAGGTGAGTTTTTGGAAATGTATGCAAATTGCCTCGCCACCAGCTATGCAAGTCAATGATGGAGTCCAGGAGTTCCTCAGGGAAGCTAGGAAAGTTTTTTGTTTTTTTCCTTTACTTGGCCTTTTGTATTTTTAAATCAGGGGTTGGTTGGGCGTTTTACTTAGAGGCAGTATCTGGTGCATTTGAAATGAATGGGATCAAGTTCACACCTTGCTCCCGTGAGCAGGGCCTCAGTTTCCCTATTTGTAATGGAGGTGAAGGTCACTGAGTCAGAGGGTCTCTAAAGGCCCTCTCATGGCAGGTGCCCATGTCACAAGGCGGCCTGGGCTAAGTCTCCTGGCCGAGTCCCCATTTCTGCATGGCTAATGCTCTCACTGCAGACATACTGGACCCAGGCTTGGGACATCAGAAAGGAGGGCATCGAAAGAATGGACAGAGTTCCAATTTCATGGACTTCGGAGTGTTTCCATGAGAGAAATCCAGGACGTTGTGGTGACTTAAGATCTGTTTGTGTGAGGATCTGGACCGTGTTGACGTGGGGATTTTGTCAGTCAAACCGTCAGTGTAAACACGAATCTGATGTCAGGCCCCTTAGCTACTCACGCCGGGGACTGGACCGCCTCAGGCGGGCTCTCTCCAATGATGGAGAGGCCATGTTTGCCTGCTTTCATTTGGAGCATCATTTCAAAGCTGTCTCGTGCATTTTCAACGGAGGGGTGTGTGGGTAGATGTGGAGGGGTGATCTCTCCGTGTCTCTGGCCTTCAGAGCTGGCCCAGCCAGGTGTGCCGCACCGCTGTCCGCGGGCAGCGCCCGGCGTGCACAGACACCAGATGCTAACGCAGCGCCGCTGTCGCAGCCCGTTATGGTCCCTGTGCAAACGTCTGTGTCCAGGTTTTCTAATACTTTTCACCAGTGGAAGCCAGGGCTGAGCTGGGGAACTCTTTATGGGGCCAACAGGGCGACCGCAGAGGTCACAGTTACCTGTATCTGGGAGGCTTGGCTTGAAGGAAGAAAGCTAACGTTAGGGTCTCCACCCTTCAAACAGCCCGGAGGCTGCAGGACGGGGCTGTGGGCCGGTGGACACCCTGCCCTGCGCTCGCCTGGTGTTGGCTGTGAAAACCCAGAGAGCGCTCTGCAGCCCCATCTGTGCTCCAGGCCCACAGCCTGTGTGCGCCCAGGTGACTAGCAAGGCGAGAGCTCGCCGCTCCCACAGGATGGAAGAGACAGGCGGGTAGAAAGGCAGCGAGGAGGGATAGAGATGGGGCGGTGTGCTGAGCCTCTTCCTCCGGGCCCCAGGTCACAGGTCAGAGGCCCGCCTGCCCCCTCAGACTCATAGTTGCCCTTTTTTGACCTGAAAAATGTTTAAAAATCTCGACTCAGCTGATGACCTTTAAAAGGTAGTGATTTCACATAAAAATCTGATTTTCAGCTCCTTTTGAAAAGGAATTCCTGGCATCACTGAGCTTGAGTGTTCCCATGGCAACCAACGGCTTCGGTAGCTGTGTGGGGACACTCGGTGTCCCCTCAGAGCCCGTCCTACACTGCACCATCCCCCTCCCCTCCTGCACCCTCCTTGACTTGCTCATGGCCTCTCTGTCCTGGGGCCCCAAGCGGTAGCCCTGGCCCTCCACCAGGCTGGAAGCCCCAGTCTGGGCAAGTCTCTGGTCCTTTATCCTCCCCAGGCCTCAGTTTCCCCACATGCACCACGAGTGGGTCCAGAATCTCTCCCGACTCTCACCCTTTGAGATTCTGGGATGGTTTGGGATTTTAAAATAATTGCCTCGGGGAGAACCAAGATGGCGGCATAGGTTAACGCCGGAGTTTGCTGCTTTGAACAACTACTTCAAAAGTGAAACCAAAAAACGGAAGGGACATCACCCAGAACCACAGGAACGCTGGCTGAGTGGAAGTCCTACAACCAGGAGGAAAGAGAAACGCACATGGACACTCAGAGGAGGCGCGTGGCTGAGGTCAAGTTCTGAGGTGCGGAGTGCGCGGAGCGGGCTGGCGGCGGAGGGCGCGGTTGGCGTTTTCAATCAGGAGGGAGTCGCAGACTCTGAGCTCCAGATCCGGGCGAGTCTTTAGGGACCCAGACTCAAACGGGAGAAGCGGGACTGTCTGGCTTCGGTCAGAGGAGTGCAGCTTTCTCTCCGAGCATTGCAACGGGTGCTGGGACTCAGAGAGGCAGAGCCCCTGGGGACAGGACTGAGAGCCGCCATAACTGCTCTCTCCGGCCCACCCTGTTGATCCTGTGCGACCCGCCCTGCCCAAGCCCTGCACAGAGGCATTTGCCGGATAGCCTCAGGCAAAGGCTAGATTAGCACCTCCCTAGAGGACAGAAGTTCTCTCACTGCTGACACAGCTGATTCTCATAGCCACTTGGCCTGGAGGTCAAACCCTCCCTGGAATTAGCTACAACAATCAAGATTTAACTATAAGACTGAGAACAAAGACCACTAGGGGGTGCACCAAGGAAGCATGACAAAGAAACAGGACAAAATTGTCAATGGAAGATATAGAGTTCAGAACCACACTTTTAAGGTCTCTCAAGAACTGTTTAGAAGCTGCCGATAAACTTAATGAGATCTACACGAAAACTAATAAGACCCTCGATCTTATATTGGGGAACCAACTAGAAATTAAGCATACACGGACTGAAATAACGAATATTATACAGACGCCCGACAGCAGACCAGAGGAGCGCAAGAATCAAGTCAATGATTTGAAATGCGAGGAAGCAAAAAACATCCAACCGGAAAAGCAAAATGAAAAAAGAATCCAAAAATGCGAGGATAGTGTAAGGAGCCTCTGGGACAGCTTCAAGCGTACCAACATCAGAATTATAGGGGTGCCAGAAGATGAGAGAGAGCAAGATATTGAAAACCTATTTGAAGAAATAATGACAGAAAACTTCCCCCACCTGGTGAAAGAAATGGACTTACAGGTCCAAGAAGCACGGAGAACCCCAAACAAAAGGAATCCAAAGAGGACCACACCAAGACACATCATCATTAAAATGCCAAGAGCAAAAGATAAAGAGAGAATCTTAAAAACAGCAAGAGAAAGAAACTCAGTTACCTACAAGGGAATACCCATACGACTGTCAGCTGATTTCTCAACAGAAACTTTGCAGGCCAGAAGGGAGTGGCAAGAAATATTCAAAGTGATGAATACCAAGAACCTACAACCAAGATTACTTTATCCAGCAAAGCTATCATTCAGAATTGAAGGTCAGATAAAGAGCTTCACAGATAAGGAAAAGCTAAAGGAGTTCATCACCACCAAACCAGGATTATATGAAATGCTGAAAGGTGTCCTTTAAGAAGAGGAAGAGGAAGAAAAAGGTAAAGATACAAATTATGAACAACAAATATGCATCTATCAACAAGTGAATCTAAGAATCAAGTGAATAAATAATCTGATGAACAGAATGAACTGTTGATTATAATAGAATCAGGGACATAGAAAGGGAATGGACTGACTATTCTTGGGGGGGAAAGGGGTGTGGGAGATGTGGGAAGAGACTGGACAAAAATCATGCACCTATGGATGAGGACAGTGGGTCGGGGTGAGGGCGGAGTGTGGGGCGGGAACTGGGAGGAGGGGAGTTATGGGGGGGGAAAAAAAGAGGAACAAATGTAATAATCTGAACAATAAAGATTTAATTAAAAAAAATAAAAAAATAAAATAAAATAAAAATAAATAAAATAATTGCCTCAGGTATATAGTATTAAAAGGCCTTGACGGACCCTAAGATTAGTTAAGCGCATACAAAGCCACGTGAAACTGAGCCCGCTGGCAGCTTGGAACGTGCGGGGAGAACGGACGGGGTCTCCGCCCTTCACACAGCCCGGAGGCTGGAGGGACGGGGCTGGGGGCACTTTTATAATTTTTAGTCTTATTGACTTCAGAGAGGAAGGGAGAGGGAGCGTGCGCGAGAGAAACACCCTGCCCTGGGCTGGCCTGGCATTGGCTGTGGGAACCCAGAGACGCTGTGCAGCTATTGGCCTGAATCCGGGTGCCTTCTCTCCCATCCCAGTCAGATTTCAGGAGGAGCACGCTGGGCCAGGCATTACCAGTCCAGATTCTGGTCTTGGATCAACTTGGTCCTTGGTCCTGCTCACGTCCATTCTCAGTTTCCACCTCTGTAAGATCAGAAGAAATTTCTTCAAGTTCTAACATGCTGTGGCCCCAAGATTTATTCTGTGGCTCTAAGATCCACCCGTGGCCCTAAGATTCGTCCTGTGGCTCTAAGATCCACCTGTGGCCCTAAGATTTGTCCTGTGGCTCTAAGATTCATCCTGTGGCCCTAAGATTTGTCCTGTGGCTCTAAGATTCATCCTCTGGCCCTAAGATTTGTCCTGTGGCCCTAAGATCCACCCATGGCCCCACAGGGAGCATGCCGGGAAGCTGGCAGAAGCCCTCAGGTGCCCTGCACAGTGTGCCCAGGGCAGTGCAGACCCAGCAGGGAGCCCATCATGAGCCCCAGCCGCTGCTCTCAGAAACCTTCCATCCACCGGCAAAGATCAAATGCATGCTTAAAGCTCTACCCAGGAGAGAAAATAAGCGTCTTTGCTGTCCTTTATCTCCACTTTTAAAGGTCTTGCATGTTCAACATCTGCAGAGAAACAGAAAGAAAGAATTTAAAAAGTCCAGAAAAATAGGAAATTGGGATAAAATGTGTTCCCTGTCAGATTGATTTTTCTAAAACACAGCACCTATGACATATTCAAAAATTCTGTATCCAGTTCAGGCTGCGCGGCCCTTTCCCCGCTGGCTCCGTGCAGGCAGCACAACTTGCTTAGCTCAGCGGTGACGGGGCCGCGGCTCTCGCCCAGGGCCCAGGATGAGGGTCCCGTCCCTGCGCCTGCCCACCGGCCTCTCCCTCAGCACAGGCCCAGGACAAGCCCCAGGACCCACGCCGCTGACCTCTCCCCTGCCTGTTCTTTCTCCTCTCAGCTGCCTGGAGCTCCCCTCACTCGTAGTTCTTTTTTTTAAGATACCACTTTTTTAAAATATATATATATTTTATTGATTTTTTACAAGAGGAAGGGAGAGGGATAGAGAGTTAGAAACATCGATGAGAGAGAAACATCGATCAGCTGCCTCCTGCACAATCCCTACTGGGTATGTTCCTGCAACCAAGGTACATGCCCTTGACCGGAATTGAACCTGAGACTCTTGAGTTCACAGGCCGACGCTCTATTCAGCTGAGCCAAACCAGTCAGGGCTTAAGATACCACTTTTTATAAATTTTATTATTAATTTCAGAGAGGAAGAGAGAGATAGAAACATCCATGATGAGAGAGAATCATTGAGGGGCTGCCTCCTGCACGCCCCACACTGGGGATGGAGCCCACAACCTGGGCATGTGCCTGACTGGGAATTGAACCGTGACTTCCTGGTTCATAGGTTGATGCTCAACCACTGAGCCACACCAGCCAGGCCACTTGGCGCTACTTCTAACACTGGTTTTGCTGAGAATAAAGCACTTAAATGATAGGTAAATTGAATGACAAATGACAGCTGTAACTTATTACACATTGCATCTGTGATAAAAATAAAAACAAGCGTTGAGTGCTTACCATGTACTATTTGCTGTGCCAGAGAGTTTATTTAAGTTTTCGTAGTCAATCTAACCAGCAGACGCACTTACTGTCTGCATTTCATCCCCATTTTGCAGGTGTTAATACCGAGGCTCAGAGACATTGAGCCACTTGGTCCAGGTGGCAGAGCTGGCGAGTGCAGCGCTGAGGCCCACACGCTAATCGTTTCTACCCCAAAGCCCGAGCTCTCCTCCCTCCCTGGTTCGCACCTTTGTGAGGTCAGGCTGGTTTCATACAGGCTGGCAGTCTCATAGGGCACCGCTCCCCTCCCCGATGGAGCCGCACGGGCTGGGAGCACTGTGGTGGTGGATGGAAATGGTGTGTTCTGTTGGGAAAAGCTGCCTCTACCTGCATCAAACATCTGTTCTTCCTTCATCACAGCATTATTCGGAAAAGAATGAAAAATGCAGATGCGGGCAATTTTAGCCCATGACAATTTTCAATTTTAGAAAATGTTGCAAATGGTGCTGCAGGAGGTACATAGCCTGTGTGGAACAGGCGGGGACATTTTGTTCCTCCCAGACAAACCTGGAGGGGAAAAAAGGACAAAAACCCAGCTTTTCGTTTAAAAATGTTCAAGAGCTGCTGTCGCCTACTCAGCCATCAACTTCGGGTGCCAGCACTGAGCCCACACAGGCCACACACCGGGGGGTGCAGGGGAGAGGGTGGCAGGCCCTGCCCTGTGGGCGGTGGACTCAGTCAGAGAGCCCTGCTCCAGGGGGCAGAAACCCACTCAGAGGCTCCAGGGCAGGGTGGGGAGCGTCCGACTGTATCAGGCCCGAGAAATCATTTGGCCTGGCCCTGCCAAGGCATTAGGGGTGAGTTCATTGAATGTGTGACCAAATGGAGCAGGCTCATTTTTAAGCTGATCATTTTGTACGTCCCGAGAATGATGTTATAAATATCCCAATGGCCCTGGCAGAAGAAAGGTCCCCACTCCTGCTGCAGGGTGAGGGGGTGTTGGAGCGAAAACACTGTGTGGCCAGGTCCCCAGGTAGCGGGGCGTGCACCAGGGAAGGTGCTGGTTCCCTCCCCTCAAGTGGTCTCCACAGTCCCGCTCTGCTCTGGCGCCCGCACCTGCTGCATTCCTCCCACATCTGTTTTCTTATTAATTAGTTGCCATGCCTACCACAGGGAGATGCATGCCAATCAAAATATTCCGAAGGATGGATAGCTGCCCAAGAGTGGAGCGAACATTGTCTGTTAACATTCTGTGCAGCTTTAATCAGTCGGTCCCTCACCTCCCGTCCTTACACACACTTGTTTGAATCCTGCCTCCCCTGCTCATGAGCTGACGGGGGCGCGTGTGAGGGTCAGTGCCCTCGGTTGTAAAGTGGAGATGAAGGCTTCTGACACTTACCCTTGCTGGGAGGAGTGAATGGGGGGACTGTGTGCCACGTGCTTATGGGGAACACAGTAGACAGCAGCCAGTAGGATTTTTAGAGTTCTCTCTAAGATGAGGGAAGTGGGCTGTGGGCTGGGGGTGCTGGCTGGGTGGGCTGAGGCACACCCTAGTCCCCAGAGGCCTGGGCTTAATTCAGTGGGGTCTCCACTCAGGGGAGCTGGTTGAGGAGGGAGCAGGAGAGGGAATCTAAGAGAATGATTTCAGTTGGTGCCATATGGAGCAGGCCCAGTTGAGCCTTGTCCAAGTTCTACACCCATAAAATAGTGAGATATAATAAAGTGGTTTTCTTCTTCTTTTTTTTTTTTTAACCCACTGAGTTTTGGGATAACAGTAACAGATAACCAGAACTACCACCCTTTCGATCTCTTTCTTGCCCAGATTGGGGAGGGTTTCAAGTGCTGGTCACGAGAACCGTGTTTGTGGAAAGGACTGTGTTTGAGACCAGCACCCGAGAGTGATTGGGGATGGTGTTGCTCAGAAGTTGAATGTCTATGGACTGAGGCCTTCACCACTCAGATCTCACCAGTTACTGTTAGGTGCGCGGAGCCCTTTGGAGTTAAAAGGAGGAGATGGTGATGGCTCAGGGCTTCTGGAGAAGGAGGGGCCATCCTCTTCCAGCTAAGAGCCCACCTAGTCTACCAGCAGCAAAGGACAAGGCCTGTCCTCGGGGGCCATGGCGGGGGTGTCTGTGACGTGGTGGCCTGGCTTCTGAGGCGCACGGGGTGCTGGTCTGTCTTGTTCTCCGTGGCCCCCTCATCTTCTGTGTGCGTTCCGTCTCTATGCGGCCTCCGCTTTCGGTCCTCGGCTACCAGGGTTCTCTCCAGCGAGTCTTCTGTTGATTATTCGGGAAGTTTTTCTGTATTTTAGTTGTAATTCCAGTTTGGTCCCGGGAGCGTGTCCGTGCAACATCCGCTTACTCCACCGCCATTTTTAACCTTTCCCTCCCCTACCTCCCCGGTCTTCTGTGACTCTCTAGGGTGGGATGTCATTCTTCTCTGCTTTACTCTGTCAAAGTCAAACAGCGGGCAGATCAGGGCTGCTGCTTCGTCCATGTAACAGCTGCAAAATCCATGCCCTGTTCGTGGGAACTACTGTAAATGCCACTCTCTCTGTATTTGTTGGCTGTGTTCTCTGTGCTCGGCCCATGGAGCCAAGGACTAGCTGTGCAGCGATGATGAAGACCCATTCCTGTCCTCACCTTGCTCTCTACCTGTCGGAGGGTTAAGCCATGCGGAGAGGGGACTTCCCACACAGGGAGGGCCCCACCAGGGCCTCGGGAATGAGTGGTGGCAGCTGAGTGATATCTTTCGTAAAAAAAAAATTGTTTTTTTATTGATTTCAGAGACAGGAAGGGAGAGAGAGAGAGAAACATCAGTGATGAGAGAGAATCATTGATCGGCTGCCTCCTGTGTACACCCTACTGGGGATCGATCCAGCAACCCAGGCATGTGCTCTGACTGAGAGCCCAGTTGTGACCTCCTGGTTCATAGGTCAAGGCTCAGCCACGGAGCCACATCGGCCTGGCGGGATGATTTGTGAGGAACATGAAAGTGATAGTGATGGTGGCGAGGATGAGTATCTTTACTGAGTACTTGTTCCATGCTCAACGATTACCTTTTAAATTCCCAAACGTTTATGAGGGAAGAAAATGTATCCCCACTTTACAGATGAGGACACTGAGGTTCAGAGCAATTAAGTGTTTTGATGAAGGCTACACAACTACCTATGGCTGAACCGATTTCTCATTGTATGCTGGTCTAGAATTCACATTTCCTCTTTTCGGAAGAATCAAGCTTAGTGCAGGTTAAAGCCTCAGATTAATCTGCTGCTTTGTTATTTTACAGTTTCAGAGTCAGATGGTCTGGTATTCAGAGGGCATTCTGAGGTCATCTGGTCCATCCAGTTACAACTTAAAGCCTCATGGGGCTGTCCCTGCTTGAGAGGAGATTCGGAAAAAGACCTTGGCAGTGACCTTCACTCCAGGCAGCTTTCTGGTTTGCAGAGCTTGACCATCATAGCGCCTCGCAGTGTCTTTTGCTTTTGCGTTCCTTATATGATGCCCAGTTCTCCCCCCTTCTCACTCCACCCGCAGTGCAGCTGGCGTGCACTGGGATGCACAATTGTCTGTTCTCTTTGATCCTGATTTTGTTATGTGGCCAAGAAGATGAGAAGGAAAGACATGCAAATGCGGGAAGCCATCCTCTCTGGGGTATGGGATAACTACTGATTTATAGGTCTGTGTTGATTATTTATTTACTTATTTATTTTAAAAAATATATCTTTATTGATTTCAGAGAGGAAGGGAGAGGGAGAGATAGAAACATCAATGATGAGAGAGAATCATGGATCGGCTGCCTCCTGCACACCTCACACTGGGGATCGAGCCCACAACCCAGGCCTGTGCCCTGACTGGGAATTGAACCATGACCTCCTGGTGGATAGGTCAATGCTCAACCACTGAGCCACGCCAGCTGGGCAATTTTTTTGTTCTCTCTAAGGTTCAATTTATTTTTAAAAGAAAAAAACCTTATTGTTTGGGAAAGTTTCAGTACAGCCTGGCCGTCTGCAGCTCAGATCTAGAGTCCTCAAATCCTGTCTCCACTCAGGAGGTCAGGATGGGGTTCTGGGAAGAGAGCGGTGAAATTGACAGAGATCAAACAAAGTCCTCCTTGTGCCTAATTCGCACACAGGAGGCTCTGAGGTCTTTGTGAGCCCGGAATGGAAGTGTTATTTCCACCAGCCTATCTCTCAGGGATGTCGGAAAAGATTAAAGAGGCAAAGTCAACAAGTTCCTTTGAACATTCTAGCAGAAAGAACAGATGTAGGACGAAGCGGTTTTTACGCCCCCCCGGGGAACGGAGGTGTTCTTGAGAAGAAGGTGTTGTGCCGGCTCTATCGATATTCCCCTTCGTGCTCATGATGATAATACTGGAGACCCTTGCCAGGCTGCTTTCCATCGCGGCCACCACAGGGAGGCTTCCCGTCTGACCTCGGTAGTCCCCTGTTTGAGCGTTTTTTTCAGGATAAAACCCAATTCTGCGTTAAGATATACCAGTCACCTGCTGACACTCTAGTCTGAGCATCAAGCCTCGGCAAGCTCAGCTGTATCTCAGGGCCATTGCACGTGCTTGTCCTTATGTCCAAATGCCTTTTCTCACTTTGTACACCTTCAAATCCTAGGATCCAGGCACCTCCTCTATGAAGCCCTCCTGGCATTCTCCTCCCCTTCAATGTGGATGTATTTGAGCTTCATTCTTGCCACAAGAGAGGTCGGGACAGACCCTATGTGCACAGAAAGAGCTGATCAAGGTCTAGTTGGGGGGGGGGGGGGGGCCTCCGCAGTAGATACCTAAGAAAAGCTGTGCCTCTGGCCTGCTGGGGGCAGAGGTGGGACTAGAGACTCAGTGCACAGGCATTGTCCCTGGTCCCTTGGTCTCCTAGAAAGGGCGACTTGCAGAATGGGAAACGTACTGCACTGCAGGTGGGCTCATGGGACAGTTGGGCTCCACTTTTTAAAAAATGAATGAATATTTTTAAAAAAATATTTTTATTGATTTCAGAGAGGGAGAGAGAGTTAGGAACACCAATGATGAGAGAGAATCATTGATCAGAATTGGCTACCTCTTGCACGCTCCATTCCAGCTTCATGGGCCAATGCTCAACCACTGAGCAACACTGGCCAGGCTAAAAAATGAATTAATTGTTAAATAAAGGGCATTGCCGGGGCCTCTGCAGTGCCAACATCCTCTCGCTGGGGGTCTTGACAACATCTAGTCCCCCTGGGCGAAGTGCTGTTGCTCACTGATTCATGAAGGGTCCCAGGTAGCTCTGGGCGGAGGCCCAGGGAGCTCACCCGCCTCTCGGTCATAATGCTCACCCACCTCCAGTTTTCATAAACCCTCCAGCTGAGGCTGAGTGCTGGTCTTTGTGCTCCTTCGTCAGTGTTTTGTGTCAATGCTGTCACAGAGGAGAAGTGTCCTTGAAAAGTTATCTTTTTCTCTTTCAATGTGACCGAAGGTTTTACAGAGAGTTAGAGGTGAGAAAAATGTCCTGATCTTCTTCCTTTGAAATTAAAAAAAAAAGTATATTTTTATTGATTCCAGAGAGGAACGGAGAGGGAGAGAGAGATAGAAACATCAGTGACCTCCTGGTTCACAGGTCAACGCTGCACCACTGAGCCATGCCAGCCAGGCTACTCCCTTGACATTGGACAGGTCGTTTGAGCAGTGTCATTTGCCATCTTTGCCAGCTCTTTCCCAGGTTTGCTTTCTTGTTTTTTTGAGCCTGACTGAAGCCATGCTCTGCAGCCCCCATGGCGTCTCAGCTCAGTGGCCGGAAAGATGGAGAGCTTTCGGATGAAGGATTCATCAACCTGACTCGGGAGGCGGGGAAGGCACTCTGACCAGACAGAATGTGGAGCCCGGCTGGTGTGGCTCAGGGGTTGAGGGCTCTTCTACCCTTTACCATAACTTATTACCTCCTGCAACCTTAATTACCTTTTTAAAGGCTCTGTCTCCAAGTACAGTCACACGGTGAGATATAGCGGGGTTACCACTTTGGATCTAAATTTTGGAGGAACACAGTTATATATTTTAAAAAATCAGTTGTGAAAGATGCAAAGATGAGAAAGCCATGCTGTGCATCCTCCAGGAGCTTACAGGGAGCTTGGATGGAGAAACAGGCTATGTGGAGAAACCTAAAGAAACACAGGAGCCATGAGCCATTTTGGAGCTGAGAGGAAGGTCAGGTAACCACGGGCTGTGGTTAAGGAAGGCTGTGGGGGGAGGCAACATGCAGAAGGCCTTGAAGGATGCATGCCCATTGCTAGAACCCAAAGAGGAGGCCCTGCCTGAGCACTGAGTAGATGTGAGAAGTCAGCTCTCCGTGGGATGGAGTTCGTGTTTCCTGAGCACCTGCCCTCGGCTGAGCATCTGGGCTGAGGGGTGAGACAACAATGTAAGGGGTCTGACCGTGAGTGGCCCACACTCCAGGCGAAGGGGCCGTTAGAGCCTTTCGAGGTTGAGAATGCACTAGACGGACAGGGCAGTGTGCAGCCCAGCCCGGAGATTGGAACTTGGCTCGTGGGAAGAGTTGTGTCTCCATCCGCCATGCAGAGACGTGGGTACAGGCGGCGCTGCTTGTGCTTCTAACCGTGGCTCCGTCTGAGTCTCCCCGCAGCTCTCCTCCTCGGCGACCCCCAGAGTGCCTTCCCTACCCGCTTGGCTTTGATCGAATACCTGCCTCCACCTGCTATTTCGTTTCCATGTTGTTCAGACTCTGAGTTCAGACTCTGAGGCAGGACCTTGTCTTTTCCTCTCTGCAAAGTTCACCGTGCATGTGGGATGCCCTCCGCACGCCATGAATATTGATCAGTTTGGGTTCCAGCCTCATCAGATTTCAACCTGACAATGTCTACATCCTGGAAATGTTTGAAGCCAGAACAGAAACCCCTGGTCCTCACCACCGTGTGCCATTCCCATCAGCTGCTCTCAGATGCCCGCTCCCCTTGTGGCCGCGTGCCCTTTGGAAGGAAATCATCGCTCCGTTAATTACAGCTTTCATCTGGAGGCTCCAGCATTTCTAAACACTGATTTGCATTTCATGGCGCCCGGGGGGGTGGAATGGGGAGAAGTGCCAGTGGGAGGATCGTGCTGGGTCACACACCGACATGGGGTCTTCACCTCTCCTCGCTCTGCTCCGTCTAGGCCGGCCGGCAGCTCTGGCCTCGTCGCTCTGTGCAGCTTGGCCGAGTCCGTTTGCAGCCTAGTGAGAACACAGGACGAAAGATGACACTCGAGGGGCGGCATTCACGCTCAATGGCTAAGACATCCTTCCTGGTCCCATGCTTGGCGGGTGAGGCTGGGAAGCCTGGGTCTTGGAGAAACGCTGAAGGAGGCCGGCAACTGGGGTGGCAGTAACACGGCTTCATTCTCCTGGATCAAATCCCAGAAGGACCTGGTCTGCTGACATGGGGACAGCGTGTTAGCTGTGGACGCCCCAACACTCCAGCCGGCAGAGCCCTGCTGAGCCGCTCTCCCATCCGAGGTCTGCAGGGTGCTTCCCGGGCTCTCCCTGTCCATTTGAAGGGCCGACGGTCACTGTCTTCCTCCAGTCTGGGCCCCCGCCCTCTCCCTCTCCCCGGCCAGGCCCTCCTGACCCGTGTGCATTGTCACAGGTTTAATCATGTAACACTTCTCCTTCAGGATTCTCCAAGGTTTGCTTATCTTCCCCGGGGAAGCCACAGATGGGGAGCTACAAATGGAAGGTTTTAGTGATGTACACAGAAGGGGTTTTGCAAACAAATGGTTTCCATAAACAAACCCTGTAATTGCCTCCTCTCGGGTGGTCACCACCCACATCACAAGCCGGTGGGAAGAGAGCCATCCCAACTCCAACTGGGCTCCAGGCTGGAGCGGGGTGCTCCCACCTGGGAATTTCTCTTCCGGCTGCACTCACCATCCAACAGGTGGACTGAGCCCGCACCCTGGGCCTGTGCCCTGACCGGGAATGGAACTGTGACCTCCTAATTCATAGGTCGATGCCCAACCGCTGAGCTACGCTGGCCGGGCATCATGCCTTACATTCAACAAGAGATCAGGAGGTGTTTGAAAGGCAAGGGAGAGCAACACTCTCCCAAGAGCCGCCAGCCGAGCCCCGCCCAGCTGTGGTGCCGAAGGAGACCACCTGACAGGGCATTTTAAGTAACTGTGACTCCTGTGCTGAAGCCCAGATGGTGAGAGACACCAGCTCTGTAAGGAGGAAATAATATCAATTGACACAAATTCCTCCGGAAAAGAGAAAAGGGGACACTCCCAAAGTCACTGTATAAGGTAGCCTCACCCTAACACTAATGCCTAACAGAGACATCCCAGGAAAATAGAGCAACACACTGCCATTCTCCATGAGCACCGACGCACCAGGCCTCCAGAAAGGAGCAGGGACCAGGGTCTTTGATGTAGAAAAGGGTAGCGCACCATACAAAGCGGGACTCGTCTGCAGAGCGCCTCGTGGACGTAACATCTGGCATTTGATCCATGTAACTCACCTATCAAGAGACCAAAGATGAAAAGCTGTGATCACCTCAGTAGAGACATAAAAAGCCTTTGGAAAAGTTAACACCTATTCAACTCTAAATACAGCAAAGGCAGCAGACGGAGGGGTCAGTGGACGGAAATTACTAAGAGGGGACCAGAGGGGAGGGGATTCTTGCTAAGTTGACCTCCCTGGAGGACGCTTTGGGGTCCCTCTGTGGCCGGGTTGAGGATCCATGGAGACAGTGCAGCGGTGGATGGCAGTGCCCAGTGCCAAGTGCCCGCTCCAAACAGTCCTCGACCCTTCCCAGCCCAGACTAGGGGTGACTTGAACCCCTGCCCCCTCCTTGAGGGTCTCAGGCCCTGGCATGTGAGGCTGGGAAGGCATTTTTGAGACGAGGAGAGGGAGCACTTCTCCATGCCCTGGGGGCACTCCAATTCACAGCGTGTCCCTGTGCTTAGGAGGAAAGCTGCCCACAGGTACGTGGACCCCGGCCTCCCTCTCGGCGCTTCTTCAGCATGTGGTTCAGGCTCAGCGCCAGCTCCGCTCACACTGTCCGGACACTTGATGTTCCACTGTGAGCTCCAGAGCCTGGGATTGCATTCTCACTGGCCTGGCCCAGTGTGGGTGGTCAATGACCAGCCGCCCCCCCACACACACACACACCACCCCCCCCCCCCCGTCAGTCTGTCTACTTGGAATGCTTCAGGAAATACACGATTGAGGTCTTGATATTTATTTGGGGAGGAGATCATATTTAGAAATTGATCTGTCTTTGCTAATTGGGCAGAATGGGCTCTTTCCTTTGAAATCTGATTCTGATACGTGATCCTTTAGGGAGCGCCTATTAGCATGTGACATTTCAGTGGTAGGTGCCAGCCTTTCCTCCATTACGTACTGGTGTTAGCAAATGCATCTGCGTGTCGTTTCACACGGGAGGCTAAATGTTGAAAGCGAAACATGCGTCAGATTTGTCTTACACGCTAGGAAGCATCCTGCTGCCCTCGTGTGAAAATAGTGGCAGAGGAGCCTGGCCGATAGGATCACTGTCTTTATAGTTATCTGCAGCTTAGACAGGAATGCGCCTCTTCAAACCCCACAGCGCCTCTGTGAGGGAGCACAGATGTCCCCCCCACCGTGCAGACGGGGAAACTGAGTCTCGTGTCATTTGCCAGGGATCCGAGTCAGGACAAAAGGCGTGGTGGTCCGATTCCTGGGTTACATTTTTCTCTCCGTATTCTCCATGGCAACACTAGAAGCGAACCCTGCCTTTCTAGTTATTTTGTGAAATCTCAGTTCTATCCTCCGCTGAGCCCCTTGTCTGTTTTGCTGCAGACTGCATTTATTTTTCTATCTTATGAGAAACCACAATGATGGAGAGATTTGCCGTTCCTTCTTCTGCACGTGCCCCGCGCGCAGGCTTGCGGATAGCTGAGATCATTGGATTGTGGGGGTTATTGCCCGTCAATCTGGGGAGCTCAGCCATGCAAGGCCTCCCCTTCCCTGTCCGCACCGTGCGGCGTCAGCACGTTCACAGGTAGTCTTACAGAATGCTCATTGTGTCATTTGGAATCCAAATCATCGGAAACGCCACCGGGGGACCGTCTGCACTTGATGAACTTGCAAAGGAAAGTTTTTCGTTTTTCTCACTGTCCTGCCTGACCCTTTATTAGGAAAAGTCTGTGCGAGAATTTCTGTTTCCTCCTCTGTGGATTCACTGTCTGATTCATTCATTCATCCGCCCACCTGTCCCCATCCCCCCACTGCCTGCTCTGTGGCAGGCCCTCAGCTATGGGCTGGGAACGGAAGGGTGACAGGAGGGTCTCTCCTTCAGCCTCGTGTTCAGATAACGGACAGGGGAAGACGGCATAGGTGGGGGCTCTGCAGAGGTACGAGCAGGAGCCCTGGTGGCCAGCGTGGGTGGGGTCAGAGGTGTCCCCCAGAGGTGACATAGTAAGCCGAGTGCCGAAGGGCTGGCTAGCCAGCAGGGGGCCACCAGCCCACTGCAGAGCTAGACTCAGAGGCAGGTCCTCTAACGCTTAGGGAGTTTTTAAATCCTTGATACCACGATGGCCTCCCTAGCAAAGAAATCCGGTGTGGTGTGATAAGGGGCGGGGTGGGGTTGGGCTTTCTGGCACAGGGAGCTGTCATGCTATTTGAAATTGTTGAGGTTTAGGGGGTCTCAGCATGGGGTGAGGATGGAGAGCTGGGGGTGAGGATGGAGAGCGGGGGTGAGGATGGAGAGATGGGGTGAGGGGGGGAGCTGGGGGTGAGGATGGAGAGCGGGGGTAAGGATGGAGAGCTGGGGGTGAAGATGGAGAGTTGGGGATGAGGATGGAGAGGTGAGGTGAGGGGGAGAGCTAGGGGTGAGATGGAGAGCGGGGGTAAGGATGGAGAGATGGGGTGAGGAGGAGAGCTAGGGGTGAGGTGGAGAGCGGGGGATGAGGAGGAGAGATGGGGATGAGGGGTAAAGCTGGGGGTGAGGATGGAGAACTAGACAGAGGCCAGAGCCAGCAGAGCCTGTAGGTCCTGGGAAGTATCGCAGGGCTTCCAGCAGGGGGGTGACGTGCTGACGTCTGATGTTGAGAAAGCTCGCTCTGGCAGCTGTGCAGGGAGGTGGAGGGCGGGAGGAGATGCTCTGACAGACGCAGCCAGCCGGGGCAGGCTCAGTGCTGTGCAGACGCCGGCCCAGCCAGGGTCCTCGAAGGCAGAGCCGCAGGACTCGGGACCGGACCAGAGGTGGCCAGGCACAGGGAGTGACATTCAGCTTGCTGCCTACACTGTGTGACCTTGGGCGATGCCCATGCTTTCTGTGAGCCCGGACTCCTGGCCCATCGGACCCGTCTACGTAGATCCCTACTGGGCCACCTTAGAGACACAGAGATGAGCCCGTGAAGGAGTGGGCACGGGGCCGACTGGACGGCAAAGGGCTGTCAGGTCAAATAGGATTCGTGATTATCCCTGCACCCGGCTGGCACACGGGCTGGCAGACTCTGGCCGTGGACCCATCTGGCTCCCAGCCGCTCTTGTAAACAAAGCGCCATCGGAGCACAGCTGCGCGCCCGCCTGTGCCTTTGTCATCTTGGCCGCTTTCACGCGGCGTTGAGTAGCTGAGGCAGAAGCTTGCGGCCAAACAGTATTTACAGTCTGGCCCTTTATTGAAAAAGTTTGCTGGCTTCTGGATCACGCCGTGGGTGGTGGCTGTGCCAAATATAATGATTCACCGACATGGGAAGAGCCCAGAATTGCTTTTGCTTATGGATTGCTTGTCTTCGGGCACGAGGCCGGGGGAGGGAGGAAAGGGGGCTGTTTGGGTGTCTGGCTCGGAGCGATCGTCGGAAGGAAGGGGTGCGGTGGGCTCTGCAGGGCATTGGCCGGTGCCGTTCAGCTGGTTCCATTCTGGGTCCTCCCCTCGGAAGAAATGCGGAGTGGACCACGGTCACTGTAGGTCACTGTAGGTCATTGCACTTCCTGTGAATTCCTACAGAAAACCGTTGTATGTCCTTCCTTTTCCGGCCTTTCCTTGTGGTTATTTTTGCCTGATTTTGTTCACTTCACTTATTTCCCGATTTACTGGAGTAATTTTGTTTCCCTGCTTCCCTCTCCCAGTCATCTTCTGTTCCTGATGAGCTGATGAGTAGAAACCAAAGAGCCTCCTGGTCATTCTTTTCTTTAAAAAAAAAAAAATATATATATATATATATATATTTGTTATTGAGGAGGGAGAGGGAGAGAGAGAAAAACATCAATGATGAGGGAGAATCATGGATCGGCTGCCTTCTGCATGCCCCACACAGGGGATCAAGCCCGCAACCAGGGCCTGTGCCCTGACTGGGAATGGAACCGTGACCTCCTGGTTCATAGGTCGACGCTCAGCCCCTGAGCCACGCTGGGCCAGGCTGATGGTCATTCTTGCTGCACTGCTCACCCAGCCAGCACATGCCATCGCCGCTTCCCTGGTTCTGTTCGTGACGCCCCTTTGCCTTGTTGGGCTCTGAGGATGGCAGTCACACGTTTACAGCCAGACGAGAACTGAGGGAAGAGGCACCGCCGTCCAGGAGCGCCACCCTCCTTGTTAGCCCTTGGGTCAGTGTAAGGGTGACTCCGGGAGGCAGGCAGTGAATGCTGCAGTGTGATCCTGCCGTGGGGAGAGACACTCCCTGGGGGTCAGGCCTCCCCGGCTGTTAGAATCCTGCTCCTCGCAGGTCCTCGAGGCTCCAGGGCGCCCCGCAAAGGCCTGGAGCTGGGCCGGCCTGCAGGGGCACAGGCGGTGCTGTGGGCTGGCCACTTAATCCCTCCCAGCTGCATGCCCATCACTCTCTTCTCTCTCTGCCCCTCCGCCTTCTCCCTGGAGACGGAGAAGATGGATCACCTTGAAGAGGCGCCACTCACACGTCTCCCCACCTGACCTCTACAAGGCATAGGCTGTCACTTAATTTGCTCCCTGTCACGTGCAGATCGCATCTTCACCTCCTCACCTTTAGCAGAGCTTGGAGGAGGGGCTGGAAGGGAAGTTACCAAGTCAGATGACCAGCTCCCAGGGCTGCAGGTTCTGAGTCCTACTGCCCCCCTGAGGCTGAGGGAGGAAGCGGTTTCCTGCAGCAGGGGGTGGGGGTGGGGGCGGTCGCTGCACAAATGTGTGTCCGCGTGTCCCGAGGAGAGCCATGGGCTCAGGCAGAGGCCTGCGGGTATACAGGCTGTGAGCAGAGCTCAGCTCCCTGCTTCTGAGAATTTAAAGTCACAGCTTTCTGGAAACCCTTCACCTTCCAGTGAAATGCTTATCTTAAACATCATGGCTTGTGTGCAGAATACAGAGCCGTGCTGTAGCCCCTGGGGCTCCCCGGATGGGATTTGGAGTGATCAGCCTTTGAATTTCTAGGAGCCCTTTAATCTTCTTCCACCCACAGGGAAGCACAGATTAGCCCGTGAGAAATGATATGCAACTATTTCTTTAAATCCTCCCTGGCTTATGTCTGCGGGGGTTTTGAATCCGAGGATGTTTCTGAGCTGAAGGCACCTAAGACAGTGGTTCTCAACCTTCCTAACGCCGCGACCCTTTAGTACAGTTCCTCATGTTGTGGTGACCCCCAACCATAAAATTATTTCCGTTGCTACTTCATAACTGTAATGTTGCTACTGTTATGAGTCGTCATGTAAATATCTGAGATGCAGGATGTATTTTCATTGTTATAAATTGAACATAATGAAAGCATAGGGATTAATCACAAAAACAATATGTAATTATATATGTGTTTTCCGATGGTCTTAGGCGACCCCTGTGAAAGGGCCGTTCGACCCCCAAAGGGGTCGCGACCCACAGGTTGAGAACCGCTGACCTAAGAGGCTGTTAGCACGGGAGGCTGAGACTTGCCCTCGGTCGTCCCTGTGTTCGGCCTGTCCGCGCTGGGCGCCACCGCAGCGACACGGATGCCACGCCAGCCACGTGTGCCTTCATCCTGTCGTCCCGCTTAGTCCTCCGTGGCCTCCTGAGAACGGCATTACTGTTTCCGTGTTATAGACGCGGAACCCACGTTTCAGCGAAGATGAGCACCTGGTTCAAAGACACCCGGAGAGTCAGAATCAGGGCTGCATTCGGATTTAGGTCTTTGGCTCCCACTGGTTCTGTTTTGGCGAGAGGCCGGTCGCTGCACAAATGTGTGTCCGTGAGTTCCGAGGAGAGCCGAGGCGGGCTCCTTCGCCACCAGGCCAACCCCGAAGCAGCGGCAAGGGCCCTCAGCCCACCTTTGCCCCATCAGGTCTTCCTGTGACATTTGCAAAAGTGAGACACTGTATCGCTGATGGGTTCAGACCGCCGTCTCCTTCCACTGCGGTGTCGGCTCCGTCACACGTCCCCTGGGGTCAGGCAGCCTGGAGTGGCTGTGAGCCTTTCTGGGATTGGCCAAAGGAGACTCGCCTGGTGGCTGCATTTGCGTGGGCTCAGTAGGATATATTCGCAGGGTCCCAGTCACCCAAGTTCCTGCTGCCCGCCCTGGGGGAGGAGGGCTACCAGGGACCCCCCTGTGTCACGGCTGACTCCCCTGGTGTCAGGACTCAAAGGTGCAGGGTCAGAGTCATATTTCCATAAGACACATCAAAGTCTCAGATTGATTCTTTGTGTTCCCTCACCCCCTACACCTGCCCATATCCTGGGCTCCTGTCAAGTCCTGCCCTTCCAGAACCTTCCCTGTGCTCAGCCTACAGGGACCTCCCTCAGTCACTCCCATTGTCTTTCCTACCTAGGCCCCCGGACATTGGCATCTCCCGCCGCCTGCCAGCTGTGTGCTTTCGGGCAACTCCCAACCTCTGAGCCTTGGGTTCACATCTGCATGATGAGGATGGACAGTGTCTGCAGAGTCCCCGCTCTCTCTTCCTAGAGAGTCACGGTGAGTACCACGCGTGCCGTGGGAGGAGGCCCGAGGCCACTGCGAGTGATGACCGCCGGGTGCCGATGCTGGGTGCCGATGCCACGTCTGCTGGTCATGCCTGGCGTGGACACAGCGCTGATGACCTGAGGCCCCCGCCGCTCCTTGCACAGAGGAGGTGCGCAGCCCAGATTCGGGGGTGAGGCGGTGGAATGCGATCCAGTTTCTGGAGCCAGACCTGGGCTGGAATTTGTGTCGTCTTATCGTTGTGACCTTGAGAATTGCCTTAGCCTTGCAGGGCTCCCACGTCTTCATTATAAAGCGGGAAGGGGAAGAAGTACCGCAGAGGGCAGTTGAGGGAGTTCACGAGGAAAAGCCTAGAGTGCCCGTGTATCTTCTAGCGCGTCACCTGGTAAATGGGTTTTGCTCTTGCTGTTGTATTTGGAAAACTTGTAAAAATACTCGCATTTATTTTATAATAGTGACCGTGCTAGGCACTAGGGGTGCACATATGGGTAGGACTCAAGGTAATCAAGGACATATAGATTAAAACAAAAATGAGGTATTATAAAAAATACAACATTGGGAAAATCTAAACTATTGATACTATTACATGTTAGAAAAGTTAAAGGAAAGCAACTTCGTTCATTTATGGTTGGTGGGAGTAATATAAATTGAATTTTTGGAGGGCAATTTTATGATTTCTACCTAGATTTAAAATATGTATATACTTTTAATCCAGTAGTCCAACCTTTTAATATTTACCCTAAGGAAACATTTCCATGTGTAAATTATGAAACAGTTATGAGAGTTTGTTCTGTAGCATTGTTTATGAGTGAAAAATTGAAGAAAACAAACAAACCTAGGTACTCATCAGCAGGGGAATGCAGTCTATGGTACAAGGATACCATGAAATACTACAAATCAATTTTAAAAAGAATTGAATTAGGCCCTGCCGGGCTGGATATGCCCAGGTTGCAGGTTCGATCTCGGATCAGGGCACATAAAGAAGCAACCAATGAATCATAAAAAGTGCAATGACAAATTGATGTTTCTCTCTCTCTCTCTCCCTCCTTCTCTCTTTCACGTTAATTAAAAACAAGAATGAATTAGATCAATACATGCTGATGTGGAAAGCTCTTGGAGTAAGTTATTAAGTGAAACAGTGAAAGATAGAACAATGTGCATTTGTGTTTTAAAAAATTAGAAAAAAATCTTTTTGTTTCTGTGTCTATGTGAATAGACAGAGCAAACGCAGGTGGAAATAACCAAATTGGTGATAGCGTCTCCCCTGAGGAAGGGCTGGTTTTCCAGAGACCCGCAGAATTTTGCTAAATCGTCTTTGTCCACAACTTTAACAAGTCAGTGTTTTCATGCATCACCGTGTAGAGGAAAAAGGAAGGACAATGACCAGGGCCTGTCTGTTGGCACGAATGAGCCCAGAGTCTCATTATCTGGGACGAGCTGGGTCTGGACTAGAAGGCGCCTGCTGCTTTGAGCGTCAAGGACGTCCACTGCAGTGGGTTTTCCTTTGCTGGTCACTGAGGCTGGAGTCCGGGAGAAGAGGCTTGACCGGGCCCCCGGAGCCAGTCTCACCACCGGACGTGCCAAGTGTGATCCGGGGAGGAGCTGACTCCCTCCTCCGGCCTCCCAGACCCACGCTGGGAAGCCACTGCCCTCTGCCCTCTTCTCTGGCTGGTCACTGAGCCCCGGGCTCAGCCCCTGGCCGTTCAGAGGGACCCGGCTAGATTCTCTGTTGCTTTGCGCTTTCACTATGTCTTCTGGGCGGGGTCTCAGCTCATCCTTGGCCTGTTTCCTCCCAGAGCTCCGTCTAGTCCAGTGACGGCGAACCTTTTGAGCTCGGCGTGTCAGCATTTTGAAAAACCCTAACTTAACTCTGGTGCCGTGTCACAGATAGAAATTTTTTGATATTTGCAACCATAATAAAACAAAGACTTATATTTTTGATATTTATTTTATATACTTAAATGCCATTTAACGCCCTAACCGGTTTGGCTCAGTGGATAGAGCGTCGGCCTGCGGACTGAAAGGTCCTGGGCTTGATTCCGGCCAAGGGCATGTACCTTGGTTGCGGGCACATCCCCAGTAGGGGGTGTGCAGGAGGCAGCTGGTTGATGTTTCTCTCTCATTGATGTTTCTAACTCTCTATCCCTCACCCTTCCTCTCTGTGAAAAATCAATAAAATATATTTTTTTAAAAAATGCCATTTAACAAAGAAAAATCAACCAAAAAATGAGTTCGCGTGTCATAGGTTCGCCATTACTGGTCTAGTCACACCATTTGCCGAGGGGATTTCTGCAGACGCGAGCTGGCTCCCTGAGGTGTCGCCCGAGCAGCCAGGCAGCCACAGGCCCGAGCCTTTCGCATTTCTCAGGCCTGACTTGTCTCCCACAGACTCTGGGGACATGGGGCAAGCTTCCTCGTGTCTGGAAGCCCCTCTCACAAGGCCAGTGGCGAGGCGAGGAGATAGGACCACAAAACAGTGCCAGTCTCTCCCAGTGCCCTCTCCAGCTTCCCCCTCGCCTGTGTGGGAAGTCAGCCACGCCTTCCCTCGCCCTGCGCGCGGCAGTGGTTGGCCTGGTGTCCTGGGGCCTGAGCCTCAGCTCAGGTGGAAGGGGCTCCGTGTCAGACCCACTGAGCATAGCGCGCAGCTCCCGTAGGACTTGGGTCCATCGGGATTACGGTCCTTAAATACTTTGCTTCCAACAGGAGAACATTGAGCCCCAGAGATGCTAACCGACCTGTCCGAGCTCTCACCGCGATTCAGTGACAGAGCTGCCCGTGACTTACAGGGATCCTTGGCTGGTAATAACCCTTGGAGCTCTCAATCCCTCTCAATTATTATAAATTCTAAACATGAACGTCTTCATACCTTTTGGTTGCCCGTGACGGGTATATTGGTGTAGAATCTACAAATTACGGGAGAAGGTCTTGAGAATATACTGTTTCTTCTTATATTTGTGATCAAATGAGGGAGTGGCAGCGAAGGGGACGATCTGAGACTCCAAACGGAGTCGTTGAGGCCGCTCAGGGCCTCAGTGGCAAGACAGGCTGGAAGGCAGGTCTGCACTCTGCCGGCCTCCTCTCCGTCCTTTTCCCGATGGCCCTGCTGGAGTCATCGATTCTCTCTGATCTTGAACCGTCCAACATGCACAAAGCTCAGGGCGGACAGATGGCCCCTCACTCCTTTCCCTCAGCGCGGCATCCATCCCCGGAGGCCTCTGTGAACACAAGGCCTGCCCCCTTCGTCCATTTTTCCTTTTTATTTTTTAAAAATGAAATCGTGCTGGGCCAGAGGGTCTCAGTGTATGAACGTTGACCTAGGAACCAGGAGGTCATGGTTCGGTTCCCGGATAGGGCACATGCAGGGTTATGGGCTCGAGCCCAGTGGGGGGCGTGCAGGAGGCAGTCGCTCGATGATTCTCTCTCATCATGGATGTTTCTATCTCTCTTTCCTCCCTCTCCCTCTCTGAGATCAATACAAATATATTAAAAAATAAAATCATATGGGTGTAAGGTGTGCAACATGATGCTTAAATATCCATAAGCATAGTGAACTTATTCCTACTTTCCCGCTAATGAACACATCTCCTCTAGTAGTTACTTCTTATATTGGCGATGACAGCACCTGAAATCTCCTTTGGCAAACGTCCAGTATTTGGTACAGAATTATTCACTGTCGTCATCCCCTCCTTTCCGGGTGACTCGGCTTCCCCAGCTCCCGCCTGTTGTGTGGTGGCCCCTGAGGACCCTTAACCAGGACCCACAGGAAAGAAACACACCCCACGCACAGTAGGTGAGCAGGCTGACGGCGTCCGGTCAGAATACTCTGCTCCGGCAGGCGTGTGGTTCTACACCCGGACACCGGCTGCCTCCAATTCCTTTACCTCTCCCAAGAGTTTGCTGAAATTACTCTACTTCGACTTCTGTATTTTACCTCATTTCCCCCCTTTCGAGTCCCAAGGTCTCTCTTTTCTTTTGTTACTAACAAGCTCCATCTGTAAAGTGAGGATAATGATGGTGAACCAGCCTGAAGGCAGAGCGTCTGTACCAGGCGACCGTTTCCAGCTCGTTGCGGTGTGAGATTTATGATTCAATTACGCTTCCAAGGGTAGGCGCACATTTGGAAGAAGGCGGCTAGGTGAGAATTTGTAGCTGGACCCTCCTGGTGGGACCTTCCTCCTCGGGCCAGGCTCACCTCCTGTTTCTCAGAGAGTTTTTGCATTCTCGACAAGCTTTGAAAGCAGTATTTTAAAATCAACAACCCTTTAGTATGAGTCTTTTCGGAGCCGAGTAAAAACCCACAGGCATTCATTGGGCTCATTTAGCAAGTTTTCCGAGCACATGCTCTGCAGCAGGCTCTGGGGCCACAGGTCTGAGCCAGAAAAAGGTGTGGCTTCCAGAAGCCTATAGACAAATAAGGGAATCAATCCATCCACTCAGTGTTTCCGGTGTTATTGTAGGGGCTGGGGATTTAGTGGTAAAGAAGTCAGATGAGCTCCTGGCTATTATGGAGGCTACATCCCAGGGGAGAGAGAGAGAGAGAGAGAGAGAGAGAGAGAGAGAGAGAGAGAGACTGACTTAACAAATGGAAAACATCAGGACCTGCTTACTTCAGGACTGTGGTTAGGGAAAGACTTGCTTGTCTAGGCTGAAGTTGTCAAGGAGCGAGCATGCCAACATGCCAACATCTGGAGAAAGCATGTTCCAGATGGAGGAAGCTAAAGTGGGCCGAGCTTGCTGGGTGCGAGGATGGAAAAGCTGTGGCTTAGAGAGCGGGTAGTGTCACAGGGTTGTGGTGTGGCCAGTGGTACCAGGTTTCATGGGCTCAAGGATGGAATTTGGGTTTGATTCCAGTGCAATGGAGAACTGTTTACAAGTTTTAAGCAGGAATTGACACAATCTGATTTTTGTTTTAAAAGCATAAAAAGCCCTACCTTTATCTGATCTTGGTATTAATTTTTGGGGGGTTGGCAGAGGGTGGGGGGGTGCTTCATAAAATGAATCGGAGCTTTCTAAACAGATTAGAAGAGACGTTTTCAAATCCTGGTGTGCCAGCACCCCCTGGGAAGCCGCTAGAGAACAGAGACCTAGGCTGGAAGGACCACAGGGTCTGGGCCTCCGCTTTCTTTCACCAAGTTCTTAGGGTCATTCTTATTCAGAACGAAGTTGGAAAATCACCAGATTAGAAAACACTGCAATTATCTGTTGTTTAAAGGACAGATAAAATGCAACCGTGAGCTCATAAGTTCCGGATGAGTTTTTTTAATGGTAGTCCTTTAATCATCTTGCAGGTTTTTCTGCCGTAATTGGTCTATTCAACAGAACTATAAAACAACTGCACTTGTGAATATAGATGCAAACATTCTAAATATGAGCCAATGGAGTCCAGCAATGTATCAAAAGAATAACATGTGATATGAGGCAGAGTTTTTTTTTTCTAGTACACTAAAGTTTGATGTCAATGAAACAGTAAATATTATCCATTATATTAACAAACAGAGAGAAAACCTTCTGGTCATAATAATAAATTCTTAGAAGGCACTTCTTAAAATCCCGCAGCAATTCCTAATAACTAAAAAGATGAGAACCATGTTGAAATACTTAAATATGATAAAGAGGAAACCCAACCACAATGGCAGTATCAACAACTAGAAATTGCTGCTAAACATGATTTACATGGAAAAATCGTTTCAATTAAAATCAGGAACTGTATAGTTTTCCTGCTATCCCTTCATTATTTTTAACATGGTTGGGAGGTTTTAGTGAATGCAAATCAGAGTAAAATAAAATAAAATAACTGCTATTAATACTTGGAAAGAAGAAGTAAAGTTATATCTTGGAGCTTATGCGATAGTCTGTGTTTGAAAACCCAAGAGACTAATACAATGAGATGACACATGTGTGAAGTGCCTGGCACAGAGGCCCACGGAGCAAGTCACTGCTTTATCAGGCCCTCCTGGTTTCCATGTGTCTGCACAACCTGGTTCTCTCTGTCTCTCCAAATGCAGCTCCTTTCCCTCTAGCCGCCTTCTAACAAAGCTCTCCCCAACGGACAATGAAAAGGGGCTATGAACCAAACAAACTGATGAACAAAAACAGACCCAGAGACATAGAAGAATGAATAGACTGTTGAACCACAGAGGGAAGGCAGGGGAGGGTGGGTGGGAAGAGATCAACCAATGAACTTGTATGCCTATATGCATAACCTGTGGCCACAGACAATTGGGTGGTGAGAGTTGGTTGGTGGAGAGATGGGAGCAGGCTGGAAGAAGTTAATGGGGGAAAAAAGGAGACCTATGTAATACTTTCAACAATAAAGATTAGAAAAAAAAAGGGGATATGAAGGAAGGACTTGTACCTTGCAACAAAGGTTAGATAGGCAGTCATGAATACAAAACTTTGATGAGTGAGTCTTTGAATTTTGGCTTAATTATTACCTCATTATAATTATAACCAGAAAGAAGCCCAAATTCACTGCCATTTCGACATTACACCTCCATTTTTTCTTGTAATAATCTCTGATGATTTTGCAAAAATGTCTCTATCAGGACTCTGGTTGTGAGTACCCATTTAAGTAAACAGTCCAAATGGCCAATTGGACTGTTTACTCATTGTGTATTCTGAGGGAATGTAAATTGTCTTACGTTCCTTGCGAGGAATTAGACGTGGCTTGATATATTAATGAAATCATTACCATTTCATTAAACCCTATGCTTTGAACCAGCCTATTCTGTGGCTTATTGAGATGCAGAAAGTGCATTCTTTTATGTGCATAATCACAGCTGATGTGACAGGTTTACAGGACTCAAAAGCTGCAGCTCTTTGCATGAAATACTTTCCTGTATATGCATGAAATTCTGTGTATAGTTACTAAAAAATCAGGTGCATTGAAATAATAAGGAAAAGACTATGCAAAACAACTTTTTCATTTCAAGAAAAGAGGAGAGATTTTTATCTGGTTCTCAGGAAGTAAGGTTGACTCATTGGATATGCGTATCGATTATTACGTGTAGAAATAACCTCCAACCTCTCTCTCTTAGGAGCAAAGTTTAGGAATACTCTTGCATCATAACTGGCATTATTAGTTACTTGATGAATTCCTTGATTAAGAAAGGAAAATGAAGTGTAACCCAATTCTCTTATGTCTATGTCAAGGTGAAAAAGGTTAAACATTCAAGCTCCACAATTACCAAAACTATTGTAGGATTTAAACAATTAAAACAGTAGCAATAACAATAGTAAAATAAGCCAATGCTTTGGAAAATAATCGTATCTGCCATTTAATATTTTGAAGGATCCAGGAAGGAGCCAAAATATTAGATTGTGAGATCTCCTAGTTGTATTGGTCTATGCAGGTGTGAGGAGGGGGTGTGGTGTTCATGCCAAGTTGCAGCATTTGAAGGCAGGAAATGGGCTTCCATTCTGTTTTGCCAGTCATCCACTTCTGCATTTACTTGTTGGTTATTTGCTCCGTGGAGCGACATTTTATTTTCGTCTATAAAATAGGGAGTTACAGAGCCTGCTCTACCATTTTCACAGGATTGTTTTGAGTATTAAATAAGAAGGTAGATTTGAACGTTTCTTGTAAAACTGCAATTTCCCATAAAACACAGGAGTTTAGCATTATTACTGGGGAATGAGGCTGAGCAGGACCCACGCTGAACGTCGGGTTCCAATCGGAGAACCAGTGTGACTGACTAGGTGGACCTGGTTGAATTTGCTCTCACGTTGGTTTTCCTCGCTTGGCTGTGGGGCCAGGCAAAGGGCAGCCCTGAGATCTGGAGGGGGAAGTGGAGCAGGTGATGGTCCCAGAAGCTCCCACGGAGGGAGGACCCCTCTGTGTGAGAAGATCTCCAAACCAGGGCCTTTCACTCCTGTTTCTTAGCCTGGAGAGAGGTGCTCACGTAACCTGCGAGCACCTGGTCCAAACATATGCTTCCTGGGTTTGGAATTCCTTGCTCGGCTGATTAGCGTGGGAACCCAGTCCTCCCTGGGTTTCCTAGCGTCCCTGCATGTGTCAGGCCTTCAGAGCAATAGAAATCCACCAGCTATCCAGAGAGGGGACGCCTTCTCCCCCCCAGGCCATCTGCCCCCTTCTCAGGTAATGCCGTCCAGAGACTGCGTTGCATTATCATCTCCTCAGAGACGTTTGCTTATATTATATTCCAGGTTAGAGGCCTTCCCCTCTTCTCCCACCACAGAATTTGTTTGCATTATTCAGAGCAAATTGTGTGATTCCCACCCCTATCTGTCTGTCTGTCTCTCTCTCCAGAAGGGAGGATGGGAGGATGTGCCATAGCTTCCTGTGTTCCTATGGAAACGCAGAGTTTCAGGATTTGGGGGTTCTTCTCCTGGGCGGAACTGCCGTGTGTGCAGGGACATCTGGCCCCCCCGACAGGCGAGGTCACGTCTCATCCTTCACAGTTTTGGCCTTGACAATGACTCCTTGCATCGCTTATTGGTCCCGCTCAAAGTCATAACCAATCGCATGGACCTGCAGCTTGGGCTCTGGGATGATTAGCATTCTTCGTCGGTCAAGTTTAGGGATCTCTGGCTGAGAGTTGGAAACTTCCTCCTTTCTTCTTTTTGTTGTTGCTTTGGCGGCCTTTAAAAAGAAACGGGCAAATCTTGTTCTATTGAGTGTGCATTACAGCAAGGCGATCACGTGAGGCTGGTCAGACACTTCCTATTTGTTGGTCACTGTGACCAGGTCCTACATCTCCGTGTGGAATTCCTCTGGAGGGAGGCTGCCATGTCTGCTGGGATGGCAGGATGTTGGGGAAGAGAGTGGCCCTTCACAGTATTTGGTCTATGTTCACAACCCTTTGGGAAGCAAGGACACAGGTTTTACTTGCTGGCATTTATGACACTTTACCGCTTTTTTTGTTTGTTTGTTTTTCATTTTTCCACTTTTAAAGCGCTGTTGTGTAAGTCTCTGTGACAGCTCTGTCACTCAGGTATGACCACCTGCATTGGACAGAGGTGGGGACAGACCCTTGGAAGGTTTAGGTAACTTGACTGAAGTCGTGCTTCTGGTAAATCGTGGAGCCTGGATTTGAATTTGGATTGAATGACAAGACCCACGCTGTTTTTTATTTTCAACACATTTTGCTACTTAGTGTTCTTCAGCCTTTATTTATTTATTTATTTAAATATTTTATTGATTTTTTAAAGAGAGGAAGGGAGAGGGCTAGAGAGTTAGAAACATCAATGAGAGAGAAACATCGATCAGCTGCCTCCTGCACACTCCCTACTGGGGATGTACTCGCAACCAAGGTACATGCCCTTGACTGGAATCAAACGTGGGACCTGGAATCAAACGCAGGCTGACGCTCTAACCACTGAGTAACACCGGTTAGGGCTTCGGCCTTTATTATCTCCCTGCGAGCGTGGTGCTGGAGACCTGGTGTTGAGTAGAGCTCCCATGTGTGGTCAGTGGGCGCTCTACCAAGGCGGAGACGCACAGTTCCAGGAACCCTGATAAAACTGGAAACTCAGAAAAGGGCCTTTTCTATTGTCAATGCTGACTTTTGGCCAAACCTATAGCTCACAAGGAAAAGTAAAACTTTCATAAGAAAAATGACTTCGGTAAGAAGAAAACATCCTTACCCCCTTGAATAAACATTGTAAGTTTAAAAACCAGGAGGGCACCTGCTAGTGTGCTCAGTGGTTAAACCTATGAACCAGGAGGTCACCGTTGTTCCATTCCCAGTCAGGGCATATCCTCTGGTTGCGGACTCAGTCCCCAGTGTGGGGCATGCGGGAGGCAGACGATCAATGATTCTTTCTCATCATTGATATTTCTATCTCTCTCTCCCTCTCCCTTCCTCTCTGAAATCAATACAAATATATTTTTAAAAATAAATAAAAACCAGGAGGGCAAAAGATGGGAAATCATACCATGTACTTGGACTTAAAAATGATGAGTAAATGAGACCAATATTAAAGGAGAAAAGTTAAAAGCATCGATGGAATTGGCCTCCTACCTCTCACACAGCACGCGGCTGAGTGGGTCTCAGCATCCACCGCGGAATCCAGGGGCATTGCCATTATGCGGGGAAAGTCCTGGTGGCACTCGGTGGCTGGCCTCAGGTAATTGGCTCACCTGGTGCATCCTGCTAGATCAGTTTTAAAACCAGTTCCAATTCTATGGAGATGAAAATCAGCACACGTACTGCAAATGCCCTTAGGAGGAAGCAAAGTGCAGTGATGAACAGTCCCGTGGCCTTGCTTGGCATTATGTCCCAGGTCCCCCCAGGGTGGGTGAGAATTCCTGACCGGCTTAATGTCTGCCTTAATGATGACAAAGGGCGACGGAATGGTGTTTAATGGTGTTTTAAGTACATCCTAAGTGGAGGCTCATGACTAACATCGAGGAGCAGAGGAAATACAAATGAACGTCAGAAACCGAGCAATAACCTCAAACCTTCTCCCGCTGCAGCCAGGATTCATGACACCCCGTCTTCCAGTTAGATCTTCCTGGGCTGCAGTCCTCTGCCACCCCTATGGCCATGGCCGGGGAAGTGGCTGATCTCCATGGCAACAGTGCCCACCGGTCAGGGTTGTTTGAGGATGGATTGAAGCGATAGAGGTGCACTCCGCACACTGGGTTGTCATAAAGAAACCTACTCCTTTAAGGTATGAAGTTTATAAAATAGTCAAATTCATGGAAGTGAAGAACAGAATGGTGGTTGCCCCAGCCTGGAGGGAGGGAGACGGGTTTGTAGGGTGTGTGGGTTCTAGAACTCTGCTCTAAACCCTTTCGCCCACAGCTGACAATTGTGTACAGTACAATGAAAAATCAGTTAGGGGGGGTGGATCACATGTTAACTGTTTGCAATAAAAGAAAAATTAACAAATTTAGTTCTCAGGATGTTATTTTTATAAGCACAAGAAACGTAGACTTGCCAGGATTCATAGCACTGTTTGTAGCCAGTGTGAGTAAAACAATGTTTAATTGTTGTCAGGTTTGGTATCAAGGTCACTCCTTCAGTGGCGGGCGGTTCTCCTAACGTTTCCAGGAGAATCCAGACCCTGACTGTTTTGTTAACACCATTTCATGGTTAAAAATATAAACTTCATCCTACGCTGAAGGGTGGTATTTGTCACTCACTGTTTGAGCCCTAGAAACAATTTGTTTGTTTTTTTATTAATAATTTCTTTAAAGTAATAATAATAGTGTCTCCTGACTCAGTTTAGCAAGTAACACATTACCAAATGCCAATGTTGGGGAAACTCTCATGGGTTCTCATTTCAAATGTTGAAATATATTATTTTTAAAAATCAGAAAAAAATCTAATGAAAAAAATTCTGCAAAATAATTTGTGAGCCAAACCCTTTTTTTTTAAAAAAAAATCTCTAAGTGAATATTATTTAAAAAAGCAAATGACCAGACACTGTAAATTGTTTGTATATTCACAATTTTATTTGGAAAATTGGGCATCAAATCAGAAAAAAAAATAAAAGTGGTACAAGATCCAAGGCTGTGCCAGATGAACTGGATTGTAAAGAAACTGTTTTATACTTTGAAGGAGACTAAATTGATTAGTGACTGGAGGCAAGCAATCCAATTTGTGAAGAGGACGAGATGGTGCCTAGGAATTCTTGGCTCAGAAACACTCTCCTAAATGCTAGAGGGTGCAGTGGCCTAAAAAGAATTTAAAGTATGTCCTAATTTTTTATGGCATTTAAAAAATAGGTGTCTGAAAATGGACATTTTTCACGTTGATTTCTCTTTCCCGGGTTACAGAGCACAGCTGGCTTTCTGATACTGCGCCCGCATTTCCCTTTCAGGAGCGTGGGGAGGCATCGTAATAAAACCAACCAGGACACACTTGAAATCTGGGGTGCTTGCAAGTGGTCTGCTCCTTAACGTCCAGGACTATCTTGGTATATGCATTTTGCTCCTGATTGGTTAGAACCTGAGTAAAAAACAAAACAAAACAAAAACAAAACAAAACAAAAACCACGGTAGCAACGACCTCTGGGAAGCTGGAGTCTTGGGTTCTGTTGCGAGAGCTTAGAGATCTCTCTCCGTAGGACTCAGGCTTGGAGAGCCAGGAGCGGGATAGCTCTTCCCTCAGACTCAACAAACTGTGCTCCCCCAGCCAGTATGGCTCAGGGGTTGAGCGTCGACCTATGAACCAGGAGGTCACGGTTCCATTCCCGGTCAGGGCACATACCCGGGTTTTGGGCTCCGTCTCCAGTGTGGGGCGTGCAGGAAACAGCCAGTCAAAGATTCTCTCTCATCATTGATGATTCTATCTTTCTCTCCCTCTCCTTTCCTCTCTGAAATCAACAACAACAACAACAAAAGAAAGAAACAAACAAAAAAGGAAACTGTGTTCACCTTCAAAGAGAGAAAGACCTTCCCCAGCCGGTCCGGGTGTCAGCACATCTCACCTGGACCCTCATCCCTCTCCCTGTTGATTCTCTTCCTGTCTTTAGTAACTGGATGACCCAGAATGAATGAGTTTGAAATAGAAAGTAAGCCGTGTGCATACAAGGCACTGTTGGCTGTGTTTGCTGCTCGATTCCGGTACCTGGCTGTGTACTTGCGCCGTGAACGCTCCTGCGGACTGGCTGCGAGAACCAGTGGGCAAAGGCCACACCACATTCCAAAGCACCCTCACTCCCCCAGACGTGCCGGGGTCCAACCCCAGCAGGTCCAGGGGTCCCCAAAGGTGTGGACGGAGTCGGCGAAGAAGGAATGACACAGAGGCAGTGTTCAGTTGATCAGCAGCCTAGCCAGGATCTCCAGCCAAGTTCTGGTCTGGATCTCCAGAGAGGTTCTGCTTCGGATCTCCAGCGAGGTTCTGTAGCCATGTTCCCTTGCTAGGTTCTTCAGCCAGGTTCTGTCCAGGTTCTCCAGCCAGGTTCAGTCACCAGGTTCTAGTCAGGTTCTCTTGCCAATTTCTGTAGTCAGGTTCAGTCCAGGATCTTTTGCCATGTTCTCTCCAGCGAAGTTCTTCTGTCTGTTAAGTTCTGTCTCCTGCTGTCTTGTTGCATCTGTATTTATACCAGTTGATTCCAATCCTATCAATCTCTATTCCAAAGGTTAGGGCGTTTCTTATCTCCATTCCAGGGAGTAAAGATTATGTAGCTTAAGCATGATTGTTCATAGTTAAAGTGATTAATTACCCTCTTGGCACTTAGTTGAGGGGTTTTATTCCCTCCCTAACTTCAGGGGAAAATCCCTACCTGGGGATTCAACCTTTCTCGGAGAGGTGACCTTGGTTAAAACACAGTGCCAAGAAGGTGAGCAAACATATTAAGAACCGTATGCCATATATGCCAGGTCCCTCGAAACAGCAAGGATGGACCGGCTCCCGGCACAGACGCTCTTGGATCATTCGTTCAAAGGCACTGAGTCCAAAAGCAGCTCCTCCCACCTCATCTGCCGTCCCTCCTTCCTTCGCCAGCAGCCCAGCCTCAAAGTAAAAGGGCTGCCCCCACGTGCCTCTTACCTCTGCTCTGGAGCTTACCGTCTCCCTGCGCTGAACAGCTTGAGCATTTTAAAATTCTTTAAACTAATTGGGGTATATAACATATAGAACAACTATAATTTGATTTAACATTGCATTATTATATTATACTAGAGGCCAATGCACGAAATTCGTGAAAGAGTAGGCCTTTTTTCCCCCTGCTGCCGGCAATGTCTTCCCTCTAGCACCTGGGACCCGGGCTTCCCTTGCAGCCCCGGCTTTGTCCAGAAGGTCATCTGGAAGGACATCCGGTCTAATTAGCATATTACGCTTTTTTTATTATAGATGTTATGTTACATTATATTATAGCTAGAGGCCCAGTGCATGGATTCGTGCATTGGTGGGTCCCTTGGCCTGGCCTGTAGGGATCGGGCTGAAACCGGCTCTCTGACATCCCCCAAGGGGTCCCAGATTGCGAGAGGGTGCAGGTCAGGCCGAGGGACCCCACCGGTGCACAAATCCATGCACTGGGCCTCTAGTATGCATATAAGATCTTTGGTTAATCTCTTCCCACCCTCCCCCCTCCTCCCTTCCCTCTGAGATTCTTCAGTCTGTTCCGTGTTTGTGTTTCCATGCCTGTGGTTTCCGCTCCTGCATTGAGCTTCTGCCCCCTGGTGGTCAGTGCATGTCATAGCTACCGGTCGGATGGTTGAACGGTCAGCTGGTTGCTTAGGCTTTTATATATATAGATGCCACATAACTATGTAGATTTTCTCCTGTTAGACTCGGAACTCCATGCTAAGGATTGAGTGGCAATCATCCCATCAGTCTCCTGTGGTGTCTGATATCGTGCGTCAGATGTGGCAGATACTCAGCGAGGGACTTGGGAGTAAGCTGCCCGTGTGGCAGTGCATGTGTGAGAATCTGCAGGAAGAAAGCTCTGGATAGGGGACATTTCAACAGCAGAGATTCTTCACCCACTTGGTGTTCCTCACACAGATTTCCAGTCTCCCGGGAAATTAGCAACATGTTCTGTAGCCTGTTTTATGTGAGCAACTTGGAGACAAGGCTCTCTTCTCTCCAGCGGGAGGGAAGCTGTGCAGGCTGGGCTCAGGCACGCTGGTGCTAAGGCAGTCCATCCTTTGCCAGCTGCGTGATGCAGCCTTCACTCTCTGAGCCTCAGTGGCTCTGTCTCTGAAGCGGGGACAGGAATTCTTACCTCCAGGCCCCTTCCGAGGGTAAGTGACAAGACGACCTTCGAGTGCCCAGGTGTGTCTGGCCCACGGCAGGCTCTCAGCCAGCTGTGGGTCTGTCACCATCCTCATTAGAATTAAAGCCACTCCGAATGCCTTGCACACTTTGTCCACATAGAACACCTTCATGTGGAAGGAAATTGGAGAATGTGGTTTATTTGACATGCGTCACCACTGTGTGTTTAAAATTCATCACCAGCTCCCTCACAGTTCTTTGTAACATTCATTATAGTCGTATTACCTGAGAGCCGCCGAGCCCAACGGAGGCAGGCAGGACGTAAACCCTGAAAAATAATCAGATTTGGTTCATGTGATAATGATTGCAATCGACTACCCTAGACTCTCAGGCGCTGTACTAGAGGTCCTGTGTGCATTCTCTCTCCAGACAGAACCCGTCTTCCTGCCCGCTGGTAAATGGCACCCCATCTGCTTTAAGACATTGGCTCGCCCTGGCTGATTTGGCTCAGTAGATAGAGTGTCAGCCTGCAGACCAAAGGGTCCCGGGTTCGATTCAGGTCAAGGGCACGTACCTTGGTTGCAGGCTCCTCCCCAACCTGGGCCCTGGTCAGGGCATGTGCAGGAGGCAACCCATCGATGTGTTTCACATCACTATTTCTCTCTGTCTTTCCCTCTTTCTTCCACTCTCTCTAAAAATCAATGGAAAAATATCCTTGGGTGAAGATTTTTTAAAAAAAGACATTGGCTCATTTTTATGCCCATTTGCAGGGCTGGGCTACGTAGCAGACAGAGGGGTTTTATGTTGAACACTGACTCGTCTAGAATCACCCAGGAGTCCCTCCCGAGGTGGTCGCCTTCTGGTTCTCCCATGAAGCCGGGGCTTTACTATCGGGCTCGGGCAATGCTGGGTCAGGCCCACGCTGTCTCCGGGAGGCGGCCCGCTGTGACGAACTGGGAGCGAGTTCCATCCAGCCCTGAACGCCGGCCTGGTGCCTGTGCACACCCATCCCACGGCCATGTGGACGTGGCCCTGCTAGGAGTCACTCGCCGTTCCATCCCTGAGAACGTTTTTGACGGTAATAGAGTATAAGAAGGTAAAAGAACTGCGGTTCCTCACTTCCGGCCTGGCCAGGAGGTTGCAGGAGCGGACCTCAGCGGCGATGGGGACTAGGCCGGGACCGACTCACAGGCACACGTGGAAATTGGCAAAGTTCTCCCACGTCTTATCATTTACTTCGTCATCAGGTCCCCACCCTGTGCCTCATTAGCTCTGCTTTCTGCATGCGGAATCTGTGGCTCCAGGGACTTAAATCATTGTCTGGAACACACGGGGAGTCGGTGCTGGAAATGAGAGATGGCCCTAGGCCAGTGACGGCGAACCTTTTGAGCTCGGCGTGTCAGCATTTTGAAAAACCCTAACTTAACTCTGGTGCCGTGTCACATAGAGAAATTTTTTGATATTTGCAACCATAGTAAAACAAAGAATTATATTTTTGATATTTATTTGATATATTTAAATGCCATTTAACCAAGAAAAATCAACCAAAAAAAATGAGTTCGCGTGTCACCTCTGACACGCATGTCATAGGTTCGCCATCACTGACCTAGTTCTTCTGGCGTCCCATGGAATGATTTGATGAGTAGACAAAAGTGACTTTCAAATGATCACATCTTCGCATGAGCTGGAGCAGCCCTCCTGTCTGTTTGCTTGGCGAGGACCAGGTGAGTTTGTAAATGGACTCAGAGGGGCTTCCACAGGGTCGGCCATCTTACATTCATGGCTCCTCGGCGATTGCATTTACAAGACTCATTTGCCAGCCTCGTCTCCACTGGGAGCAGGAGGGCGAACGTCCTGGAGCCCCTCTGAGAAGCAGCCCGGAGGTGGAATCCCTGCAGCCCCGAATGAATGGGCATCCACTGGTTGCCACAGATGGCTGGTGGGGGCCTGGGGAGGTTGTGTGACCTCGGAGGGTCGCGGCGTGGACGCGTGGCGCTGTGGTCACCTGAGCGTGGTGTGTGCTGGCCGAGCAGTAATTAGGACGCATCTCATGATCGCCGGCCTGCTGAGACTCTCGGGAGAGGCGATCCAATCTGCAGAAACTCAGCCTGCTCACTGGCAATGGACCGTCAGTATCTTCTCGCTGTCCTCTTGTGAGTGAAAGTGTTGCACTTCAAGGAGATGTGAGGCTGAAATGTTAATTGGATCAAAGATGGGAATGCTCAGGGATGGTTCCCATAGCAACCGGAGTGTGTGTGTGTTTCATATATGCATTAGGAGAAAAAAAGGAGCTGATCTTGGTGTGCAAGTCTGGACCGTGGAACTGGGAAGGGAAGTTGAGTCCCCAGAGTCCATAGCCAGATGCTGCATTTGCTGCTTTCCTTGACTTGGCCATTTTCTCTTCAACCTGCAGTCACCATCGCTGTCTCCTTTCTTTCCTTGCCTGCACGTAGGCAGGGGGCCACCTTGCCCAAGGACACTCTGAGGACAGAGCTGCTGGCTTAGGAGTCAGGGTCCTACACAGACAATAGTGCAGCCGAGGCGGGGTGGGGTGGAGGGGTCACTGGGGGAAAAAAAGGGGCCATCTGTAATACTTTCAACAGTAAAGGTAATTTTTTAAAAAAGAGCGCGGATCCTGTAACGCAGCATTGTTTCTGGAGATGGTTGTGCCACCCAGCCTGTGAGTGTGATGGGACCAGGGCTTCGCTGCAGTGAGCCTGGGCTAAGGCCCCGCTTCTGCTCTGCCCACTCGGACATGCCCCTTAACTAATCAGAGCCCGCTCTCTCGCGCTCCCATCAAAGGGAGAATAAAACAGCTCCCAGGGCAGCCTCCTGCTAGAAGACAGAGAATAAATAGTGCCCTTTTCTTGCCCGGGGTCCGCATACAAGAAGGACAGCCACCTGGTTGGCTTACACTGGTTACTTGGAAGTCACCACAACCTGGAAGGGCCCAGGGCTTGCTAACCACAGGGAGCACGTAAGGAAGAGTCCATCAACCCGGAGAGCATCATGCTAAGCGGAAAAAGCCAGTCAGAGAAAGACAAGTGTCACATGATCCCACTCATGTGGAGTCTAATGAACAAAATAGATCCAGAGACATAGAAGCAGAAAACAGACTGTGGAATCGCTGAGGGAAGGCGGGGGAGGGTGAGAGCGTGGGAAGAGATCAACCAAAGACCTTGTATGCATATGTGCATAACCCACGGACACACACAATAGGGTGGTGAAGGCTTGGAGCTGAGGTGGGGGGATGGGCTAGAAGGGGTCAATGGGGGGAAAAGGACATATGTAATACTTTGAACAATAAAGATTAAAAAGAGTAGTTTATAGGTCGAAAAGGAGCCTTTCTGAATGGAGAGAATGAGGAGAGAGGAAGAGAAGAGCGAATGAAGATGAACGGGGGTTGCTCCTCTGTTTAGCACATACGTGCGCCTTGGCTGGGCACTTCAGGCGAGGTCAGCCACTTTCGATTCATCTCATGGACCCGAGACCCAGCTCAGGGGCTGGTGCTTGGTCTGCTGGGCAAAGGTTGACCGGCCCTGACTCTGACCTGGTTCATCTGGCAGTAGGGCAAGTGCATGTTCCAGGTCAGAGAGCAGAGAAGCAACTTGTGATGTATTTAAGTGTTTGGCATCACATTATTCTGATAAACAAGTGTGATAGGATTGTTACTTTTCCTGTTGTTTGGATGAGAATCTTTCTGAAAACTCCAGTGTGTCTCCTCGGGGTTCCTTGGGGTGGAGGGAGGGACCTTCACTTCGCACAGCTTCGCTGGAGAGACAGTGAGCGCGTGGTGGCAGCTGTGTTTCTTCGGAGACCTTGAAGCATTTTGTACTTGGTTTATCTAAGGGGTGATTTTCTTACAATGTCAGCATCTGCTTCTCTGCCCTTTGGGAGGGAGAAGGGGCTCTGGGGTCCCCAGCAGACTGCTCCTTCCCGCAGTATTAGATCCAGCCCCGTCAAGTCAAGGTTGCACGGCTGTCCTCAGCACCCGAGGGTGGCTGTCATCTTGAAGAAACAACAAAATCTCCTTATGGCCCAGAGCAATTATTTTGGAAGTTTTTCCCTGTGGGCTGTGACATGGGCAGGTGGACGAGACAAGAGCAGATGTCCCAGATTTGGAGACGGGGTTTGACCTTGGAAGGCAGCTCTGCGGTGTGGGGACACATGCAGTCTGGCACTGAGAGGACCTTGTCTTGAATTCTGGATTCCACCACACGTTTGCTCTGTGACCCTGGATAAGTTCCTTCACCCCATCTGGGCCCCCCTTTCTTCACTTGTAAATAGGAATCGCAATAGTACTTGGCTGCAAGAGTCATTAGGATTAAACAAGCTCATACATATAAAAGTCTTAAACCGGTGCCCGGCACATAGTATATTAACATACGTATTAGTGGCTATTTTCATTCTTTTTAAAAATGTATATTTTTTTTATTGATTTCAAAGAGGAAGAGAGAGGGAGAAAGAGATAGAAACATCAATGATGAGAGACAATCATTGGTCGGCTGCCTCCTGCACGCCCCCTACTGGGGTTGAGCCCGCAACCCAGGCATGTGTCCTTGACCAGAATCGAACCTGGGACCCTTCAGTCCACAGGCCGATGCTCTATCCACTGAGCCAAACCAGCTAGAGTGATAACAATATATTTTAATAAGTATGATTATCTCAGTTGCTTACAGGATCTTTGGGAGTAGATTACAGAATGTCAGGCTATGGGTGAAATGGTTTTAGGAGCGTTGACTTGGATTTCCTCTGCGTTCTGGCAGCGGCTGGGTTTTTAATAAACACGCTGACAGCAGGGCGTAAAGATAAAATAGTTTGGACATTTTTAGACAACCCCGAGGGAGAAGAGCTTGCCAGCATGTGGAAAGGGCACACGGTGGCACAGGATGGTCTGGGAATTGGAGGACTGATGGAACTGAGCGCATGATTTTCCTTAGGGCCGTGTCCTTCCAGAGAGAGAGGCACCGGCTCCTGATGCCAAGTGGAAGGAATGGCCAGCACTCAGCTTTAATAAGAGCAGAGGCCGGCTGAGCAGGACGGGCATAGAAACACCAGCGGAAAGGTGAGCCATCAGACCCTGCTCTTCCAACTCCTACCGAGGCCTTAAACTTGAGGATGAGTCCTCGCTGTGGCGTGAATGAGGAGCCCCGGGACAGATCCACGTGAATTGTGACCTTGGGCCATGGAACCTTTCTCAGAATCTGTGTTCTCATGTGTAAGAGGAGAGCATGGTCTGTCCTTGGCAGGGCGGCTCTGAGCGATGACCCCAAGTGCTCTGAGCATCCCTCGCACATGCTGTGTCCTCAGCGAGTGGCCACGGGGCTCGGGGCAGTTCAGAAATCAGGAACTGGTTTTCACAAACATTACAGCATCGCCCTCTCTGATGACTCCATGAGCAATGCCCTGGTTCCCTCAGCAGCTGAGCTTGGAGACATGACTGTGGGACCAGCCATCAGCTGGGTGTTGGCAGCTGCGGTCTCTGGTGGAAGGAGACAGAGGAGCACTGAGATGCTGGGGTCACGCGAGGCCTTTCTGGGATGGTGGACTGTCATGGTTTGCATCTTCCCACCCTCAACTGCACCCCCCCCCGCCCCAGCCCAGGGCCAAATCAGTGGCTGATGGGATCCTTCGCCACCTGCCAAGTGCTCCCCTGGAAGTTTGGGAGGCCCTGCCTGATGGATGCAGGACCCCAGGAAGGTCATGAACTGTGTCTGGTGCTTCTGGGGTTTCTTCGAGCAAAGAAAACACCTGGATTCAGGGCTGACCCTGCCCAAGCCTGGCCCCCGTCCTGAAACATGAAGAAATTGCATTTATTTTTTTAAGCGCTAATGGGTCTAACACAGGATGGCCATATATTTTAAGAATCCGCAGCAGGGCACTTCTGAGAGTGCGTGGAGGCATCATAGAAACTGTGCTGGGGTGACAGGCATGGCTAACACTGTCCCGGGCAAAGCAGGATGTATAGTCACCCTGGTCAGATGGCCTGCGGTTGGACTGTGCCTCCCTGCATGGTGTCCTTGTCATTGTACTTGCAAGGACTTCAGCACAGAGCTGAGAATCCATCTGGATTTGGGGGTTTGCTTTCGCTATAGTTACCAGTTTAATTCCCTGAAGACTCTGCTATGAGGAAGACCACTAGGCCTTGGAGCAGTAATATAAATTCTCCCATTTGCATAATGAGCTACAGTTTACAGAGCATTTTCACACACGTATGTCACCAATCTGGACCTCCTCCCTTCCCTTCATACCCCCAAACCGCAAGCCTGCTGCCTGGGCAAGGCAACGTGGCCCACACCGAACTCCGTGGTGTCTGCCTGGTCCGTTACCACTTCTCCGCCTCCGGGAAGCCTGCCCTGACCGGGACTCACCATCCCCACCCTCTCAGAGAAAGGGGTCTTTTCTCCGTGATCTGTTGCCTTGTCTGCCCTGCTTACCAGAGAGCCAGTCCTTAAAGGAGGGACTGGGGCTCATCCCTCTGTGTCCTGAGGGCCAACTTGGAGTTGGAACTCGGAGACTGTTGGCTGAATGAATGAACCTGGGCAGAGCAGTGCTTCTCATACTTGAATGTGCACCAAGCATGTCAAACTCAAAGGCTAACACGGGCCAAATAAACAAGGTTTAAGTGTATGTGGGCTGCAAAGAAACAAAAGCTTCAGTTTTCATGGAAACATAGGCTTATTTCGATAGAGACATGCTGAATACAAAAGGCTGAAATAAATGAGTCATCGTTAACATACAATAATAGAACATTTTAATAAAAATTAATATTTTTTTCTTGAACATTAACTTACCAGACACTGAACAACTGCACAAATTAATAAGTGTAATGCAAATAAACCTATTTTTCTTGTTCTCCAAAAGTAAAATATTTCCTGTTGCGCACACCAAACAAGTCAGTCCAAGACTAATGACGTGGCCATCAGCTGCTAAAATATTGGCTGCTAGTATTAGTGGAGAGAAATGGTGCGCCTGCGTGTAAGGGAGATGAAGGCAACACGATTATACTAGTAATCAGTCATTAGCGAACGTTGTAGTTCGTTATTAATAATTATGTATAACTGGGTATTGTCAAAATCAAGTTACACAATTTTTATTAAAGCGTTTCTTACAGACCCTTATATCAGCTGGGCCGCAGAAATGTTCTTTGTGGCTGCAGTTGGCCTGTGGGCCATGGGCCGCAGGTCTGACCTGTGTGATGTACACCGGTCACCCAGAGAGCTTGTTAAGAGTCTCACGTGGCAGCTTTGGGAGGGGCTGGAGGTTCTGCATCTCCCTAGGCCCCTAAGCCATCCTGATGCAGTTGGTCCTTGCCCGGGCACTCAAGCACTGGTACTTGAACTTGGCTGTGCACTGGAGTCACCTGGGGAGTCTTAAACCAGCTCAGGTCGGGACCACGGCTATGCAACTTCCAAAAGGAAGGGTGCGGTCCCTATAAAACAGGGAAGAAGAGCATTAAGGGACTTCACAACCCTAGAGTTCACAGAGGACACGGCCATCCCGCCATTATTTCATTGGCTCTTTACAACCTGCGGGGAAGGCATCCCTCGTATGAGCAGTGAACTCCGCACGGCAGTCCTTCTAGAGCAGAGACATGAACCAGACTGGCCCTTAAATTCCAAATCTAATATGTTTCTGAGGTTGATGGAGAAAGTTCAAGGTTGTTGGTCAAACCCCAGCCTTGACTCTTAAGCTGGGAGTCATGTGTGAAGTCTGACTTAGTTTCTTCTGTGTCCCCACTCCCTCCCCCATGCACACGGGGAGTCTGTCCTGCCCCTCCTCTGTGTCATCAAGTCCATGGATGACACACAGCTCGGCCCTCCTCCTCCCCAGCTGTCAGACTCCCACTCCTGCTTCAAACCAGGCTCCCGGGCCCCTGCTCCCCTTGGCAGGTTTGGTCCCTCCCACGGCCTCTCTGCTTGTCCCCAGTGTCTGCTTCTCCATTTGTTTCTTTAGCCTGTGAGCTCTTCAAGTTCATGATCCACATCTTGTTTTTTTGTGTTGCCTTCACACATTACAGGGTCTGATCCAAGAGATGCTCAGTAAATATGTTGAATAAAAAAAAAGATGATAAAATGATTTAATCTACTTTAGAGATTTAAAACTGTCAGGACTTGGGAGATAAAAGATCATATTTTGCAGTTAAAATAAATGTAAGATGCTATTATTACTGTTGATCTTGTTACTTATTAATTTTATTTTAGCCTTCCAAGATGCAACCCTGCTTGTGCATTTTGTGCCTGAAATTTTCAATTGAGTGACCAGTATTCTTGCTGTTTAGCAATTTAAGAAATGCAAGGAGAAAAAGGGTCATTTAAAATTAACCAGAAGATAGGGAATAATAGAAAAAAAAGGAGAGAGAAAAAGAAACATTACCCATAGTCTCATTACCCAAATATACACTGGTAAATCTTTGATCTATTTCTTGTTAGTCTGCTTTATGCACACAGAATTTTTTAATATAGAGTTGTAATGATGCTGGGGTTTTTTGGCCATGTATGCCTTGCCTTTTTATTTAAAACTAGAGGCGTGGCGCACGAATTTGTGCATGGGTGGGGTTCCTCTGGGTGGCCTGCAGGGATTGGCCAAAACCTGCAATCTAACGCCACCTACAGCTCCTACCTGCTGCTCCTGCTCATCCCACTCCACTGTGCCTGCTTCGGGCTTGCACCCAATCAGTCCCAATCGGGAGAGGCTCGTGCTGCCACAGCAGCGCTCACCAGCCATGAGCCCATGTCTGGTGCCCTCCCAAGGAGAGTGGCCTGTGGGATTGGGCTGAAACCGGCTCTCTGACATCCCCCAAGGGTCCTGGATTGCAAGAGGGTGCAGGCCAGGCTGAGGGATCCCACCAGTGCATGATCAGGCTGGGGAGGGGCCGCAGGAGGGCTCCAGGGCATGCCCAGCCTTCTTGCTCAGTCCCTATTGGCCAGACCCCAGCAGCAAGCTTACCTACTGGTTGAGTGTCTGCCCCCTGTTGGTCAGTGCACGTCATAGCGAGTGGTTGAGCAGCCTTAGCATATCATTAGCATATTACACTTTGGTTGGTTGTTCTGCTGTTCGGTCTGTTTGCATATTACCCTTTTATTATATAGGATTATAGCACACTCATTCTCTTACTACTACTTTCGCAAGCATCCTTTTTAATGACAGTGTAATACTGTTACAAGTGTGTGCACCGTAGTTTACATATGTATTACCTTGTGGTTGGACTTTGGATTGTATTCAGTTTTGGTCCATGTTGGATGCTGCAGTGATGATTTGCTAGGAAGACTTGTTTTTCTGAATTTAGGATGATCTCTTTGGGGTCAATGTCCAGAGGAGTCACTCCTCAAATGTATGCTATTCATTCTACCACCAGCAAGTTATGAGCGTGACCTCTCCATGGTCCTGTTTTCAGAACTGGGGATTATAAAAGTTTAAATTGGGGTTAATTCAATAGGTGAAAAATGTCTTTACATAAATTTGCATCTCTTTGATTGTGAGGGAGTTCAAATAAGTATTGATATTTAATATGGGCTTAGAGATTCTTCTGAGCTTTAAAAGGACGTTCTCTGATATAAACGTTCCAGGCAACTGTCATAAAAGTCTCTTCCTGCGTTAAGATCTGTGGTTCTATGACGTATGAGCACCACGTCCTGTTTCATAGACACATATGAGCAACATCTCTGCTTAACCCATGTGAAAGTTAGTGTCTACTCTTCTCATAGATGCTTTTGCTGCCTTTGCTTTTGGTGTCAAATCTTTACAAAGAAACCAAAACACATCAAGTAGCTTCCTGCCTATGTTTCCTTAGGGAGTTGTATGGGTTTGGATCTTGAGTTCAAGTCTTTAATCCAGTTTGGATTGCTTTATGTGGCATAAAATAGAGATTCAGTGTCATTCTTTCGAATGTGGCTGCCCAGTTTCCCTGACACCATTTATTGAAGAGACTTCCTTCCCTGCTGCCTGCTATTTTTGTAATTTTCTTCTATTAAAATTCTTAGTGGTCATTGACAATAATAAGGGAGGGATTCAGTGTCATTAATTTTTTCACAGATCCTACTTGAATTAAAAGAGGTGTCATCAACTCGTTTTTAAAAGTGTTTTAATTAAGAGGAAGCTGTGCGCCATTTACAGGGTGTTCTTGCCTGGCTTTGGGTAGACGGGTCCATTTTGATGTTATGTTTTACATTTGTCATTGGACTTACAGAGACGAAAAGCTACTATCCCTCCAATTAAGAGTAATCTTTTCTTACAAATGGACATAAGCCTCAATGATACCATTCCATTTAGGAAGATAGGGACAATATCAAGAAAAGAATTGGTGAAAATTCGTTGTTTTTTTCATGTCATTCTGGGAGGAAGGGGATGTAATTGTTTCCTTACCTATGTTTTCAGGGCGATGATGTGTGCCAACAACTCAGGCCTGAAACTTTCTGCAGACCAGTGGCGCACAAGTCAGGACAAATCCACATATTTCCCCTGCGGGTTGACTAATTATATTCTAGCAGAAACTGAGAACGGGAGGCAGGCCAGGAGAGGGAAAGAGAGAGGAGGCTAGGAAACCCACCTCAGGCTTCATCAGCGTTTGAATGCTGGGGTGAGACATCGACTCAGTAATAAATGCATAGAAAACAGAGCAAAAATTATACTAAAATGTATTTAAACATTTCCCTACTGTTGGGTATTTGGGTTAATTCAGTTTTTAGCTCTATGCATAAAGGAAACTCTTTGTGGTAAAATTATGGGTAGTATAGCCTTTTTCCTTTCATGCTTTCCGGGTTTTGATAATCAGCCTATCTTACTCTAATTATAAAAAAAAATTATGTTAAAGCTACTAGTACTAATGTTTCCCTTTTTGCCCACTTGATGTTTTAACAAAGAGTTTTTCCTAAAATAACTTATTTCTATATCTTTATTTATCTGGATAGTAAAATTCTCAAAAGATATGGATATAATGTCTAAGGTACCTTTTGATTCTAGTCTGTGATCTTATGATATATGTACATATTTGTCAAAAAAAAAAAAAGAAATTATGTCACACTAAGTATCAAGTCACACTATGTATAATGCAGCACTTAAATTTCAATCTAGCACAACAAAGTAAAATATTACTTTTAATTAAAAAAAGACTGTTTGCTATCTTGTGTCACTTGCTGAGAGAAATCGACAAGACTCTTTTGTGAACATAGATACTGTTAGTTGGAATCAGTGCTTTAATAATCTTAAAGAATTCCAGACACTTATTAGGCAGTCACACAATTGATACTTGCCAAGTAAATTTGTGCTTAATAAGAAATCAGAGTATTCCTGCTGGTACAATTTTGTTTTATTTAAAATACATTGGATCTTTTGAAGGATATGATGCTTCATGGGCCAGTTTATTGTTATTATTATTAACTGGAATTTGCTAGGATTAAAAAATTAGTTGACCGATGATCTGAAATCACGTCACACCTAAGTTTAGAGCTCTTTCTATACAGAGAATAATTGGGACATAGGCTTGCCAGGAGACAAGGAGATAAAATAATAGCCTTCTAAAAGTCTTTTCTGTGTTTATTTTTGGTTTTTCAGAATTTAGAATTTAAAAAAAATTATCACCTAAAGCCTATAAAGTTTTATGCTTTGGAATCTGAGGGCTTCTGTAATGATTAAATGATGCTTTTTAAAAAGCCTGTGTGTGTGTGTGTGTGTGTGTGTGTGTGTGTAAGACATTTTATTAAGCAGATTTTATATCTCATTTTCATAATGACAAACTAGCCACCTTTCCTACAATTCTTTTTTCTTTCTTTCTTTCTTTTTTTTTTTTTTTGCTAATCCTCATCCAAGGATATTTTTCCATTGATACTTTAGAGAGAGTGGAAGAGAGAGGGAAGGACAGAGAGAAATATCAATGTGAGAGAAACGCAATGATTGGTTGCCTCCAGCATGCACCCTGATCATGGCCAAGGCCAGGGAGGAGCCTGTCACCAAGGTACATGCCCTTGACCAAAATCGAACCCGGGACCCTTTGGTGCGCAGGCCAACGCTCTATGCACTGAGCCAAACCCGCTAGGGTGAGGAAGAATTCTTGATTATCTAACACTGACGTTAATGCCAAGTTCAAGGAAATAAACTTGGAGAGGCAAGCGATGGTGTATTTTCTGCAAATGAAGCAGGTTATTATCAATTTCTTCAAAAGGGCATGAAAACTATTCCTGTGCAATATAAGAAAGGTCTTGATGCAGAATACTTCTGCTGTGTTCCTTTTAAAAAACCAGGAAATAGCGGGGAATTGAAGAGAAGAATGGGGTGTGTTATGTATGGAGCACTCCGTTTCTTCCCATCGGTCGAAGGTATTACACTGCAAGCCAGAGTTTATCCAGCATGTCCTCAGAGGGGGAGGGCTGAGTGTGTTAATCTTTAAACATCATTCTACTTGGTGGTGTTAAACACATTCTCTCTCTGAACTGTTGTTGATTTATTTTCTATATGTTGGCAGGAGATATTAGCATGGGAATTATAATGGGACATTCCTATCCAGATCTTTTCAGTGAGGGAGTTGAAAATAGCGTATTTCCCCCCAATTATGCTGCCCCAAGGTACACCTGTGAGAAATGCAAGCCTCTGAAAGTTGGCAGTTTTACTGGCTCTGGGCTGTTTGTAAGCTGACTCCTAGCTGGAATGCACACTCAGAGTAGCATCTTATTGATAAGGTGATTAACATCCACAACTTACATGTAAACCCAACCCAAATGTATGATGTTTAAAGGATCTTTAATGATGTCAGTTACTCATGCTGCTGTGGCTATAGCTTCAGCTAATGCAGAGGGTATGGTGGGAGATGGTGTGCCTCATATCAGATCTTCAGTAGTGTGGAGATTTCTAAGGATTTGAACCCACTAATTCCCACACACTATTTCAGAATTAATAAGAATTTCTTAACTGCAGTGGGTTTTTTAAATTTATGTCAGCGGTCTCAAATTAAGGCACAGAGCAGCGATTTTCAGTGTGCTGCAAGAATGTTTAAAACACGCACTGCCTGACTATTTAGTTAGGAGCATCTTTTCCCTTAGCTTGTCCAATGAAAAAATGACAACAGCCAATAGCTATCCAGTGTGAATGAATCAAAATTATACTTTTTTTTTGTCATATCGACAAAAATATATTTTTTCGTGTGCCACAGAATTTTGGTTAATAGTTTATGTGTCATGAGATGAAAATGGTTCAAAATCTCTGGCACAGAGGATTCAGAAGTTCAGAAAGGCAGCCACCCATAGAGAAATGCTCACCCGTTACCTCCAGCATGCATCTGACCGGGGATCGAACCCACGACCTGGGGAGGAGACCCTTTGGTGCACAGGACAACACTCCCACCAGCTGAGCCACCCGGCCAGGGCTAGAAAGTGATGCGTAATAAATTGTAGCTGTTTTCACTCCTCCTGAGTGATTGCCGAGACTGCCAATAAATGGAGCTACTGACAGATATTCTTTCTTAGCCCCAAACAGCAGCACACTGGCAAACAAACAATGGCTATTTAAAGAAACCCCTCATTTAAATCCGTGAGCAAAGCTCACTCCTTATCTTTCCCATCAGCCTCCCTTGCTTCTCCTACAGCAGAAATGCGTGCCAGGCCTGGAGATGGCAATACCAGGGCGATATTTTATCATGTTATTGCACTTTGTATCCAAACATGCCCTGGGGATTTTATAAGCAAAGATGAAATTTCTCCACATCCCTGTGGCAGAAGCATTTCATTACTGAATTTATGGACAGATAAACAGTGACTCACAAAAATGAACACTTCCTCCCCCAACCTCAGCTGTGACTGATGGAACTGGGCAGAAAATAGCTCTCCGTGCACCTCATCTCCAAGCTCTACAATCTGAATCCCCCCGTGTACCCTGAGGATGTGCAGAAAGTGAGGCTGAGAGGCGGCTTCTCATCCGCATGCCAGGTGTTATATTGGGGCTGGAGTATCGGGGCGGAGGGAGGGAGCATCCCTGAAGTGCCATGTCAAAAAGACTGTCTTTTACTGGAGCACAAGGCAAAGGTCTACATGGGAGGGAGTGTATCTGTTGGAAAGAGGGGGCATCCAGAAATTGATTCTTCTGATTCCTAGCTGTGGTCCTGCCATTCAATTTAACACGTGTTCATTGTCTACCTACTATGTGCCAGGTATACTCAAAGCCAGCACTGTACTCTGTGTGTGTGTGTGTGTTTACTTTCTACCCAGAAAAGCAATTCCAGTTCTTTTAACCTTTCTTTAGAGTTCTAATATGTGGACAGAAAAAATTATTTTGAGATTAGTCTCTACTAATGTAAAACTTGATTGAATTCAATAAATATCGATTAATCATTATACATGCAAAGCTTTGCCGGGCAGAATCAGTGAGAGTTTCCAAGATGAATAAAGACACATTCCTGTCCCTCCCCCCAAAGCCCGCGCTCGGAGGAGGACAAGGTCCAGTTCACCCGCTCACCCGCGTGAGCGTCCATGCAAGGCACATGGCGATACACCCCTGCACGAGGCTTCCGGAATGCCGCAGACTTGAGAGATGAAAAAGGCCAAGGGAAGGACACGAGTCATTCTGCTTTGGAAGGACGGGGACAGCTGTCACTGAGGAGATGATCTCCAGGCGGAGTGTGAAGAGAACAGACGGAGCTTTCAGACGGGCGCGTGGGGGACGCTGAGGGGGTGCGGGATGTGTCTAGTAGAACAGGAGACGCTTGCCGAGAGCCTCTTGTTCTCAGAGGGCTTTACTCTCCCCGAGAGCAAACAGGGCACATGAACGCATTTCTGCCCAGACCTCTCCAAACCCTGCAACTTCATGTTTTTAATAAACTAAAAGTAGGTCCACTTAAAAAGTATGCCTACTGGAACATTGGAGTAGGGCCAGTCAGGTCCCCTGAGAGGAGATCAGCACCTAGTGAGACACAGTGGACTTTCAAATTAAGAGGAACGTGACCCTGTTCTCTTATCTATATTAATGAAAGGGTAATATGCTAATTAGACTGGGTCAACTGGCCATCTTCCAGATGTTCGATTTCCTTTTGGACAAAGCCATGGTCCAAAAGGCAGAGGCAGGGGCAAGATCAGGCTGGCAGGGGGTTAGGGACAACCAGGCCAGCAGGGGAGGGCAGTTGGGGGCAATCATGCCAGCAGGGGAGGGCAGTTGAGGGCGAGATCAGGCTGGCAGGAGAGGGCCGTTGGGATCAACCGGGCCTGCAGGAGAGGGCTGTTGGGGGCGATCAGGCCAGCAGGGGAGGGCCATTGTGGGTGACCAGGCCAGCAGGGGAAGGTGGTTGGGGGCATTAGGCAGGCAGGCAGGCAGGTGAGTGGTTAGGAGCCAGTGGTCCTGGATTGTGAGAGGGGTGTCTAACTGCCAGTTGGACATCCCCCGAGGGGTCCCAGATTAGAAAGGGTGCAGGCTGAGCTGAGGGATACCCCCCCACACACACTCATGCACGAATTTCATACACTGGGCCTCTAGTTCTATTTATAAAAGCCAAGGGAAGGACACAAATTGTCCCAGCTCAGGTCAGGTGCCACTGATTGCCATTCTTGGTACTGTGGTGTGGAATGCAGGATTTGAGAAGATGGCTATTTTCATTTGAAACCTTGCCTATGGTGGGGACAAGGGGCAAAGCCAGGATAAGGGAGTGGGAAAGAGGGATGCTGTTCAGGTCAGAAAAAGCATAGTTTATCTACTATGACAACTTTCCCCCGATTCCCTGGCTAGTAGTTTGTGAAACTAGAATTTGAATGACAAGCTTTATGCTGTTGGCAGTGTGTCATGCTGCTGCTTAAATGAGCTCATGTATGTTAAATTCCAGGTTCATAAAATTCATTACAGACACTGTACTTTTAAGTTATAGAATTCCCATTGGGTTCTCTGCTATTAGTTTCTCTACTGAGATTATTTGTTCAATAACTGTGTGTATCTTTTCCTTTAATTCCCTAAACATATTGAAAATTGGTATTGAAGTCTTGTCTGCAAAGTCCAATGTCTCTAGGTCTTTCTCTCACCCTCCCTCCCTTTCCCCCTCCCCACTCCCTCCCTCCCTCCCTCCCCACTCCCTCCCTCCCTCCCTCCCTCCCTCCCTCCCTCCCTCCCTCCCTCCCTTTCTTCCTTCCTTCCTTCCTTCCTTCCTTCCTTCCTTCCTTCCTTCCTTCCTTCCTTCCTTCCTTCCTTCCTTCTTTCTTCCCTCCCTCCCTCCCTTCCTCCCTCCCTCCCTCCCAACCTCCCTCCCTCCCTTCCTTCCTTCCTTCCTTCTTCCCTCCCTCCCTCCCTCCCTCCCTCCCTCGCCTCCCTCCCTCCCTTCTTCCCTCCCTCGCCTCCCTCCCTCCCTTCCTCCCTCCCAATCTCCCTTCCTTTTCTCTCTCTTTCCCATCTTCCTCCTCCCCCCCCCCCCCTTCTTCATCCTCCTTCTGCTTGGTAACATTGCTTCCTTGCACGTCTAAATTCTTTTGTATTGTATGCCATGATAAAAAAAAACCCAGAAATTTCTCCCCCTACTATGCTGGAGGCCAGAAGACTGTAATGGAGCCATTGCCAGGGCTGCGCTCCCCTAGAAGGCTCTAGAGCAGGGTCCTTCCTTGCCTCTTCCAGCTTCTGATGGCTCCAGGCATCCTTGGCGTGTGGGTGCATAACTCCAATCCCTGTCTTCATCTTCTTGGGCATCTCTGTTGCTGTGTCTTCTCTTCTGTCTCATATAAGAACACTTGTCATTGAATGCAGGGCCTTACATGTGCCAGGAAAACCCCAAGATCTTAAACTTAGTTACATCTGCAAACACCCTTTTTCTAAATAGGGTCTCATTCACAGGTTCTAACAGTTAGGACATAGACCACCACCCAACTCACTATAGGTGGGTCTAGAATAGATCTAACTCTGGAGAGAGAGTAGTTCTACTCCCAAAGTATGGACTCTCTGTCATCTCAACAGAATGCCTGGCATTTTCAGCAACTCTATCTGCTCCAGTCAGTAGGCACTCTTAGTTCTCTCAGAACTACTCTCAGGAAATCTAGAGTCTTACCCTCCACATGCCCAGCTCAGTATTAAGCCAAACACGTAAGGGCACCTCTAATGCAGATCGATGGAACTTTTCCTCTGTGCTGCTCCCTCCTCTGCAGTTTCCTGGTCTGTGAATTCTGGCCAACCCATCAGTCCCAAACTCTGATCCCTGCATCCCCAGCTCAGTCAGACTGCTGTGCTCCATCTCCCTGCACTGCAGTCTGGAAATTGCTTCCAGGCAGAAAGCTAGTGCTTCCAGGATGAAGTCAGGAGGCTCAACTGGTGTCCCAGGTACCAAGGATTGCTTTGAGGTTCAAATCTGCCCCTTTATTGCTAGGGCCCTGCCTGGTACACCTCCTGTTTTACCTTCTCTCAAGGGTCACGGTGAAATGGTATCTGTGGTTCAGTATCTTAAAAGAATTGCTGAATATAGTTCGTTTTCCACTTTTCCAGTTGCTTACAGTGGGAGGGCTGGTCCAGGGGCATTACTCCATCCTTGTCAGAAGTTCCTTCATAAACTTCATAAACCACACAGACATTCAGGTGGCTGCCAGGTAGGAGCCTGGAATTGAGAGCTCAGACTTCTTCGGAATCATTTTTTTCCCTACCAGTCATGATGGAACGGGGTCTGGCCCAGTCATGATGGAATGGGGTCTGGCCCAGTCATGATGGAACGGTGTCTGGATGAAGGCAGTTTCCCTCTGGAAGCTAGAAGGTAATCCATCTTGCAACACCAATCACCATGTACATGGGACCCAGGCTTCAAGCCACAGAGAGTTGGTGGTGCCGGCCTGAGCCATGTAGAGAGCGCAGAGCCAGCAAGCATTCTCCATGAGGGCCTCCCTGTATTAGTTACCTGGATGGATGAGGCCACACTCATGGGATGATGAACAGGCTGGCACAGGGGCTCAAAGCCGTGCATTACAAAGGATGCTGAAAGGGACTGAGGTTGTGACAGGGGGCCCATCCTTCATTTTTGAAGGACTGTCACGCGGAAGAAGGACTGCATTTGCTCTAAGTGATCCAGGTGATACAAGCAGGAGCAATGTGTGGCACAGGAAGGAATCTTTTGTGGATTGAAAAAGAACTTTCTACTGAGCCGAGCTCTCCCAAGGTAGAAGGGGCTGCCACTGGAGAGAGTGACTTCGTGTCCTTGGAGGTACATTCATTTTCTATTGCTGTCAACCCCCCACAGACTACCACACACTTAGCAGCTTAAAGAAACGCCTTTTTATGGTCTCAGCTATCCGGTCAGAAGTCCAGGCAGGCTTAGCTGGCCACTCTGCTTAGCAGGCCTTATATGGCCAGAAATCGAGATGTTGCCTGGCCTGGGCTCTTAGCTGGAGACTCTGGGGGAGAATCTGCTGCCAGGCTTATTTAGGGTGTTGGCAGAACTCAGTTTCCTGAGGTTGTAGGACTGAGGTCCTTGCTGGCCATCAGCTGGAGGTCCTTCTTAGCTCCAAAGGCCACCTGCAGGCCTTGGCTTGTTGTTCCTGTTGTTTTCAAGGCCAGGAATTGAGTGGTTGAATCTTTTTCTGCTTGAAATCTCTGCGACTTCTCCCTCTGCCACCAGCCGGAGAACGTTCTCTGCTTTGAAGGGCTTGTGTGATGACGTTAGATCCATCCATGCAGTCTCCTTTTATGAAAGGTCATCTGTGCTATATAACAGGCTGCAGCCCTGGAGGTAGTACTTACAGGGCTCAGATATGAAGGGCTGTGGTATCGGGGAGGTTATTCTTAGAATTCTTCCCCCCCACCCCTGCCCCCCAGGAGACAGATGTCCTAGCAGAGAATGGGTGACCACTTGGCAGGGACCTCGTGCAGGCTTCTCAGACACAGAATGGGCCCCAACTAGATGCACTTTAAGGTCCTCTTTAGTCCTGAGAGTTTATGAGATTTTTCTCTAAATAGGTTTCATAAAACATTTCCTGAAAACAGGGACAGTAAACAGGGACTTGTTGGGAGAAACTGTTGACTTGTTAGACCAACTGCTGGTCTAACATCGGCCAACCCCTGGCACTGTGGCCGGTGTTCTTGGTGACAATGCTAGGTCCACCATATTTCTCTTGTTTTCCCCCACCAGCAATGTCATTGTCTCTAGCTCCACTCATGACTGCCTTTTCCACTCCACACTGCCGTGTACTCATACCTTTCTCTGCATTAAGGATTCTTCTAGGCATTTAGCTTTCATTCACTCATTGGACTTTTTTTGAGCCTCTTCTGTGTGACAAGTTCTTTCCTAGATAATTCAAGGCTTCCAGAAATATGGTGACATCTTTGGGGTAACGTTTCTTGTTTTTTTGGTTTTTTTTTTCACCTCATTCTGGGAGGAGGGAGATGTATTCGTTGTTTCCTTACCAAGGTTTTCAGAGTAAGTGATGCACACAAACACCTCAGGCCCGAACCTTCCTCAATGATGGACGAGTCCGGACAAACACAGATATGTTTCCCTGGGCGCTGACCAATCACATCCTCCTGGGAATGGAGGCTGGGAGGGAGGCCAGGAGGAGGGACAAAATGTACAGTAGGGGCATAAGATGGGCACACATCAGTTAAGACCAGCTGTTAACAGAAGGTGGTTGTGAGCGTGTACGGATAAAATGCTGTGGAAATTAAAGGGAGGGAGGAGATGATTCTCGGTCATGGGAAATCTGAACAAAACACTGGGGAGAGAGTTGGTACTGACGTGTGTCTTGAAGGATGGGAAGGAAGGATTTGGCACGTGGAGATGGGGGAGTGGCATTTCCGCCAGAGGGTGTTGTGGGAACAAAGCTGGAGAAATGGGCTCGAGCCATTAGCAGGGTGTCCAGAGGCCGAGATGAGCTTGATTCGGTAGCTAAATGCGTGTCAGGGAGACGGTCACCTCCTCCCAGCAAACTTGACCGAAGCAAAGCAGCCCGAGTATTCCCGAGGAGCACGTGTGCCCGGTTACAATGACGATCCGCGAACTTTAAGAACAAGTAATAAACTAAGAATATTCCGGGGAATAAAGGACTCGCTGTGTCCTGTTTGTTCACTTCCCTCCGCCTTTGGTTCTCGTTGTTCCTGCGCTGTGGTTTGAAGCCTCTTGTTTTTGTGTGTGCCTGTCAGTGAGGCCCACGATGCGTTGAATTTAAAGACCTGGATACACTTTAAATTCTTCTTCTTCTTCCTTTTTTTTTTTTTTTCCGTCTTCTCAGCTGCTTTATCTACATCTGTCAAAAGGCATATTTTAAATCAGACAAATGTGCATATTTAAAGCCCGTTTTAAAATTCCTTTTAAAAATAAAATCAATGTTACTTTTCAATGTATTCCCAGGTTGTCACTCCTTTGATTGCAGAGGCTTATTTTATGTAAGAATTTTAGCTGCCGTAACTCAAAAGCGGGTTCAGGACTATTGGATGTAGCGCGGCTTTAAGTTTAGGGGCGAGGTGTCTGTCACCGGGCGGCCACTCGTGACCGCCAGGAAGGCGCTAGCCCGGCCCCGCCTTCAGGTGCGGAGCCAGGGTGACCCATGCTTCTGAAATGCCCTCAGGGCTGGAGAGCATTCCACGAAAGCTTTACTTTCGTATTAGCCCCCGACCCGTCCGTGTGACCAGAATCCCCGAGGCGGGGTTTAGAGCGTTTCATGAGACTCCCCCGGTGCGGGTGCGCCCATCACAGGGCGCGCAAAGGCCCTGATCAGGGCAAGGCTTCAAGGACACGCTGTCCTTTTCCCATTCCGTGTGCGATGCTCGCAGCCAAGTGTCACTGCCAATTGTCATCGTCGGCTGTCGCTCCCGTTTCCAAAGCCTCTGGGTGCCTCAGCACGTGCCGACGGCCTGGAGGGCAGAGTGGTCCCGGCTTTGGGCCGCTCATCAACTTGGGTTACCAGTCAGCGAGCCCCCCTCTGCCAGCTCCCCGTTTCTCTCTTCCTTGAGGGTCCTTTCCTAGTGGTTTCTCTGAGGTAACACTGCTTTGGGGGTGATGGATGCCAGGATTTGCATCCGGTCCCACAGCTTGCTGCCGGTGCAACCTTAGGAAGTCACCTGAATCTGTGTAGCCTGCAAGGGTCGGTGAGATATCCCATGTGGGAAAGTTTGGTCCATACAAGATGCGCAATGCCGCGTGGGTTCATTTCATTGCGTGGTGATAGAATTTTGATTGTTAGAAACCTGTTTTTTTATCTGCCTTCTTTTTTACAAAAAAATGTTTTTATTGATTTTAGAGAGGAAGGGAGAGGGAGAGAAAAATATCGATGAGTCAGTGGCCTCCTGCGCGCCCCCTACTGGGGATCAAGCCCACAACAGGGCGTGTGCCATGACCTGGAATGGAGCCGGTGACCTCTTGGGTACATGGATGATACTCAACCGCCTGAGCCACACTGGCCAGGCTCCAGCACCACTGTCTACAGGACTATCCTTTCTCCACTGTTGTTTTTTTTAAACATCTTTATTTGAGTGAGATATATTTTACATAGAGTTTACCCATTTAAATTATACAGTTCAATGATTTTAGTAGATGCTTTGTTAGGCAACTATCCCTACAAGTTTAGAACTTTTCTGTTAGCCCCCAAAGCAGCTCCATGTACATTAAGCAGTCACCCCCTCCACCAGCCCTAAGCAAGCACTAACCTCCTTTCAGTTTCTTTGTATTTGCCTATTCTATATTTTTCATATAAATGGAGTCATATAATACGCAATATTTTGTGACTGTTTTTTTTTCATTTAGCATAATGTAGTAGCTTGTATCAGTGCTTCATTATTTTTTATGGCCAAATAATGTTTCACTATATGGGTATACCGCATTTTATTTATCCACTCATTAACTGATGGGCCTCTGAGGTGTGTCCACTTTGTGGCTATCTTGGATAATGCCTCCATGAACATCTCTATACAAGTGTTTGAGTGGATGTACGTTTTTATTTTTCTTGCATATATATCTAGACGTGGAATTGCTCAGCTGTAGATAACTCATATGTTTAAACAACTTGAAGAACCGCCAAACTGGTTTCCAAAACAGCTGCCCCATTTTGCATTCCCATCCGCAACGTGTGCGGGTTTCAGTTTCTTCTCATCCTTACTGAGACTCAGCGTCTGCCTCTTTGATGATAGCCCGTCTCAGGAGGTGCAAAGTGGTGCCTCACTGTGGTTTTGATTCATATTTCCCTAATGACTAAATATGTGAGCCTCTTTTTCTATGCTTGCTTGCCATTTGCACATCTTCTTTGGAGAAATGTCTATTCGGATCTTTTTTTGCCAATTTTCAAATTGGGTTCTTTGTCTTTTTATTGTCCAGTTGTAAGATTTCTGTATTTATCTTGTGTTGTGGTCATTCTATGGAAGTGGGATGCACCCACATCTAAAATTTGGTTTGGGTGTCTGCCGGGGCTGACCAGCAGACCCTGAGCGACAGATAAATGATTACTCTGACATACGTTTCTGTGAAAGAGAAGCTAAGGGGCTAGTTGGCATAAGGAGCCAGTAGAGCCCCGTTCGCCTGCCTCCTTAGACTTTTTATTGTCACACCAGCTTGAACTAAAATTAACTGTTAGGTACAATCAGTAGGGTAAGTATCCTTGAGAAAGCACTGCTTCTACAAGGTCGGGTCTAAAAGACTAAACAGAGACCCTAGCAAAAGACCCGGGGGCTCAGACTTGTTTGGAAAAGTCAAGGCAGGGGCTGCTGCCTTGGGCCAGGTCCCCCTGGAGGCCCCGGACCTTTCTGAGACTCCTCCTTACAGACTTTCCAACCAAGTCCCGTGCTTCCCCACTGGCGTCAACCTGGTAACACCACACGGCCACAGAGAGGATGTGAAAAGCTTTGTTACTCACATAGCTGGGCTTTCTGAGGGAGCAGGGAAGCCCCCCAAATGAGCCCAGACATGGTTTGGGACAGAGGGAAGGAAGACAGACTTGTCCTTTTTTTTGAGTGTAAGGGGACAAAGCTAAGGGGAGGGTCCTCGTGAATCCTCAGGGCTTTTTCATCAGATGTTCGGCGAGAGGGAACGGGGTGGTGGGGCTTGAGAGCTGTCACACATCAAAAATGGAGTCACTTCTTTTTTACCTTCTGGGTCCAATTCCCTTCTCAGATAAATATTTAAAAATAATTTCTCCCATTCTGTGGGTGGTATCTTCACTTTCTCAATGATATTATTTGCAGCATTTAAACCTTCCTGACTTCTTTCTTTCTCAGAACTGGTAAAAGGCTAATGAGCTTCATTACAATGGGACTCACAGATGGCCTACTTATTTACCATGAGAGGCAGGGTAATAGAGAGGTGGAGGTATGGGCTCTCTGCCCAGGGTGTTGTGGTTCTAAATCAGGCTTCTACACACTGGACTCAGTTTTCTCATCTTTACAATGGGGATAACTATAATGCCTATCTCACAGGGTTATTGTATGAATTAAATGAGTTACTACACAGAAAGCACTTAGCACAGAGTCTGGTGCATAGTAAGCACCCCGCAAACGTTCACTATTACTATTCATTCAATGAACATTTCTAAACCGAGAGCTAATCATGTCTCACAAACTAGTGTGGGGGCTGGGGACTATGGAGATACCGCCATACGCCTGGGCCCTGTAGCCTTTAGGCCTTCTGTGGGGGCCAGGAAGTGGAGCGCATGAGAAGTCCTGGGCACAGGCTGTGCAGAGCACCACAAGGGCAAGGGAGGGAAGTCTCCCTTTTTTATTTTTTGCTTTTCCTTTCATCCATTTTTTAAGAGAATTTTTATTTTATCTTTTAAAATTACAGTTGGCATTCAATATTATTTTATAGTAGTTTCAGGTGTACAGCATAGTGGTTAGACAATCACATACTAGTACTTTACAGCGTGTTCCCCACCCCAATATCGCTGGTGCCCACCTGGCACCGTATGTAGTTATTACAATATAATTAACTATAATTGACTAATTGTACTTTACATCGCAGAAGGGAATTCTCGACGATGCTCTTGAATTAACAAAGGCAGGCGATTCCCCTCTCGCCCCAAATCTCTCACACTCACAGGAATGTCCCACAGAGCAGGCAATGACCTCAAAGTCATATCCATTCCTTCCAAGGTCACGTAGCCCCTGCCAGTAGTGTAGATAGAAGGAACCATTATTTCCAGATGCTGGCCTTGGCGATGTCATACGGTACAATTTCAGGGCTAAAAGGAAAATGGAGAGAATCAAACTCAAAAAGCAGTTCATGGGGCATTTTTTCCCCCCAAGGGAAATGGTAGACATTCCAGTGTGAACATGTAATTGTTTTGGTCAAAGTCAAAGGTAACCGCAATATTAACCGCCTGGGGCTGTTAGACAAAGCTTCGCGGGAAGATTGAATTTGAGCGAGGTCCTGAGGGGTGAGTATGTCGGGTGGGAAAGCCCGGCCCGGGAAGGGGACATGCCTGGAGTCATGGAGATGGGGGTGTCTGCAGGGAATTCCGGACAGTGCAGCTTGGCTGCGGTGCTTCGCAGTGTTGGGCAATGGAGGGTAGAAGACAGGCCACGAAAGGTCTCGTGTGCCGTCTTAGGGAGCTTGAGATGTGATCCAGAATGAGGGGAAGGGTCGTAAGATAGGGAGGGGCCTGATCACATGAGCAATTTGGCAAGATCGTTCTGGTCAGTGATGGGCTGACATTGCAGAATGGAAGGTCATTGCAATGGGCAGAGTGAGGACCGGGCAGTCTAGAGGAGGGCTGGCTGTGGAGGGTGGTAAACGGTCGGGCCTGATGCCACCAGCCTGGGAGTAGGATGCTTCTGTGCTGCCTGAGGGCACTGTGGATTGTGCAGGCAGCTCAGCTTGCCGGTGCATTGCAGACTCTACCGTGAAGCTCGGTGAGAGCAGACAGCTATTACCTTTCAGTTTTTCAGATAAAGAAGCGATTTCTTGAGGTGAAGTGACTTGTTCAAGGTCACGGAGCCAACTGGTGGTAGGTGCAGGGATTTGGAGCCCCACCCAGTGCCCCTTGCCATTTGCACATAGAGGGTTCTTCACAGTTGCTTCCTTCGTCATCATTTTCCCATGTTCAGCATCAATCCGGACCACCCACACTTCTCCCTTCATCGAACTCCCCTCCTCTGGTCCCAGTGGCCTCGCTGCCCTGTGCCCGCTCCCTCCGTGTTTCGCCCTCACTGCAGCGTTCCCATTCGGTTGAATAAACATGCCCCGTCCCTCGCCCCAGTTTTGTCTGCAGCTCCGGCTGCACTTCTGGGGCCAGCTCTGGGGAGGCAGGCTGTCTCTTGCCTCGGGCGTTTGTTTGTGCTATTTCTTCTGCCCAGGACATTCTTCCCTGCTCATCCCTTCCCCTTCTGCCCCGTTTTTTCCTGGTTAACTGCCACCTCTCCACCCTGATACCACTTAAATATTGAATCTGGGCACCTGGCTGACACCCCCCAGCAAGGATGAGTGGCCTCTTCTAAGTGCAGGATCCCGTGGCACCTAATTGCCTGTTGGCTGGAGTGTTTTGCTCCCAGAGCAGGAACAGCATTGCTCCGTGTGGTGCGCAGGGCCTGGCGGAGTGTATCATAGGAACTCCATCGGTGTCACTGGGACTGGTGGCCTCTCTGTCAAGTGCTCAATGCTGGAAAGATTCTCCTAAAACACACTGGCCGGGTCATTTCTCTGCTTAAAAGCAGGCGTTACTGGCATTGTGGGGACAAGGGTGGCGTGTGCCACGCCCCAGCCTGGGGGGCTGAATGGACTGGCTCCTCCTCTGTGCGCCCTGAGCCCTTGCCCAGGCCTTCACCGCACCTCTCATCCCATCAGCCTTGGAATTCCAGAGTTTCTGTGACCAGACTCCATGTATCCCTGGGTTCCTCCAGCTTAGCACAGGCCTGGAACCAAGGGCACTAAATAAACGTTTGCATGATTCAGTGTCCAAAGAGCCAAAGGAGAAGGAAGTGGGAAAACATCTATTCTCCTGTTATGCATTAAATGTTTATCCCCCCAAATTCATATGTTGAAACCCTGTCCCCTACCATGTGATACATGTGAGTTTTGGAGGTGGGCGTTTGGGAGGCCCTGAGGGGGGAGCCCCGATGAGGGATTAGTGCCCTTGCAATGCCCCCGGCAGTCTGCCACCTGGAAGAGGCTCTCACCAAATTCTGCCCCCGCAGACACCCGATCTCAGCCTTCCAGCCTCCAGGCTGTGAGAATGAACTTCTGGTGTTCATGAGTCACCCCGTCTATGGCAGTTTTCTCAGGCAGCCCTAGCTGACCAAGACCCCTTCCTCATGGGTTGTCTGAAAGGTGGAAAACGAGGAAGATGCTGGCTCTGGGCTTTTGCAATTGTAGGCCTTACCATTCATTATAGGGCTTGAGATTCCCAAGCAAAGGCTCGCATCTCTCACCCCACTCTGAGCACGAATGGAAATCATTTTCTCCTTTAGATTCAGACTCGGCTGTCATGAGGTGAGCCCCTACTGTGTGCTCGGGCCAGGCCTGGCCAGGCTGTGTCGTCCCTTCCTCGCTCTGGTCCTCAGTTTCCCCATGTGGACTCCAGCTGGGAAATTCCACATTTCCCCGTGGGAAGCGGGGCTCAGAGGCCCTTGCAGCAGCTGGCAGCTCGTGGGCAGCGGGAAAAGCAGCCTGAGGGCGGCGGCAGCATCTCGGCTTTCGGAAAACCACCCGCTTCCTGGGCCTCATTGCTACTCGGCGAAGTCAGGGTTTGGAAGAGAACTTCTTGGACCCCCGTGTCCCAGTCTGATGGTCAGTGGTTGGGGGTCTGGAGTATCTGAGAAGCTACTGGAAAGGTTCCCAGCCAGGCTGAGAGAAATGGCAAACCTGATGGGATAAAGAAGCAACTGCCTTTGCAACTCACCTGCAAACCAGTCGAGCACCTTTCCTCTCTGGCTCGGGGTGTTGTGTTTGCACGTTGACAAGTAAGCAGAGCAAGCAGAGACCAGAGCGGGCACGGACGCAGAAGGGACCGGAGATGCTAACTCCACAGTCTGGTGACAATCTGTGGCTGAAAACAGGAGACGGCCTCCTCCGGCAAAGTCAGCACAGAATCTCCACAATCAGAGAATTTGTCGCGGGGACAATTGGGTCTAGTCTCCTAATTGAGCACAGGCCTCCGTGGGAGCGGGCGCCTCACAGCAGCGGCATGAGCAGCAATCACCCCGCTTCCTGTGCCCAGGAAGTATTCTGAGGCCGTCAGCAAACCATCCATCTGCTCGGCCCTCCTCCTTCCTGCAAACAGCAGCTGCTGGAGAGCCCGGGGCTGGAGGCCAGGGGACATGTGCTCCAAGCTCCCAGCATCCTTTGCACCTCGATGAGGGTCAAGGGCTTCTGAAAAGAGCTTCCTGCTCGTCCTGGGAGTGGCTGTGCAAGAAGGAGCGAATGCCTCTGGGACTTGGGGTGGGGGTGGGGGGTCCTGCTATGGCTGTTCTGCTGGGATGAGCTGCTATGTACCGCCCCCCCCCCCCCCCCCCCCCGCATTGCTCTGGGTGAGAAGGAGGCTCACCCTCTGCCAAGAGTCCCCTTAGGCATTCACGCAAACACAGGCCGTTTGGGATTGCCACTGATGCCGGGCTGTCATGGAGAGGGCAGCCCCCTACTAAGTGGGCCGTGGGCCTTCCCTACCTGTCACCTGGCCGTTTATTCCATTCATTCATGAACGTTTTATCTGATGCTTCCTGTGGGACAAACACCACCCTTCCCCCTCCCCTCCCCCTCCCTTTTAGAAGGCAAGTTGCAGGAGAGCCAGTCATTTTGTCAGCTCTGTTCACTGAAGAACATCAAGTGTCTGTAAAAATATCCGGCACATAGCAGACTATTATGCATATTTAGGACGGGGCTGGGGCTGGAGATACGAAAACAAAGAGAGGATTTATCCTTCCCTTTAGGAGCTTGCTGTTCGGTGAGGGAGTCAGAATCTCGGCAGATATGGACTGCAGCGTGGGGAGTGTAGGACGAGGTGTATGGCAGAGAGTCCTGGTCCTCCCTGCTCACTCCGCCTCCATCCCTGGCCCCCCATCAGTCACACTATGCCTCTGCCCCTAGTGATCTTGGCTAAAGATGAGAGAAAAGAAAGGAAATGGACACACCGTCCTTGTCAGTTTGGGGGCCCTGGTGTGGTCACGGGTGGCTTTGGAGAGAGGTAAGCTGCTGCCTCCATATTCCTTTTGCCTTGTTTTTAATAGAACGCTGCCCTTGGGTTGAGCAGACTGATCTTTCATCCGAAGAACAGTCCTTGGTTCTGCCTCAGACCGGCCTTGGCGGTGCAGTGGGGAAACCTTGCGTGGTACTGAAATATTCATTTCACCGATGAGGCCAACTCTAATGGAAACTTCTAAGTCTGTACTTCTCCATTCTTATTCCCCCGAAAGCAAAGAATACAAATATACAAGTAAGATTTTGGTTGGCTTTGGTTATTGGAGCCAATGGGATTTTATTTCTCTTTATAGGAAGAGTCCAGAAAACCTTCCACCTCCCTCCCAGCAGACCCCAGAATTCCGCCGTGGCTTGTCCTGCTCAGTGTGTATTTCAGTGAGGGCATGGCACTCACCTTTACTTTTGATGCAACTTAGTATGTGTCAACTTACACATCATATGTACATGTTTTCCTTCTGATTGTTTCAGTAGGAACAACCTGGAGGCACTTCAAGGCTGGCGTTATCTGGAGTTGGGGGTTGGGGAATTAGATGAGATGCGTCTACACTAATCATTTGTATTTAATTTTCTTTTTAAAAAAATATGTTTTTATTGATTTTTAAAGAGAAAGGAACAGAGAGGGATAGAGAGATAGAAACATAGATGAGAGAGAAACGTCATCGATTGGCTACCTCCTACATGTCTCCTACTGGGGATTGAGCCTATAACCACCCAGGCATGTGCCCTGACCAGGAATCAAACCGGTGACCTCTTGGTTCCTGGGACAATGCTCAGCCACTGAGCCACACTGGCCAGGCTCCATTTGTACTTTCATGTTCTGACCAGGCTGAACTGGCTAGTGTTTTACTCAGAACAGAAATCTTCATACATAAAGATCCTGCCTGATGCCCTGCTCCCAAACTGGCACCCCTGGCTGGGGAAGAGAGAAGTCTAGCAACAGAGGCAAGGCATGTGGGCACGGTGAGTGGCCTGGAGTGGACAGACCAGAAGGGTCAGTGCCGGGCACCTGGAGAGGCTGCTGCTGTGGAAGTGGAAAGAGCCCAGAGACACGTTTCCGGCAACGAGGCGGGCGGGGCTCACCTGTTACAGGGGCGTTTCAACATGGCGCCGCTCGGGGGAGAGGTCATTGGCATAGCAGGCTGGCATCGCTGCTGAGGAAAACGATAACAGTGCCCACAGTGAGTCCACATTACCCTCCATCCACAAATCTAATTGGAAAACGAAGAATCGTGGGATTTGGGGCAAACCCAACAGCGTGAGAAGGGACCAAGATGAGCAGCAGAGCATATTCCAGGTGCACAAGACACTTACGAACAAAAAACCCAGCACCACCTAGTTATTATCTTCAGATTTGAGAGGAGATTGTTCCCATATAATACAAAAAAGTCAGTATGAAAAAGTGATCGGTCAGCAAGTAAGAGCTAGACCTGGGCAATCAAAAAATCCGATGTGGACATCAAAATGTCGATGGATGGCCGAAGGCAGGGCATCAACACAACCAGCTGATGGCAAAGGCACAGACTAGGACGCAGGTAAAGAGACAGAGGTAGAAAACAGGAGAAGCAAATTAAGAAACATGAGGATGGATCCAGGGGTTCAGCAGCTGCCGGAAGCCGGTCCATCCTTGCTGCTTGACACAGTCACTGCAGGAAAGAAACATCTGCACAGCATATGTTTCAAGGGACCTGGCGTATATAGCATACTGTTCTTAATATGTTTGCTCCCCTTAGCACTGTGTGTTTTAACCAAGGTCACCTCTCCTAGAAAGGTTGTTTCCCCAGGTAGGAATTTTTCCCTGAAGTCAGGGAGGGGATGAAACTCCTTAACTAAGTGCCAGGCGGGTAGTTAATCACTACAAACAATCATGCTTAAGCTACATAATCTTTACTCCCTGGAATGGAGATAAGAAACGCCCTAGCCTTTGTAATAGAAATTGACAGGATTAAAATCAACTGGTATAAATACGGATGTAACAAGACAATAAACAGCAGAACCTCTCTGGAGATCGAGACCAGAACTTGGCTTGAGATCCTGGCTAGGCTGCTGATCAACTGAACGCTGATCTCCGTGTCATTCCTTCTTCGCCGACTCCGTCCACACCTTTGAGGAACCCCTGGACCTGCTGGGGTTGGACCCCGGCAAGCAGCTAACCAACTGCAGCTCTAGAGGAGAAAACAAACATTAGGCAGGAAATAAAGCAATCCAAGAAAAAATGGAAGATCATTTTCTGAGCTGAGAAGGCGAATCCTCACACGGAAAGGCTGAGCTGGATTAATCGAACAAGATATATCCTGGATTAATGAAAAATATAGATTTCAGAAAGCCTTGGCTAGAAAGGAAATCTCCCGGCTCTCGGAGAGAAAAACATGCGCTATCTACAGGGAAGCAAGCGTGTGCACTGAGACTGCTTTCATCGGCGGCTCTGGGGGCGATGGCTATAACGCATTGCTTTTAAATTCCACGGGAGGATGGTTTGAATCTAAATTCTATGTCCAGACAAGCCATCAACCAAGTTAAAGCCAAACTAAAGCACTTCCAGACATACATGCATTCACAGTTTACCTCTCAGATATTCTATACACAAAAAAGAAAAATTACTTTAGGAGATATTTTAGCAGAATAAAAAGGAAACCACAGAAAAAGATGATACAGGATATAAAAAAGAGGGCATTAGTGAATGTAGAATGCTACAAGGAAATGCAATGAGGGTGTGTTAGACTTGGTTTCTTAAAAATTCTCTTTTGTATAAGATAGGGCTTTTTTATTTTTTTATTTTATAAAAAGGATAAAGTCAGCCCTAGCTGGTATAGTTCAGTGGATAGATTGTCGGCCTGAAGACCGAAGGGTCCTGGGTTCGATTCCAGTCAAGGGCAGGTACCTTGGTTATAGGCTTCTCCCAGGCCCGGGCCCTGGTCAGGGCTCATGCAGGAGGCAACCAATACACGTGTTTCTCTCACATCAATGTTTCTCTCTTCCACACTCCCTAAAAATCAATGGAAAAATGTCCTCGGGTGAGAAAAAAAGGATAAAGTCAGATGACTTGATGCTTTGTATTTTTGAATTACTCTATAGACTCAGTACGGAAGACCTATAGAGGTTACGGAAGAGGGTTTAAATGTTACGGAGCTTAGCAAAGTATAAATAATATTTGGTGCTAAGGTTTAAGGAGGCCAGTAGACTGGGGCGGCCCTGATGCCTTGGGAGCTTAGATAAGCAAACCAACACCCAAGCTAGAGTCTCTGCACTTGAATCTGAAGGTGAAACCTAAGGACAACCAATTGCAGCCAGCTGGCCTTCCCCAAATGAGACCGCTGCGAAAGCTATAGCCAGTCAGAGCATGGCTGCGCTGTGCTCCCGCCAGGGGGAGTGGTGGCTGCTCTAACCACTTCTGCTTGGGAGCTGCCCACTTTCAACAGATGTTTGCTCCAATAGACATTTCGAACCTTGGACGTGCCTCCCTTTACCTTTGTCACACTGTAGTGCAAACGAGGAAGAGGAGGAAGGAGATGTGGAGTTTGTATAAATGTGCACATTTCTTCATGGTGTATATCCTGATGGCATAGTGGAAACTGAAAAGATTCAATCTGACATCGTCCAGGCCAGTGAGGTTTCATCACATTATTCAACCTCACAAGAAGAATTTGAAAGCAAGCTGTTCATAGTAGTTGCTTATGGGCAGCGGGACAGGGTGTGGAGAAAATGGGGTCGATTTTACCTTTTGTAACCTTCTGATAACACGAACATTATTTTTGTATAAAACTATTTAGCCTTTCCTTTGGTAAAATCCCAGGCTGGTAGGTCCCAGGCTGCTAGACCCTGGGGTTTAAATTTCCCTGGGGCACCTCGTTATTTCTAAACAAAGTGCCTTGTGGGTCTCCCCATATTGTACCTCTCAGAAACCACCCGGTTTTCCTTTTTTTTTTTTGTTCCCAATGAAGAGAAAAACCTGCAAGTTAGAGCTCACCTTGTCACGGTTCACCTTCTGCACGGGTACATGTGGGTAGTATACAAGCAAGGCCTTTCAGGATGGACTACACTTATGTCTAGCAGCTGAAATTCAAGAGGAAAGGCAGCGAGAGGGTTTGTAATATTGGGATGAAGATCATCGCAAAGCAGCCTATGGACTTAGAGATTCTCAGCAGCCTTGCGGTGCTGGGCAAACCACTGCGCTTCACAGTTCCTTCCTTCTGAATTCCCATCGGAGCGCTCACTGTGGGCAGCCTGCAGGGCGTGGTCACACCCAGGCTGCTGGGGCCGCCCACACAGGCAGGACGGCTCATTTTTCAGAAAAGAGGGTCATTTATTCAGGCTGCCAGGCGAGAGAGGACTCGCAAACCAATGAGTTATCTGTGTACTTTGCATACAGACGGGAGGATTCATCTTTGTTAACTGCTTGTTTAATGTTACAGTTAATAACTGCGTACCTTGTCACCCCGGACCATCCATCACCGTATTGAACGGTGGGGTTCCTGTTTGTGCTTTTTCTCCTCTTTAGAAGGTGGCTGCTTATCTTTGCTTAAGGTTGATTTGGATCGAACGAAGCAGCCTCGATGGTTATTGAAAGAACTGCTGATGTCGCCCTGGCCGGTGTGGCTCAGTGGATAGAGTGTTGGCCTGTGGACCGAAGGGTCCCGGGTTCGGTTCTGGTCACGGGCACGTACCTCGGTTGTAGGTTCCTCCTTGGCCTGGGCCCTGGTTAGGGCGCGTGCAGGAGGCAACCAATCGATGTGTTTCTCTAACATCGATGTTTCTCTGTCTTCCCTCTCTCTTCCACTCTCTCTAAAAGCAATGGAAACATATCCTCAGGTGAGAATTAAAAAAAGAAAAAGGCCTGCTGTGGTTTGCGGGGCACATTTCCACGGGAAGCACTTTTGCTCCTTCCCATTTCAAGGAAGGCGCCTGTGGATCGGGAGCAGAAGGCGGAGAGGCAAGAAGGTTGGTCTGAAAATCGGGCGTGAGTCCCAGGCTTGCCAGGGAAGCTCTGTGCTGTTGAGCAAGTGACTTCTTTGGGACTCGGTTTCCCCCTGGGTAAAATGAGGGATCTGTCATAAAAGGCCTTGGCACACCGCCCCAGCCTTCACACTGTCATTGTATACAATCCGCCAGGAATACAGCCCTTTTCGGGAACGCATCTTTCTTTTGACCAAAAAGTAGCTCGCACGTAGCTGCCGGCCCGAACAATATTCCACGGAATGAGTTCCCCGGCTACGGCATCTTCAAGCTCCGTGAAACATGCCTTTTTCCATTATCAGCAGTAACTATAGAAACCGCCTGCCCGGTGTCTATTGTGAGGAGCCTTTAGCCTCGTCAGGGCTTTAGAAGAAACTGACACAAAGGGGGGCGGGCGAGTAAACAGGCGGTGGCGGGAGCTGCCTTCCCTGTTAGCAGCCGACGCTGCCTCTGCTTAATTGAAAAGTCCCGAGTGTTCCCGCAGTTCCTCCCGGCAGATGAGGGATTCAGTTCAGGGGAGAGCGTTCGGGAAACTAGCCGATGTCCTGGCCTCGTGGAGGCCTTTGCCGCCTGCAGACCTGGGCAGGTCATCAATATGCTCTTCTCCAGCCTGGTCTTTGGAAGGGAAAGGGCTCCGAATGCTGGGTGCTCTGCCTGTCGGCCACCCGCCAGCCGAGTCTCCCCATGTCCTCAGCCTTGAAACAGGTTCAGTGACAGCACAGCCATCGTATAAACTTTTTAACCAAATCCCATTTAAAAATATGTATTTATTAATTTCAGAGAGAGGAAGGGAGAGGGAGAGAGAGAAACATCAGCGTGAGAGGATCATTGATCAGCTGCCTCCTGCACACCCCACACCGGGGATCGAGCCCGCAGCCCGGGCATGTGCCCTGACAGGAAGGGAATGTGACTTCATGGTTCATGGGTCGATGCTCAACCACTGAGACGCACCGGCTGGGCCCAAATCCCAATTTTTGGAGCCACAACATAAGGGACAGATGAAAGTGGAGGTGACATAGGTGGGTCATTAGTGGGGACCCTGGACTTCTGCGTCATTCTTGATCCTGCCTGTGCCCCTGCCTGTCACTCGAGGCCCTTTGGAGGTGCACACGTTGAGATCTGTCTCAAAGGCTCTTCCCCACCCGCCCCAGACCATGCACTGCTGGGAGGGGTAAGACAGTGAGGGTGAAGGGCCACGTTCCTGTGTCCTTGACCCTCTGCCGGGCTCCTGACTGCTGTCGGGTGAAGCATGTAATCCTAAAACGCCTCCCATTCTACAAAACCAAGCACTAAACCAGTGGTTCTCAACCTTCCTAATGCCGCGACCCTTTCATACAGTTCCTCCTGACCCCCAACCATAACATTACTTTCGTTGCTACTTCATAACTGTAACTTTGCAACTGTTATGAATTGTAATGTAAATATCTGATATGCAGGATGTATTTTCATTGTTACAAATTGAGCAGAATTAAAGCATCGTGATTAATCACAAAAACAATATGTAATTATATATGTTTTCCCATGGTCTTAGGCGACCCCTGTGAAAGGGTCGTTCGACCCCCAAAGGGGTCATGACCCACAGGTTGAGAGCCGCTGCACTAAACCCTGGCCAGGTCACTCAACCTTGTTACCATTCCCCTGGGGAAAAAACAATCACCATCGTAATAAAAACCACTGGCTCAGTGGAAAGGACAGAACCCTCTTACATCTCTAATACAGAAGGCAATGCACCGTCAGTATAGGATTCTACCACAAACACCCGGTGGGAGGACCCTGCCTGAAGGGGCGGAAGGAGGGGACGGGCTGCCTCTTTCCGCAGCGGGGGAAGGAGGCAGGTAGAGCCCTGGCTTTCCCCTGCCCGCTGCACACAGCTGTGGAGGGCATTTTGTGTCAACAGCTGTTTTTTATAGCAGCAGGCATCGCCATGCTGGGAAAAGTTGCTGTCAATTGTGACCTCTGCACTATTTTGATGTCCTTCCCGATTTACCCATTGCACATGAGCAAAACCGAGTTACACAGTCCTACGTGCTGTGGCAGAAACCTGGGTCCTGGGGTACCCCTGTCTCCTTTAGGCCCGCCCCCGTGATGATGATAGACAAGAGGGCTGCCTGTCTCCTGGTTCTGTGAGCCAGCAGCCCCACCCACACACAATCCCTTGTGGTTTTTTGAAAAAGATACTGCAAACTCCAAGAGGTTCTTAGATCATTAATGGCTCAAGGCCCCTCTAGTGAGTGCCCCCCTGGCTCCCTCCGCGAGCAGGCATCTCCTCCCTCCTTCACTCCCATCTCTGGTTACCGTGGATTTATCAACTAACTCAGTGTGATGCGGGGAATCCTTGTTCCCTAAATTCTAGTTAGTATTAATGAATGAGTGAATCCATTCATTCATTCTTCCTCTGGCCCATCGGCCTCAGTGCCACAAGCACCATGGCCCTGGACCAAGAGCTCCCCGCACCAGCACGGGCCTCACAGAACCTCATTCTGGAGCCGAGTCAGCGATCTTCTTGCTCTCGATCGGAAAGGGGTCAGGATTCCGTTAGCAATGGAGCTTGTGAGACTCAGAGAGAAAATTATATACCTTTATCTCCCTGCCCCTTGGCCTGGTTTCTCCAGCTGCTATTTTGTGATAATAAAAGTAAAAATTGCCATGTTTACTGCAAAGGGCCGAGATTTTAAAAAGCAATGTTTCTGCCGGCGATCGGTCAATAACGTGATCCCCCGCTCTTTGGAATCTATTTATGTCTTCAATGTCAAAGCCGGGCCAGATGTCCTGTGCTGACAACGTAGAAAATATTTAGGCTTATTGTCCGTTTAGGAGTCATTGGCAGGAATCGCACATGTGCCTTTGGTGACAACAGGGTTTTAGCAGGTTTATTGAACGGGTGAGACTCAAGGAGGGGCAAGCAGAAGACTTTTATCTACTCTGCGCCTCAGCCCTGTTCCCTCACACAGACTTTCTAGCCCGGCTTGATTTCGCGGGCAGAGGGCCTAGCTGTTTCAGTCCTTCTCACCTATGGGGGCAGTTTGATTTTCGGGTATTAAAAAGCCCAGTCCAATCTCAGTCAAAACATGCATTGCTCACTCTAGCCCATGTGTCACTCTCTCGGCTCAGGCTCCCTACAAAATTTGACCTCAGGATGTGGGTGGGCAGAGCCTGGTCTGTTTCTCACGCCTCCCCACTCCTGTGCTGCTTCTGTACTTTCCAGGATCGGAGTGGAGAATGTGCAGAGGAGGGAAGGGCCATGCCCAGGCCTGGAGTTAGTGAAATCCAGAACCAGTGTCCTCTCTACAGCAGGGTCCCAGATACTGACTGTCTCCCGTGGGGATGGTCAGATACCCTCCCATCCTTCCTGCTATCCCCGGACCCAGGCAGCGTGCTCCCAGGCAGACTTCTTAGCTTTCCCCCAGCGGCCGCTTCAGTGGTTTGCCCCACAAGCCTCTCTCTCCTGGGGGCTTCTTGCCCCTCCAGGAGTTCTTCTTGGCTGGGTCCTTTCAAGATGTGCAAATATTTTATATAAAATATATATTTATTTTATCATGTTGTACAACCACATGCTATATAATAAAAGCCTAATAAGCTAAGAGTCCGGTCTGCCGTTCAACCAATCAAAACAATGCTAATGATATGCTAAGGCTGCTCAACCGTTCACTATGACATGCACTAATTACCCAGACGCTCTGACCTGTAGGTTAGCTTGCTGCTAGGGTCTAGCCAATCAGGACTGAGCAAGACAGGCCAGACCTGCCCTGGAGCCCTCCCATGGCCCCTCCCCAGCTGACCAACTTCCCGCATCCCTCCCGGGCTACAGTAGTGCACGGATGGGGTCCCTTGGCCTGGCCTGTGTCCTCTCGCAATCTGGGACCCCTCAGGGGATGTTGTAGAGCTGGTGTCAGCCTGATCCTGCAGGCCCAGCTGAGAGACCCCACTAGTGCATGAATTCGTGCACTGGGCCTCTAGTCTTATGTAAAATAGTCTTATGTAAAATTATTTTTTCTCTTTTTTACCCAAACCGCTCCCAAAAAATGACATTAGTGTATAACAAATGACAGTAGAGTTCACTCGTGTACTTTCTCGCTTTCTGTTTCATCTGTTGTGGCAGGCCCACTCTCTGGGAATTCATACCTTCAGCAATCCCCACCCCTGGACTTGCTTCTCACCAATGAATCATGACAAAGGTGATGAGCTTGCTCTTCTGGGATGAGGCTACAGAGAATGGCAACTTCCATCCTGCTTGTAGACTTTGTCCCTTCTGTCCTGATGAAGCCAGCCGCCATGCCGGTGCAGCCCACCGGCCAAGGAGATGAGGGTGGTCTCTGGACAACAGCCAGGCAGAAACAAAGGCCCTCTATTCAAAACCTCTGGAAGAACTGAATCCTACTGACAACTTCATGAATAATGTGGCAGCAGAGTCCTCCCTAGTCAGGTCTTCAGAGAAGACCCCAGCGTGGCCATCACTGTGATTGGACCTCGGGACAGATAGTGCAGCAGGGGATCCGGCTAAGTGGCACCCAGTTCCCGATCGCAGCGACTGTGAAGTAACGAACGGGTGTCGTTTTGAGCTGCTACGTGTGAGGCAATTTGCTATGCAGCCATAGTAACTCACGTATTCCTTTTCCTTTTCCTTTTTCTACGGAGATCAAATCCATGGGCCTTCTGGCCCTTGGACCAGCCAGCCCATGATGTTTCCAGTAGTAACATAAACAAACACATGTGTTATTTTTGCTTTCTAATATTATTCATGGGTGACAGAGGAGGGGCGTGTGACAATCTGGCCCAGCTTATGGACAGGGAGTTGAGAACAGACCTTGGAGCAGAACCGTAAACATTGTGCATGTGTGTGACGCATTGTCTGCTTTGCTGAGACAACTGGCAAGAAAATGACCTCAGGCTCCCAGACTGTGGGCTTCACCAGATCGGCACACAGGATGTATCTGCAGAGACAACATGGACAAGCCGATCAATTATCACAGAGGACTTAGCGGCTGGCCGTCACGCACTGGGCCATCTGCGAGGCAAGATTGCCGTGGCCACGGTACCGTAGTCCCAGTGAGAAAAATCACTCCTCGGACCTGATGTATGCTATCCTTTCTGTATTTTTTACTGAGAGCCATCTAGGCGTGATATTTAGCCATGCTGCAGAGCAGACTGTCAGCGGGATATAACTTAGAAGCGGTGTGCTTTATCTTGTGACTGACAACTAGCTCTCTGATATTTTTTTAAGGAAAGAAAATGTAAAAAAAAAAACACCCCCAAAACAATGAAAATTTCCTGTACAGCTGCAGTGCTCTTATTTAAATGCCTTTAAACATCCCCTGAATGCTTTTGCCTTGTAAGGATTGAATCCTAAAGAGTATTTGCCTACACTTTGCTTTCATAGACTGTGACAGGTGGGGTGGGACTTAGAGGTCCTCCGATGGAAATTTCACATGTTCTAGATGGGGAACGAGGCCGGAGAGGGGGCCTAGCTTTCCTTTATATCAGAAAGCAGGTTAATACAGACAGGAGACAAATAACAACCCAGCATACCATAAAGCTTCTTGATTTAATCCTTATGACAAACTAATAGGTACTATGACTATCCTGCGATACAGATCTCAGGGAGGTGAAGTAACTTGTGCCAGGTCACACAGCTCACAAGAGAGGAGCAGAGCTTTTGTTTAAATGCAACCCATCCTGACCTCAGAGCCTCAGATTTTAACCAATAAGCCATGCTATCTTTCATCACAGAGCTCCTACCTTTATTAAATACTCCTTCCAAAACACCCAGGTGATAGAAAGATCATATTTCCCCCCCCCCCCCCCCCAGCAAAAACCTTTGATAGTAAGCTGGGCATCTAGGAAAACAGGAAGGAAGGACATTAAGCTCCTCACCGGTATTTGTTTTGTCCCATTGTTGCCCCTCCAGAGCCAGTCCAGTCACTCACTGGAAACTTTAGCTTTGAGCTCACTTCCCAATCTGCATGTATCAGTTAGCTTTGGCTGCATAACAAATACTCCCAAACTTAATGGCTTTAACCAAAAACTATTGAATGGGGATGTATAAAGGGAAGGGATCCCAGAAGGTGGAGAGTGAATCTCCCTTGACCTTTCCGATATCTACACACAATTCTTTATGAGGCATCTCCACCTTGACCCACAGGCTCTTCTTACTCCATCTCTTCAGCTCACTGTGCCCAACATGGACACAGCATCATGTGTTCTTCAGAGAAGGCACCCCCTGCATCCTTCATCATCTATCACCTACTCATTCCCCAAAGTTAGAAATTACAGAAACACCTGGACTCCTCTTTCACATTCACTTCTCTATCTTTGCTGTAACAGGCGATGGGGCAAGACCTATAATTAAGACTCATTGTTCTGTGCCATCTTGACATCTGGTAAAAATCAAGAGGGCCTTGAATGATAGTCACAATTTCTCCTCCTGGCTCTGCTCCTGCTAATAAGGCTCCTTAGCAAGGGTCCAGGCACAGTTCCTGGGTATCTCCAAGTGGCAGGTTTCATCGCCCTGCCAGCCCATGGAATTATGCAAACAAGCCAGTCACATCCTCCCCAGGGAACCAGGGGCATCTCACTCTATTGGCACTATAAGCACCGCCTCCCACAGCCCTGCTGATGCAGCCTGTTCCCAAGTCCAACCTCCACGTGGCCTGGTGAGGTGTGCGGTGTCCTCCCTCCTGGATTGTGAACTTATGTGACTAGTGAACTTCTGTCCATCTCGTCTACCCAGTATTCGGTTATCCCTGTGACCCCAGGGCAGAAACCCCTGCCTGACTGATGGATGAGTAGGCGGTGGCAAAACACAGGCCTCTGGAGTCTTTCCTCTAGACATCCTTCACGTCTGCACCTTCCTCTCTATTCACACGGTCACTGTGACTCCATGGCTCCCCCCGGGCCCATAGCTCCTGCCTGATGCCCCCGACTCCCCCGTGCACCACGCCTAAAACCAAACCTGAGCACATTATTCCTTTGCTTAAATCCCAGTGAAGTGCTTCCTACAGCTCTCAGGGCAGAAATGAAGTGACCTCCATAGCTTTTTCCAGGCTCAGTCTTGGCTTTCCTTTCTTGCCTCGTCTCCTAAGGCCCGGCTACCTAGCCCTCGGCCTGTGCTTTCTCTCCCGACCTCTGGGCCTCTTTGTGGTCAAGGCCCTTTCTTCCTCTGCCTAACTCTGACTAGTCCTGGATGACACCCATCTTGGGCTGCTCCCCCAGGAAGCTTGCCACACCCCTGGCTTACCTCTGCCACAGCACACGCCTATATTCCACTTATCTCCTTACTTGTTCTTATTTCCGACAGACTCTAAACTCCAATGCTCATGGGAGCCCTGGGATATGGAAGGATTTCAATATGTATTTGTGAATGAATGAGTGAAGGACAGTTGAATATATTCCAGTGCCAATAAGTAGTTTGTTTTTATTTTCATGACAGAGATGCAGCCTCTTATAAATGGGTTTTGTAAAAGCTTTAATGTTCTCCCCCCACCACCTAAGTTTCCCCCTCCCCATCATTTTATGCTCATATTAATCTGACTTCAGAAGAAATTGTTAGCACAATTCTATTTTAAGAACATACATTCGTAGGGGCAGGAAATGAGAAATTGCTCTTTGAAATGCTCTTGGGAAATTTCAGTCCATACCTGGTGTTGTTTAAAATAAAATAGCTCTAGACCAGGATATAGAACAGGAGGCAAAATGAAACTTTGGTCTATAACATTACTTCCGATAAAAATCGCCTTGTAACAAACGAACGCTGTAGGACCTCTAAATTGACTTGTTAAAGGAATTTCTTTTTTTAGACAAATGCATGGTGAGAAGTTTCATAGGTCACCTGGAGAAACTCGGGCTGCCGGAGGACGGACTCCCCGTCTCTGCAGTGACTAAGCTCAGGAAGGGAGAGGCCTAGCCTAGAAGAGCAAGAAGAGGGTTGTCACCCGCATATGTGCCCAACCTCCCCCGAGTCACCGGGCACGGTGCAGACTTGATGGGATGCTTTCTTTGTGTGTTTGTTCTGTTTTGTGTATGTGTAGGTGTATGGCATGAATTCCTGACTGGAACAGTTAGTCCTTTTTTTTCTCTTCCAAATATGTTTTTTATTGATTTTTAGACAGAAGAGGAAGGGAGAGAGATAGAAACATCAATGACCAGAAACATCGATTGGCTGCCTCCTGCATGACCCCCTGCTGGGGATGGAGCCAGAAACCTGGGCTGAGAATCAAACTGGTGACCTCTTGGTCCATGACCACTGAGTCACACCAGCTGGGCCAGTTAGTCCTTTTGAGGTGAGGTGATGAAGGGTTAGAATTAGGTTAAAATTTTCTATTATTAATTCAATTTTCTAGCACAGCTTGAGTAAGGAAGATATTTGAGTTAATTTTTGTTAAAATGATTTGATAAACAGCACTTAACGATGGACAGGCCCCTTTCTAAACACCTTTTAAGTCATTTAATCCTCTGATAATCCTACGCTCCTGTTTTACAGAAGTTGAGACTCAGAGAAGTTAAGGAATTTGTCCGACGTCACACAGCTAAGAAGCTACATAGGCTATTTATAGAGCCAGATAGCCCAGCTCTAGGATCTGTGTGCATAACCACCACACTACGGAAGGAACTATTGAATTCTTATTCAATGTTAGCTAGTTGGATTTAAGTCATTTTGTTTAATCTTGACAAAAATGAGAGATACCTTACTCTTGTATTATAGAAGAAACTAGAGGCCCGGTGCATGAATTTGTGTACCAGTGGGGTCCCTTGGCCTGGCCTGCAGGACTGGGCCAAAACCGCTCTCCAACATCCCCCAAGGGGTCCTGGATTGAGAGAGGGTGAAGGCCAGGCCGAGGGACCCCACTGGTGCATGATCAGGGCTCGGGAGGGATGTGGGAGGTTGACCAGCCCGGGAGGGACTGCAGGAGGGCTCCAGGGCATGTCTGGCCTGTCTTGCTCAGTCCTGATCAGCTGGACCCTGGCAGCAAGCTCATCTACCGGTTGGAGCATCTGCCCCCTGGTGGTCAGTGCATGTCATAGTGACTGGTTGACCAGTAGACTGTCTGCCCCCTGGTGGTCATTGCACATCATAGTGAGCAGTTGAGCGGCCTTAGCATATTATTAGCATATTATTCTTTGGTTGAATGGCCAACTGGTCAACTGGACACTTAGTATATTAGGCTTTTATTATATAGGACTAGAGGCCCGGTGCACAAAAATTTGTGCACTCGGGCGGGAGGGGGAGTCCCTCAGCCCAGCCTGTGCCCTCTCGCAGTCTGGGACCCCTCGAAAGATAACGACCTGCTGGCTTAGGCCTGCTCCCGGGTGGCAGAGGGCAGGCCCAATCCCTAGGTGCAGCCCCTGGTCGGGCTCAGAGCAGGGCTGATTGGGGAGTTAGGGCGCCGCCCCCTGTCATGCACAGAGCAGGGCGGATCAGGAGGTTGCGATGCCACCCTCAGTCACGCTCAGGGTAGGGCTGATTGGGGGGTTGGGGCACTGCCCCCTGTCACACTCAAGGCAGGGTTGATGGGGAGGTTGTGGTGCCACCCCCTGTCACCCACAGAGTAGGGCCAATCAGGGGGTTGGGGCGCTGCCTCCTGTCACTCAGAGATTAGGGCCCATCAGGGGGGTTGGGGCTCCGTACCCTGTCACGCACAGAGCAGGGTCGATCGGGTGTTGGGGAGCTCCCGCCTGTCATGCACAGAGCAAGGCCCATAGGGGAGTTGGGGCACCGCCCCCTGTCACACACAGAGCAGGGTCAATCAGGGGGTTGAGGTGCTGCACCCTGTCACAGGACAGGGCCGATGGGGAGGTTATGGCTCTACCCCGTCACACACAGAGCAGGGCCCGTGGGGGGGGGGGGGAGGGGAGGGTTGGGGCATCACACCCTGTCACACACAGAGCAGGGCCGATCAGGGGGTTGGGGCGCCACACCCTGTCACACACAGAGCAGAGCCGATCAGGGGTTTGGGGCGCCACAGCCTGTCACACACAGAGCCGCAGGGCGATCAGGGGGTTGGGGATCTCCCCCCTATCAGGCACAGAGCAGGACTGATCAGGGGGTTGAGGCGCCTTCCCCTGTCATGAACAGAGCAGGGCGGATAGGGAGGTTGTGGCCCCACCCCCTGTCACACACAGAGCCGCAGGGTGATCAGGGGGTTTGGGCGATGCCCCCTGCCCCCTGTCATGCTGATCCCAGTGCCGGGAGGCCTCGCGGCTCCGCTGATCCTGGTGCTGGGAGGCATATTACCCTTTTACTATAAAGGATAGAGGCCTGGTGCACAGGTGGGGGCCGGCTGGTTTGTCCTGAAGGGTGTCCTGGATCAGGGTGGGGGTTCCCACTGGGGTGCCTGGCTAGTCTGGGTGAGGGGCTGAGGGCTGTTTTCAGGCTGGCGGGTGACTGAAGCTCCCAACTGCTCCTTTTTTTCTTTTATTCTGGGCCAGCTTTAGCTCTGAGGCTTGGCTCCAGCTCTTAGGCCTCCGCTGCTGAAAGCAGGTATCTGGTTTGTTTGGGTTCTATAATTGAAACACTGTTTCAACTCCAGCTCAGAGATCCCAGCTGGCTGAAAGCAGGTTTCTGGGGTTTTGTTTAGCTTCTATATTTGTAACAATGTTTCAAACTGCCAGCTCAGAGGCCGGCAGTGGCAGGCAGGGAACATTGGAGTCCTCCGTCACTGGAGCAAGCAAGCCCCATGTTCGCTTCAAGCTGCCTGGCTGCCGGCCGCCATCTTGGCTGGCAGTTAATTTGCATATCGCCCTGATCAGTCAATGGGAAGGGTAGCGGAGGTACGGCTAATTACCATGTTTCTCTTTTATTAGATAGGATAGGTCTGGAGGTCATAGGTGAGAGTTGTCAGTGGCAATGCTGGGCTATGATCCCAGCTGTGCCTCATTGTAAAACCCACGTGCTGTCCTGTCCTGCCGCTGTACATAACCCCGGGCACCTCCCTGGGCCAGAGCCCCTTCCTTTCAGCCCTTGTGCCACAGGAAATACTAGAGCTTCAGATTTGTCCAGCATGTATCCATCCCAGTCCAGGTGAGCCTCATGGATTCCTGAGACAGAAAGTGGAGGAGTCACTCTCCTGTCTTACCGGTGAGAAAATGCTTGAATTAAAAGGGGGAAGGGGCGTTGTGTTCAAGGTCAAACAGGCTGAAGATAAAAACCAAAGCACATTTTCTGATTTCGAGGCCAGGGCAATTTTTACTTTCTCACAGCTCCTTCAGAGTGGTTGAGTGACAGCCAAGTTGAGTGTTCTTGAAAAGCTGGTAGGTTGTTCGAAAATTTGCTTTCAACAATATCTTGAGAGCTAAATTTGAGGGAAAGGTTCAGAAAGGTAACGTTGAGTGTCTTTGTTCAAAGGCAGGAAGAGAGAGAGACAAGTTTTCAAATGCTCAAGTGATTGACTTGGGGCAAAGAAGTAGATTTTGCTAAACTTTTCCTGAGTTGTAATCCAGCCCAATCATTCTCTAGAATGCACCAACTTGCCTCTGCTCACCCTGCTTCCCGCTGTGCGGGTAAATGAGGAAGGAGGACTGCACTTCTTATCTTCTGATTCCTCACTATCCCCAGTGCAATGTTGAAGGCTCTCCTAGTTTTAATAGCTTGCCTTCTCAAATGACGATAAATAACCCCACTGAAGACACTCCAACGGAATTGGCTCCAGAGCTGTCCATTAGAAATTGGGGGGAGGGGGGATTGGATATAAAACCTTGGGGACAGACCCTAGCCACAGTTAATGAGTATCTTTGCTTCATTTTGGCAGCCCAATAATCCTTTTCAAATGTCAGCCTCAAATATTTCCAACCATAACGTTAAAAATCAAATTAAAGCTTTTGTGTAGTTGTTCAGTTGCATGGGCCAATAGTGCGCTCGCTCGCGCTCTCTCTCTCTCTCTCTCTCTCTCTCTCTCTCTCTCTCTCTCTCTCTCTCTCTCCTATCTTTCAACTACACCTTCTCTCCTTGGCTAAGAGTCAGAAAACCCAGGCTTGGACCGGCTGAGGGGTCTTGGTTCTGAGATGACAGAACAGGCTTAGGCGGCAGGGAAACCACTGTATTCTTCCACAACGGGAGGACCTGTGTTCTGGATGCAGAGGCAACAAGGAAGCTGGATACAGTGCACAGGCCTCATTTTATGGAAGTTGGAGGCTTAGAGCAGGAGAAGGCAGAGGGTAGAGGGGTCAAGGCTCAGGAGAGCTGGATTTGGGTTATGGCTCCTCCTTACCCAGTTTTCACATCTTTAAGATGGAAATGCAAGCACAGCTTTGAGGGGATAGTGTACACTATTATATCAGTTTTCTTTGTAAACTGTGCAAGGTCAGCTGGAGAGAGTGTGGCGGCCCTGAACCCAGAACCCAGAGCTCCTGGCTTTCCAGTGTGTTCTCAGAGTCTGTTCATTCTTTGCCACTCTTTGCCTTTGCAACAAGCTATTTAATCAAGCCATTTTCTCTCTTGGAGAACAGCTAAGCATGCATAACTTCTCCTTCTTTATGAACCTCAGCTGAAACCCAAGTTCTCATATGGAAATGAACTAGAACTCTTACCCCTAAGCTGATTGCCAGCAGTGGGGATGGTAGTCTCCAGGGCAACGAGGCCCCAAAGGTTCCCAGCAAAGGCACCTGTTTTTAATTAGCAGGAACAAAGACAGTCCTGCCAGCAACAGGCAACGCCTGCTGGTGACATGGAGAATGGCCCTTTTCTCAGTCCGAAAGGCTGGGGAGGAAGCCAGCTCAATGGGGCAGCTCTGCTGGGATGTGGGTTCCTCCGCCCACACCCCAACCTGCGCCCCACTCTGTGTGGGCCTCCCCAGCCTCCCTGGCACATGGTTTTATCGCCACCACACCCAGCCTTGTATGTCATCATTTACAGAGCCCCGTTTGTATCATTATCTCCTTTCTCGTCTCAGAAAGGGGGCGGGTGTGAGGATGAAGCCACCGTGGCTTCCACCGCCAGAAAGACCTAGCTTTCCAAGGGCAGGCATGCCGGTTGGTTGAGAGAGCCAGGAAAGGGCAGCGCCAGGAGCTGAGCTGGCGAGTGAATTCTGATTCGGAGTCCCATTCCCAGTCCTGTTCTCCTCTGTCATCCCCTGGGCCGCCTCTGTCATTCTACAGCAGGCTCTGTGCTCGGTGCACAGGAGAATGGCCAGGTTTGGGAGATACCGCCCTAGGCTTGGGGGTTCTCAGTTCTAGCGATGCCTCGGACTTGCCGCTTTGAAGGGACCACTGGGCAGCTCATAAAAGTAGACAGGTCAGACCCCAGCGGAGACCAGTTCTGTGGGCATCTCTGGGAGGGGGCTCGCCCGTGGCGGTCCTGATACAGAGCCAGGGCTCGGATGACGCTGTGGACCCTGCCAACCCTGGGAAACTATGAGCTTTGAGGAGGGGAGCGGGGCCGGCACCAGGACCTTGGGAGGGACGGAGGGCTGGGGCATGTCGCCTTCAGGGCAGCTGGCAGACTGGCCCACCCTCTGTTCCCTCTGGGACTTCATTTCGGCCTGTTGCCCGCTCCCTTCGCTGGTGTTCATCCGACCAGCCCACGTGGAAACGAAGCATGTTTATGTTAATGTCACATGTTTGTTTTCTTCCCGGTCAGATTCCTGACAGTTGATATTAAGAAGGAACTGCAGTTCCTCACAGATCACAGCGAGGAATCGTGGAGAAAGCACCTGCCCCCTGAGGCCAGGAGGCCGGGAGGCCAGGCTGCTTGCTCTGTTCTGCCCCAGATTCGCGAGTGCCTTCGGTCAGGCCATGCCACCTCCAGGCTTCGGGCCCCTGGAGCTTGTCTCTAAGGGCCTTCCCACTCCCAAACTCCACATCCTGTAGCTCGGGGCAGGGGGCCGGTGTAGGAGCCATGGGGAGTGAAGGGTCCCCTGGGACAGCCCGGCCTCTGGCTTGGCTCCCCTCGCAGGTGGCGGCGGCATTTCTGAGCCTTTGGTAGCAGAACCAGCAGAAATGCTCAGTGAGAAAGAGCAGACTCGGTGTCAATGACGTGCGCTGTGAATCCTGACCCTGCGAGATCAGCTCACTGGACCTCGCGGCTCCTTTGTCTCCTGTAAGAGAAGAAGCCTGTAGAACTGAGATAACAAGCACCGACTGTTCAGAGCTGATGCTTGGATTCGATGAAACAGGTGGACACAGTCGTGCCCCGTGCCCGGCAATGCCAGGCATTCAGCTCAGGGCAGCGACTGCTCCTACCCCTGCTGGCAACGCTGCTGCTACCCCCTCACTACTCCTGTGCCCCCACCACGGGTGTCTACCAGGGTGTAGAAATCAAATCAGGGAGCGTGAGTAAGAGATGAGTGAGAAACATTCCCTGCTTTCCATCTGACAGCGTGGCAGGAGCATGCACACCCACAGTGGACAGCCGACGGGACACGGTTCTACAGCAGAGGCCAGGGCAGCACACGGGGTTTAGCGGCAGAAGCTCCTCCTGACGGGCACCACACAAGCCTCCCTGGGGGAGTGGACTTGGGGCCCCGGGGGGCTTTGGACTTGAGTGATAAAGGCATTCATTCCATCTGCTCACGCCGTCCTGAACCCACCTGAGTTATGCGTTGTCTGCATTGCATTCATTAGGATGAATCTCATTTTAGTCTCCCCAGCTTTTAAACATTTCAGCTGGGTCACTTCTCCCACTAGCATTCAGTTCAAGACACACAGAGGAGGTAGACACATAGGTTAGCGGCAGCACAAAGATCTTGTTTATGTCTTTGCTGGCCAGGAAGTTTGGTTAGTTAATTACACCCTAAGGAGGAGCCCAGAGAGAGGAAGGCAGGGTCACCACAGATAGCAGGGTCCTTGTCCAGCTCTCCAGCAGCCTCTTGGTGAGATGGGGGAGTGCCAGGCACCGTCGGAGCCACACGTGGCTTCCTGGTCAGATTCTCAGTTCCGGTTTCATAGTTACATTTCTACGGTCTTGGACAATCTACTTTTGGAGTCTTCACTTAGCTCATCTATCCATTTGTCCATTCCACACACATTTATTGGGTCTGGCACCAGAGTCACACCACCGAGTAGGATACAGACCTCACCCTCATGGGGCTCTGGATCTAGAGAAAATTACAAATAATTATAAAATAGTGTGAAAGCCCATTGAGAAATGCCCGTGTTTTTCTGAGTGTCCAGAAGGGGCACCGCACCCAGCCTGAGGGGCAGTAGATGGGGGAGGCCCCGGGGAGGCTCAGAGGCTCTCTGGCAGGTGGCGACGTCACCTGGATCTCCTCTTGTTCTTGCCCCCTGCTTTTCTGTGCACCCTTCCTCCATGCTCCTGGGTGAGGCTGTCTTATGTCTAACACCCCACCAGGTGTGACCTGTCTTCATGGGACAGCCATTCCTCTTCTCTGAACCCTGATTTTCTCCGTAGTAAAATGTCAATGATTGAGTTCCAATGTTGACCCCCCCCACCCACCCAATTTCTTTAAAATCATGATAGTTTTTGTTCTAATGTGACATTTTTTGGCCTCAAAATATCTCTTTTCCATTCTTGTGAGATGATGGCCTGAGGGCAGTGAAAATGACAGTGGGGTTATAAGATCCACCCCCCCTCCCTCTTCCCTGATTGTTTTCTCTCCTGGATTTCATCTATGTGCGAGTAATGTGTCCTTCAAAGCTGCAAGTGCCACATCAGAGCAGCCTTTCCTAAAGTAGGAGCAGTCCGTTTTCTCACCTGGTGCTTGTCTTCCAAACACGGGGCTCTTACCAACACTCTGAGAGGATCCTCTGTGTATATTTTTCATTTGGCTTTTCTTGAACAATTTTTCACTTCTCTTCACAATGTAGTTTTGTAAGACTCATTTCACAACTCAGAAAAACAAGTCTGGACATATGATTTGGAGATTCTGCTATGGAGACATATGCAGAATGTACAGATAGAATTGCTTATATCCTCAAAGGGTTTGGCCATCATTGCAAAAGAGCTCATAAAATATTGTGACGGGCCGTTACCTCCTAGGACACACAAGATACCAGCACACAGTGTGAAGAAGGCCTGGCTTGTTATCTTCCTCATTTACTCATCCGTTGACTCATTCATCGAGAGCTTGTTGACATGAACTGTCTTCCACTGGGATTGATGCTTGCCACTGGTTCAAACTGTGGCTTCCTCGCCTCTCTCCTTGTGACCTGTGGCTGCCCATCCTTTTGGTTCTCTGACATCACATTCTTATCTGATGTCTTTTCCTTAGAACAGCCAATTTGCTCCAGTAGGAATTATGTTAGTTGGTTTTTTGTGGGGCCTCCTTCTTCCCCCAGACTTTCTGACTTTGAAAGATGACTGTTTAATTAATTACCCACCAATTCAACCTGGATTACCCTCATCCTAACCTCCAGATGCTCTCTCTCCTAGTCCTCCCCATGCCTCAATTTTCCAGAACCCTCCATTTTCAGTAAATTCAAGTCTTGCATTGCTGGTTATGCTTTGAATCAGTGCGTAGGGCTCAGTGTTGGATGAGACCAAGTTCTCAGGTTGACAGTTACGCCAGTCAGCAATGCTCCGAACACGATCCAAAGTTCACATAGATATCGTCCCACAAATAGGTCTAGGTGGACATAGGTTCTCTCTCCCATTCCTCTGACTTCCTCCTGCCTCTTACAGAAAACACAGGCTTAGAAAAAAGTGAGGGTTAGAAAGGAAGAAGAAGAAGAAGTTATCGTTGTCCTAATCGAGCGCTTCCAGGAAGATTCAGGCACGCACACAAAAAAGTCGATTGTTTAAGTTGTAAAAGAGCTAGAGAGGATTTTCTAAGCACTTTGGGGAAGAAATAGATAAATCACAGAGAAAAATGGATATTCTAATAAATGAGTAGGAACAGAGAATTAACAATAAATGAGAACAGCTGAAATATTGAAGAAAGAAGAAAACAGACTCAGAGGTTGGGCAGGTAGCCTCACATCCCAGAATATGAGTGACGTATGAGAGCTCAGTGGTGCTGGTACTGGAAGGAAGGGAATTAATGTGCAAACACAGCCAGCACCCTCCTGCCTTTCCCTGGATGTCACTGCTGTCCCCAGCACACCGTTTCCTTGGCATTGACCCCCACATTTAGTCTTTCCTAAGGGTCCCCAGGGGTTATAACTAAAGTAGGACAGAGCTAACTCTGATTCCTGGTGGAAACACACTTTGTAAAGCCTGCAAGCTGTCTATTTAAAAATGATGAATTAAACGTAATGAGTATTTCCTCACTAGATTTCTATCCCTATTAAGTATTTTGTGAGATTTTTATTACTTGCTAAGAATCTAAGTTATTTCCTCTCATTTTTCTTGCAAAGGATGAATTCAGTATTTCAACTGTTCTCATTTATTGTTAATTCTCTGTTCCTACTCATTTATTAGAATATCCATTTTTCTCTGTGGTTTATCTATTTTTTCCCCTGAAGTACTTATAAAATCCTCTCTAGCTCTTTACCACTTAAACAATTTACTTATCTCTGTGTGTTTTTCTATTGCTTGAATCTTTTTTGGTTTGGCCTTTAGCTGAGGAATAATGAAATTCTCTCCTTTAAAATCTTATCTTTTGGGACAGCATGGGTGGACCTGGAGAGTATCATGCTAAGTGAAATAAGCCAGTCATAGAAAGACAAATACCATATGATCTCACTTACATGTGGAATCCAATTAACAAAATAACAAACAAAGTGAACACAGACTCACATACATAGAACAGACTGACAGCTGTCAAAAGGGAGAGGGTTGGGAGCTGGTGAAAGAGGTGAATGGATTAAGCAAAGTGGAAAAAAATAACCTCAGAGACGCAGACAATAGTCCCCCTGCTGGTGGGCAGGAGAGGCCTTAGACCACACAAGGAGGGAGAGGGGCCAGGGGTCCCAGCTTCCCCATAGCTGCCATGTGACTGACACCAAATGAGACCCTAAGCAAGACCCACAGAACTTCCTTCCCACTGGAGCTCAAGCTTCAGAACCACGCGAGAAGTCGTGTGGCTGGTGTTTTAATCCGCCACAGTTTAGGGAGCTTTGTTACCCAGCCTGAGGAAAGCAAAGCAGCTCCTCCGGCCTGCAGCCCTTCTCCCCTGCTCTGTGCTGATTCTCGGTCTTATCCGCGTAATTTCACCGTCCGGTCCATCGTGGGAGTGGGATTTCTTAGCTCCTCAGTCTTACTGGGAAAACGACCTTGATCTTCCTTAGAAACACTAACACGGTTTTTACCTTTTCTTCACAAGGAATGAAGATACTTTGTATTTCTTTTTAAAAATATATTTTTATTGACTTCACAGAGGAAGGGAGAGGGAGAGAGAGCTAGACACATCAGAGCCCACAACCTGTGCATGTGCCCCGACTGGAGATCGAACTGTGACCTTCTGGCTCATAGGTTGACGCTCAGCTACTGAGCCACGCTGGCCAGGCCATTACTTTGCATTTCTGAAGTATCTGCAGGCATATGTTGGCATTAAATGTGAATGACCTGTTTAAATTTTCCCAACACCCATAAAAAATTAGTTTTTACCAACCACTTACAAATGGGAGAATTGAACAAACTCGAATTAAATGACCACTTGAGTCACGCTGCCATGGAATGGCCGTTGAGCCCGGGTTCTTCAGATTCTAAACCCAGGAATGCTGTCATCAGATCAAAACTGACCCGAGACCTTGGAGCCGAGGGATGTGCCATGAGGAACACAGACCCCCAGCCTTTTCCAGAAGCTGAATTTGTACCCCTTACACTGGAGCCTCCATGGATTCCTCCTTGATCCCCAAGCTCAACCTGCTGGCGAACCGCTGTGGTGACTGAACCTTCCATCTCGGGAACTGAAAGATCCCTTCGGAAGCCAGTCATTCAAATGTCTTGCTGCTGATGAGATGTGACGGCCCAACAGGAGACACCCCAAATGGGAGCTGCTGTGCTGAAACGCTGGGGCACAGTCCCTGGTCAATGACATAGTTCATCTTGGAAACAGCCCAAGTGCCCATCAGCAGATGAGTGGATAAAAAAGCTGCGGTACATCTACACAATGGAATACTACACAGCTGTGAAAAAGAAAGAACTCTTACCATTTGCGACAGCACGAAGGGACCTGGAGAGCATTATGCTGAGCAAAATAAGCCAGTCAGAGAAAGGCAAGTATCACATGATCTCACTCATATGTGGAATCTAATGAACAAAATACACTAATGAACAAAGTAGATCCAGAGACATGGAAACATGGAACAGACTATCTAACCTCAGAGGGAAGGCGGGGAGGGTGGGTGGGAAGAGATCAGCCAAAGAACTTGTATGCATATGTATAACCCGTGGACACAGATTATTGGGTGATGATGGCCTGGGGTGGAGGGTGGGGACAGGCTAGAGGAGGTCAATGGGGGAAACAAGGGGACATAAATAATACTTTCAAGAATAAAGATTTTTTTAAAAATGTAAAACCCAGTTTCTGAATTAGTGCCTCCTGAACAAAAATGATTCTGCAGATGCAGGGTCATTAGAACAGGAGTAGGGAGGAGATGAGAGAGTGAGCGATTAATATTTCATTACAATATCTCCAGAGGTTTCCAGAGCAATGGATATGGGAGAAGGGAAGCTTTTAAGAAGAAAAATGGTGCATATAAATGGCTCAGTAAAATAAGTGTTTTCACATTTTACTTAGAGAAAAACATAGTGTACGTTTTAGCAGAGAAAAGTGGATATTTAAATAATTTATCAGACTTCTTTCCTTAGGGGAAATGCAGAGTAGTAACATCTCTGTAGCTCTCTAGAAAAGGGTACATTTTTAGTTTCTAAAAGTGGAAAAGCACCTAAAATAAGAAAGGCAGAATAAGACAGAGGCGGAGACACTGACGCGGGAATCCGAGGCCCTGAGCTCGACTCCAGCTTCGTCACTGCTCCTTGTGTGATCTGCCATGAGTGTCTGCCTCCTTCCCGGAGGCCCTCATTTTCCTGTGCAAAGTGGCTGGTAACAGAGGCACCGGGCAGGCTCTGGGGACCTTAGAAGTCACATAGCCCCTCAGGCCACCTACTCTGATGCCCAGGGTACATTTTTCCTGCAACAACAAGGTCCTCAAAGTAGGACTCAGAACTCTAATGGGAGGGCCTCCCTTTTCTGCTGCATTATGTGGTCACAGTGCATGTGAATTTTTATTAAACAATAGGATACTTATATTTAAAAAGATGATACGTTATCAGCAGACTCATCTTGGTAAATGGACCGTAGTTGCCAACTGTGATCCATACCCCAGGTGTTTCAAACTACCAACTTCACCATCTGGAAGATCTCCAGCATTCCATCTAAAGCAAGCATGTCAAACTCGCGGGCCGAGGGCCGCATGCAGTCCACAATGAACATTTTTGCGGCCCAGCCAATATAATGTTCTGTAAGAAATGTTTTAATGAAAGTTACATGACTTAATTTTTACACTATCCTGTTATACATAATTATTAATGATGAACTACACTGTTCGCTAATGACTGATTACTAGTATAATTGTGTTGCATTCATTTCCCTTGCGTGCCCTACGTGCAGGCGCACAATTTCTCTCCACTAATACCAGCAGCCAATATTTTAGCAGCCGATTGCCGCATCATTAGTCTTGGGCTGACTTGTTTGGTGTGTGCAACAGGAAATATTTCGCTTTCAGAGAACAAGAAAAATAGTTTTATTTGTGTTACGCTTATTAATTTGCGCAGTTATTCAGTGTCTAATAAGTTAATGTTCAAGAAAAAATATTAATTTTATTAAAATGTTTTATTATTTTATGTTAACAATGGCTCATTTATTCCAGCCCTTTGTATTCAGCATGTCTCTATTGAAATAAACCTATGTTTCTATGAAAATTGAAGCTTTTGTTTTTTTGTGGCCACATAAACTTAGACTTTGTTTATTTGGCCTGTGTCAGCCTTTGAGTTTGACATGCTTGTTCTAAAGGGTCTCAGATCTTAGAGCTCCCTATCTCTTTAGCGAGGTCCTGTGACATCTAGAAAGACGATTCCACAGCTGCAGTACTGGTGCGCTGTCAGCACTCCCTGTTCCGTGGAGCTATTATTAAAACACAAAAATTAAGTCAAAGTAAACAGCAAGAGAGCTCTGCAGTGCTGTTCTGGGCAGCTGATTGGTTTGTTGTGATTTACACTGTGGTCCCTCCCGCCCTTCCCATTGAAGGAAGATTTGTTAAGTGCAAGAATGTAGGAGGCATAATGACTAAGGGAAAAATTAAGTTGCTGTGAAAAACAAGAACACTGCTCTTAAGTTTCAAGCAGTAAATGATCAAATTTGAAAAAAATTTAATAAGGCACAGACTAGTTAGGTGGTTAGGATATAATGAACCTGGGTGTCCTATATAGTAAAAGGCTAATATGCAAATAGACTGAACAGTGGAACAACCGAACTACCGATCGCTATGACATGCGCTGACCACCAAGGGGTGCGCGTGGAACATGGTGGGCATTGGCAGCAGGCGGCAGAGCGTGGAACATGGCAGGCGTCAGCCATGGCGAGATGGTGGAGCGGATTAATGGGGGTTCCAGACCAAGGCAGGGTGCCGGTTGCTGTCACTGGGGCGAGCCTCTGGTGGTTACTGAAAATTATTTGCTCCCATGCGCTGCAGTCCTGCCTGGCACTCACACCCGCTGCCAGCCCCTGGCGCTGGCCCCAATCGCTCAGCGTTGTCCGCAGGTGTGAGTGGCGGCTGCTGGCCCTGATTTCCCCTCACGGCTTCTCCACCTCCCCCTGCTCCTGAGGGGCGATTGGGGCTGGCAGCTGCCACTTGCACCTGCTGCTGGCCCCAATCGCTCCATGCTGTCAGCGGGTGTGAGTGGGGCCGGCACCATCAGTGCAGGAGCGGTGGCAGGAACAGGGCTGCCAGCAGACAGGGGACCAGGGGCCGCAGTGGGAGGGGCACAGCAGGGGCCCGGAGGATGGGCCAAGACCTGCCCCTGTGCCCACTGCAGCCTCGTGGCCCACAATTCCTTTCAAGGTGCATGAATTCGTGCACTGAGCCCCTAGTTATAAATATAAAAGAGTGTCTTGCCTGAGCTGAAGCAAGGTCTTTGATATTTTTGAGGAAGAGAGGTAGGCTACATCCCTTTTCCACATGTCCTGAGGAGCCTCCTAGGAATCCCTGAATCATTGTGTTGCTGAGATTTAGACATAGAAGTTGATCAAGGTAATTCGTACGATAGTGTTAATGGCTTCACTTTTTAAAGAGTAATTTCATTGTTTTGTTCCAGATTTTCTGGATGAGGGAAACCTGAATTTCTTAGCTTTTTTATTTTTCTATTCTAAACATTTAACTTCTTATCAAAGTAATATCTTTACACAGTTTAAAAAGTCAAATAGAATAAGAAGGCCTGCAACAATAACAATAACAATAACAATACAATGCCATTCCCCTTTCCCTCTCATCTGCACTTGTGAATCTTGCTTCTCAGAATTAACCTCTTTCAACCTTCTGAGCTCTTCTTGGTATTTACCCCCTAATTCCCATATAATATACTTACTATGCCATTTCCGATTGATCCGTTTATGTATTGTGAATAGCCATTTTATTGTGGAGCTAAGGGTTTAATGACCTTATAATTTCTCTCCATGCCTATACTTCCTGTTCTTCCTCCCACCAAGCATGGCAATCTTCCAATTTTTGGTTAAATCGCTATTCAAATGGTTATATTATTTTGTTCATATAAACATTGTTCACAGATGAACTATCTGTGATAGTTCCTTTCTTTTGTACAATGTTTCACTTTTTTTTTTCTTCCATTTGCTTCTCTAGGTATCTATCCCTGATTTTCCCCCAACTCTTTAAAATACATTTAAATATTTTATTAATGTAGTCAAACATATAAGATATAAATTCTAAATTTCAAGGAGTCACCTGGCAAGAAAGAAGGGGTTAGTTTTTATAGAAATGTGTCACTTCGATCCTTTCATCCTAAAAAGGATTTGCTACTAATAATCTTTCATGTATGAACCGGCATTTTGGAAGCTGACGTCTAAGGCATTTCCCAAGTTGCTGTTAGTGCCTGTGTTTCTCAGAGAACATGATTGCCTGGTTACCTTTAGTAAGCCTTAACTTCACGACTTTCAGCAAAATAACCTTCAGGTTCTTAGAGATAATACACAGGTAATACCCTTATCAGTAAAAATGCTTAGGCTTGCTGAAAAAAAGTTAGCACTGGCGAAACATGCCATATGCCAGGCCATGTGTTTTGTTGTTTGTTTGTGAAGCCATTTGCTGGCGTTGAGATAGGGGTTTTTGCTGTGTGGAGGATATGGAAATGTATATCTTACATCATGACACATTCCACTTCCTTGGCTGAAAATCTGTTATTATCTCTTTTGTAAAACGAATCTCTGGGCTCCCGAGAACAAAATCCTGAGGAAGTATGAATAAAGGATGAAGTTTTCTTTTCATAGTCCCCACAAAGGAGGGGAGATGATTCCAGAAAGATAGGTATCAGCATTTGCAAACAGCGTGTCTTCTAAGGAAAAACAGAAGTTTATAACTTCTTTGGAAGACTGCATTTGGAGTTCGTAAACTATTGCATTTCCAGAAAGTTACTTACGGTAGTTAATTACTTCGGAGCCCATGCTCTGGAGTGATTTCAGTTTATTCAGAGCCGTGTCCTCACACCCAAGCCAAGGTACATAGAAACTGGTTTGTCTTTTGAGGCTTGATTTTCAGCTTTGCTGGCCAGGACCCGGCCAGCCTGCCGTCCAGTGCTGATTGGTCCAGTACTGAGGCCACCAGGATTCTGCTCACTGCCCTGCCGCGTGTTGGGGGCCTCTCCTCTCCAGCTGCCAGGAACCAAACTATCCTCCGACCTGGGAGTCCTGGGGCTTGTTCAGCTGCCCCTGCTGGCAGCTTTCCCCTGGGCTCATGAGTTGCTTTTTAAAAAATAAATATTTTTATGATTTCAGAGAGGAAGGGAAAGGGAGAGAGAGAGAGAGAGAGAAGGAAAGAGAGAAACATCAATGCTGAGAGAGAATCATTGCTCGGCTGCCTCCTGCACGCCCCCTACTGGGGGGTAAAGTCTGCAACCCGGGCATGAGCCCTTGACCAGGAATTGAACAGTGACCTCCTGGTTCATAAGTTGACGTTCAGCCACTGAGCCGTGCCATCCGGGCTAGACCCTTATTTTCTCAAGTCATCATCAGTAATTTATAAGTGGGTCTTTCTATGGTTACTCTATGAAAATTCAAGATCGACATAATTACTTCAAATATTAAAAAGATAAAGTAAATACCCGATCAAGGTGCCCTGAAGGACAAATGCCATCATTAAGCTGGGCCCCTGACTCTCGGCCAGATGGGGTGCCCGGGATGAGACAGGTGAGAAGCATTGGAACCAGACCCATCGGATGTAGCTTCCAGCTTTGCTATTTCTAAGCTACAACATGAGGCAAGTTGCTTAACCTCTCTGACCTCCAGTTTCCTTCACTGGAAAATACAATTAATAATTGAGATACGTTATGTAAAACACACAGCAATGCCTGGCACGTAGCAGGCACTCCACAAGGTACCTGTCCTCAAGGTCTAGCAGTGAGCAGTGTGAGGTAAGAAGTTGTGGGTTTTCCCTGACAGTTTGGCTCAGTGGATAGAGCGTCGACCTGCGGACTGAAGGGTCCCGGGTTCGATTCCAGTCAAGGGCATGTACCTTGGTTGTGGGCACATCCCCAGTGTGGGGTATGTAGGAGGCAGCTGGTCGATGTTTCTCTCTCATCAATGTTTCTAACTCTCCCTCTCCCTTCCTCTCTGTAAAAAATCAATAAAATATATTTTAAAAAAAAGTTGTGGGTTTGAAACCCAACTCACTGGTTTGCTCATGGACATGCTTTTTTGTTTTTCTCTGCCTCTTCATGTCTATCATAATGATTAGGAAACATTTAGTAATATCAGGACCATAGGAAGCAGAAAAATATATAATTTCCTTTTTATTTAAAAAAATACGACAAGTACATTTAAGAAAAGTGTGTAAACAGAGAATCTATAACTAAGATATAAGTGCAAAACAGAAAACAAAACTCTCAGGAGACAGAGAGTCATGATATCTTATTTATTCTTACCACAATCATGTGCGTGATCTGAAAAGTGTTCTAATGAATGAGGGCCACTCCTTACGCTCACCCGCTTTTCAGTGCACAAGGCGTTTGCCCGTCACCCGTGCTCATGGTGCTGCTGACCTGTTCCATGGAGAAGCCATGACAGGCAGCTAAACACGTCACACTTACCTGGCCGGCGTGGCTCAGTAGTTGAGGGTCGACCTATGGTACGGGAGGTCATGGTTCGATTCCCAGTCAGGGCACATGCTCGGGTGGTGAGCTCGATCCCCAGTAGGGGGCGTGCAGGAAGCAGCCGAATGATGATTCTCTCTCTCATCATTGATGTCTGTCTGTCTGTCTGTCTGTCTCTCTCTCTCTCTTCCTCTCTGAAATCAATAAAAATATATACATTTAATAAATAAATGAAAACATCACAATCAAGATACAGAAACTGCCTAACAAAGATGTTGGCCCTTGGCTAGGCCCTGAGGTAGAACATTCATATATTTATTCTTCTAGGCCAGTAGCCTCAGTCTTCCCTGAGAGGCGCCTGACTCAGTGCCTCCCTGGACTTCTCACGGTGTTTGCAAACATCATACAATGAATCTGCCTTCTGCAGCCACTCAGCTCTCCTGAGCCATGAGCAGAGACACAGCTGGCAGGACGTGCTGGGCATGGCTCTCCATTCAGGAAACGGCGTGGCTCAATGCAGATCTTATTGGCCCCTGGAACGTGGCCAGCAAGGCTGGCTTCCTGACCTACACAGACAGGTCTGCAAATGCCACTTAGTGATACATCAGCTCGTTTCATTTACCCTAAGCTCCCGGGGATCACCCCGTTTACTATCATTTCTCTGCGTCGCTTATAAACCACTCAAGGACCTTCTGGGCACAGAATTCTATGATGTTTCTATGACTAAACCAGTCACGTGTGTATCGTGACGATTGTTGTGTGTAGTGTCACGGTTCTAGCTGCGACTTTTTGGTAGTCTCTTAGCGTCAGAGTTCTGCAAAACCATGTCAGAATTGTGTGGGTGTTGTTGAAATGCTAAGCCAAGGTCCATCTCAGATAATCCATTTTTTTGTGTGTGTGGTTCAAATGAATATTGACGAGTTGTTGATTATCATTAATGTGCTTAGCAGTATTTTTCAGAAAGATCTTGACATCTCAAGAGGAAGTCCTACGGCCTCAGTGGTCGATTTTCAACCATATACCCTCACTTGACGGTTGTATTTCAAACAGTATGTGGTTAGGTGGAGTGAGCGAGAGGAATGTTGGACTAGGTTCACGGAAACATGGATTCCACTTCTACCCTCACCACTTTGGACATGAGAGCTCTATGGCAAGTCATCTAGCATCTCTGTAATGGGGCTCCTGCATTGGAAAAGGAAGCCGCAGGGCACATTCTGGATCAACACATACATGTCTAGTATTGTGATTGCTGTTGTAATATATTCTAGGCTTATTTGCATTAGCAACACGTAACAAACCAGTCACTAAGCATGTTCTGCCCACTTCCGGAGGAGTCAATTGAGAGGCAGACAGAGGGGACTGGCAGCGGGAGGAAAACCATCGCTAGCATCTCTGGGTTGGAGAACGTGGGTCAGTCTGTATGCAGAGCCAACCTTCCCATTGTCGTCCACTTGGCTGGAGGCCAGAGCTGGTAGTCATTGGGCCAGGGCGGAGCCTGCATGGGCTCCTTGTGCCCTCTTGCTTCTTTCCCTCCAGACCCCCATCACACTGGTTCTCCAACCTCCACTCTCCTGCCGCGTAAGTCACTAGGAACAAGTGAAAGGGCCTCGATAGGAGGAGTGTATGTTAGCGTGCTGGAGAGCGCGAGGGGCCACGCAGCGTTACTGTGGTTCTCCACCCCGCCCTCGCCTCCCGCCATTTGCAGGCGGAGAAACTGCAGTCCCGGGCTGGGAGGGACCCACGTCAGATCTAGTTCAGGTGAGAAGCAGAACAATAGAGGATGTGGTTTCTCTTCCCCTTTAATGCAGAGAGCCGTGTTGGGGGAAACCCACCAATAAAGGATGAGGGATAATGCAGACGCGCGCTGAGCGGCTCTGATGGAAGTGGAGCGAGAGGCCAAGAGTCTACATGTTACATGCTCTGCTCCCAGGGCAGGTCCCTGAGGAGGTCTCCTGAGCAGACGGGTCTCCTGAGCAGTGGCATGGCTGTCATGACTGTAACAATGACACTAGATATGCTGCTCGCAATAAGAGCTAGTACTTTCTGAGTCCTTACTTCATACCGGGCACTGTTCTAGTGCTTTAAATATCATCTTCTTTAGTCCTCCCAACAACCCTAGGATATAGGTGCTAGCATCCTCCCCATCGTATAGGTGCTTTGATAGTCAAGTCACGGAGATGTTAAGTGGCTCACACAGACAGTAGAGAACAGCCCAAGCAGCCTAGCAGTCCAACTCCATGGCTCTTGTTGTTGTTTTTTTGTTTGTTTTTTATATTTTTACTAGAGGCCCGGTGCACAAAAATTTGTGCACTTGGGGGGGAGAGGGGTCCCTCAGCCCGGCCTGTGCCCTCTCGCAGTCTGGGACCCCTTGGGAGATAACGCCCTGCTGGCTTAGGCCTGCTCCCGGGTGGCAGAGGGCAGGCCCAATCCCTAGGTGCAGCCCCTGGTCGGGCTCAGAGCAGGGCCGATTGGGGAGTTGGGGCGCCACCCCCTGTCACGCACAGAGCAGGGTCAATCAGGGGGTTGAGGTGCTCCCCCCTGTCACCCACAGAGCAGGGCTGATCAGGGGGCTGGGGAGCTCCCCCCTGTCACTCACAGAGTAGGGCCGATAGGGGAGTTGGGGCACCGCCCCCTGTCACACACAGAGCATGGCGGATCAGGGGGTTGGGGCGCCGCCACTGTCACACTCAGGGCAGGGCCGATGGGGAGGTTATGGCTCTACCCCATCACACACAGAGCAGGGCCCGTGGGGGGCGGAGGGGGGGGAGTGGGGCGCCGCACCTTGTCACACACAGAGCAGGGCCGATCAGGGGGGTTTGGTCGCTGCCCCCTGTCATGCTGATCCCAGTGCAGGGAGGCCTCGCTGCACCACTGATCCCGGTGCTGGGAGGCCTCGTGGCTCCGCTGATCCCAGTGCTGGGAGGCATATTACCCTTTTACTATATAGGATAGAAGCCTGGTGCACGGGTGGGGGCTGGCTGGTTTGCCCTGAAGGGTGTCCTGGATCAGGGTGGGGATCCCCACTGGGGTGCCTGGCCAGCCTGGGTGAGGGGATGATGGCTGTTTGCAGCTGGTCACACACCCTTCAGGGTGGGGTCCCCACTGGGGTGCCTGGCCAGCCTGGGTGAGGGGCTGAGGGCCGTTTTCAGGCTGACGGGTGACTGAAGCTCCCAACCTGTCCTTTTTTCCTTTTTTTTTTTTTTCATTCTGGGCCAGCTTTAGCTCTGAGGCTCGGCTCCAGCTATGAGACCTCCGCTGCTGAAAGCAGGTTTCTGGCCTTTGTTTACCCTTCTGTATTTGAAACAATGTTGTGGTCCTGCTGGCTGAAGCCCGGGGTTTTGTTTAGCTTCTATTTTTGTAACATAGTTGCTTAGAGTGCAGCTGAGAGGCCGGCAAGGCAGGTGGGGAAGCTTTGGCTTCCTCCTTCACTAAAGCAAGCAAGCCTCATGTTAGTTTCCAGCTGCCTGGCTGCCGGCCGCCATCTTGGCTGTCAGTTAATTTGCATATCTCGCTGATTGGCCAATGGGAAGGGTAGCGGTCGTACGCCAATTACCATGTTTCTGTTTTATTAGATAGGATTGATTTCAGAGAGGAAGGGAAAGGGAGAGAGAAAGAGAAACATCAATGATGAGAGAGAATCATTGATCGGCTACCTCCTGCATGATCGGGGATCAAACCTGTAAACCAGGCCTGTGCCCTGACTGGGAATTGAACCATGACCTCCCGGTTCATAGGTCAATGCTCAGCCACTCTGAGCCACCCTAACCGGGCCGTGGCTCTTGCCCTTCACAATGCTTTGGATTTGTATTGTGCTGGGCACTGCGTTTGCTGCTTCCCATTATGCAATTTCATTTTCATCCTCCTCACAACCTCCCCAGGAAAGGCTCTTCCAGTTAGCATAAGGGATCTGCATCTCAGAAAGGATAAGAGCTAACTGTGATTCAAACATGGGTTTGCGATGGGAGAATGGGATTTGCATGTCGATTGTTGCTCTACCCATTCTGTTTACTTGCCTGCAGCTTTTGAACACTGTGGTATGGTATCCACACACTGTGGTTTGGTGTCCACACACTGTGGTACGGTATCCACACACTGTGGATGGTGTCCACACACTGTGGTATGGTGTCCACACACTGTGGTTTGGTGTCCACAGTCTGAGGGTAAGGAGGTCTGGCTCAGGTCTTGGTTCTGTCATTCAGTAACTCAGTGTCTCAGTGAAGGCACCCTGTGGAAGTGGCAGCTTTCCCAGTTGTAGAACACTGGGCTGGGACCTCAGATGCCAGTCCTCACCGGGAGGAGTCTATAGTCTGGAGACCAAGGAGACCCAGCTGGAACCTCCAGTTTTCCACCCACTGACTGCTCTCACGTGACCTCCAGGAGGGTAGGAACTTTTTAAATCTCAGTTTCCTTGTCTACAAAAATAGGCATTATAAGTGGTGGGGGTCGATTCTCCTTGAATCTCTCAGGTTTCTACATATTTCGGTATGAGTAGGCAAATTATTTCCAAATAGCTTTTCGAGAATACTATATAATAAAAGCCTAATATGCTAAGTGTCCGGTCATCTGGTAGGCTGTTCAACCAATCAAAGTGTAATAAGCTAATAATATGTTAAGACTGCTCAACTGCTTGCACTGACCACCAGGGGGTAGATAATCGACCAGTCACTATGACATGCCTGACTAGGGGGCAGATGCTCCTACCAGTAGATTAGCTTGCTGCTGGGGTCTGGCTGATCAGGACTGAGAGAGACAGGCTAGACACTCGCTGGAATCATCCCGCAGTCCCTCCCCGGCTGGCCAACCTCCTGCATCCTTCCCTTGCCCCCATCATGCACTGGTGGGGTCCCTTGGCCTGGCCTGTGCCCTCTTGCAATCTGGAACCCCTCAGGGGATGTCCAAGAGCCAGTGTTGGCCCCATCCTGCAGGCTAGGCCAAGGGACCCCACTGGTGCACGAATTTGTGCACCAGGCCTCTAGTATTTACATAAACAAATGACCCTGAAAAGATGTAGTGACTCCTTCTTAAAGAAAAAAAAAAAATGACCACACTTGGGATGATAAAGTGAAGCATCTTTACATTTAGGGTAATGAGGATAGTAGGTCTCCTGAGAGGAAGATGGGCAGCTTTGCCAGAACCCTTGTGTAAGAATGGTTTTCTAACTCAGGGTCCTGATGTGTCACTTCTGGGCCAAAAGGGGTGGGTGCCTTCTTCAGTCTCCCTGTCCCTCATCGACGGAGTGGCGGGGACAGTGACCACCCAAGGGAGGGGGCTCCAGGAGACACGCCCAAGCCTCTGAGTCACACTGTGGGAGCCGCCAGTGTCAAATGCTCACATTGGACTGTGATCGGAGTGAGCAGAGGACCTTTATTGGGTTAAAATGAGAACTGTAACACTTAGAATTCAAGGTGTACTTCCTGTAGCTTCTAGCACCACCTTAATGAATACAAGCTGTAATGTGGAAACAGCACTCACTCCATATTATATGCCCGCATCATGGTAGGAAATTTCACCGGCCCCATCTCATTAACTGTGGATGCAACCATGAAATTTAGTTATTTTTAATTTTACAGCTGAAGAACCCAAAACTTAGAAAGAGGACTTTTTTTTTTTTTTTTTTTTTGGTCATTGGTTTGTTTGCTTTCCTCACAAGATCACCCAGCGGGTAAGAAGCCCCTCCCTCCCAAAGCAGTTACTTTATTAGATTCTTTAGATAAAGCTGGGTCACACTCAGCATGCCAGGAAAAGCCGAGAACAAAAGCCAGTGATGGCCAGCATTCACTTGATTCCCTTGCTGAATTGTTTTGATCTACTGCTCCTTGTTTTATGCATTTATCCATTCTTGGCACTAGATTCTGACCCTAATCCCTACCAGGGACAAGTTGCTTTCCTGGTGGGTTAGGTATGCTCTCCTAGGCCTGCTCTGTGGTCCTAGCCTCTGACCGTAGGCACAGAGAACAATGAAGGTGAGAGCCGCCTATTCCACTCTGGGTATCCACGACCTGTACTTGCCAAGACAACCCTACTTCACCCCCCTTCCCACCGAAGAATGCGAGCGATGCTGATGTGATGAAAGCATTTTCAAGATATTGCACATGGCCTGTTTTGCAGTGCATTGCCAGGCTCTTAAAGAATGCAATATAAATTTTTAAGCCCAGTAGTAAAGTATAAGTTACCACATAATAGAACCCTTAAATTATTGAGGGGATAGCATCATCCGGAGATTTCTCGAAGGAGTGCTTGCGGAAGAGAGATGTCTGCTCAGTACTACCCTTGAAAGCAATAACACGATCCAGAGTTTGCGTTTTTCAAGAACTAGAAAGGAAAATGTTTTGTTTTTCTCAACTGCCATGTGCATTTCTGTCTCCTCTACCCGACTGGACCTCCTCCAGACTGATCACCAAGGCTTCCCCTCCTTTCGTCTCTCACCTCACACCCAGACTGCTGATGTACGTGCACTAAAGTGCCCAGCTATTCCGTGGCTCTTATTAGTCCTCAGAGAATAGGCTGACCTCTCCATAGACGTCAATGAGATAAATAAAAGCCAGGATGACTCCCCACTGAGTAATGTAGTTATTTCAATGAGATTCATTGTGCATCTGCAGTGCACGAGCTTCCAAGATGTGCACTGGAGGTGCAGGTGAGTAGAAGCAAAACTCCTGGCCTTCAGGCACTGGCATAATGATAGGATTCTGTATGCAGCAACTCCAGGAGGACACACAGATCAATTAGCAAAATTACAACGGGAGTTTAGTGAGGTCATTAGATATAAGATCAATAAAGTAAAAAGCAACTAGGTTCTTAAAAATGCTTTTATTGAATTAGAAAGAGGAAGGGAGAGGGTGAGGGAGAGAGAGAGAAACATCCACGTGAGAGGTATTCAGGTGCTTTCTCAGAATCTGGAAATGTTCTGTTTCTTGATCATGGTGGTAGTCATGTGGATGTTTAATTTATAATAATTAAGCTGTACATTTTTATATACATCTTTAACTTAATAAGATTAAAAATATCTACATTTTAAACTCATATCATTTTCCTACGAGTATATATTTAAATGCCTAATGGACATCACCACTGCTATGTTCTGGTGCTTCAAACTCAATACAACTCAAATTACTTTTATCCTACCCCCCAAATCTGCCCTACCTTCTGAATTTCTCAAATGAATGAATTTTCCAAGCCAGGAACCAGTATATCATCATTGACCCCTCCTGTCCCCTAATCAACACTTTCAATAAAGTGCAGTTGAGTTTACCCTTTCATATTTTTGGACTTTGTTTTTAATGCTAACTTCTGCCTTCGTGCTCGCCGCCATGGTGTCTGATCTATATGCCTTCAGCAGCCTCCCAGCAGCTCCTCTTTCCTGCTGCCTGGCCTGGCTTTGCGCTCTGCTGTCTCCACGCCATCGTCAGAGAGTAGTTCTCTGGTGAAATACCATTCTGATCCTGTCCACCCCCTCATTAAACTTGCATTGGCTTATGTCAGCTTACACAAATCATCCTTAACCTTTCTCGGTGGGCTTATTAATTATGCTCTCTTACAGCCCGCGCTTCTGAAACAGTGTCTTATTTACTAACGATGCAGTGATTAAAGAACAAAGGCATCCACTCTCCCTCTCTCCTCCCTCCCACCCTTGTACCATGTCCCTAGATTTACTCATGGGCCTCACCTTCATCTTTCAGTGTGTGAGGCGCTCTCCTGCACCTCGTATGTACCTCCATGTCGTTTTGTAATTATCTCCTCTGCTCTGAGCTCCAGGGACTATGACAGAACAAGCACTCAATAAATGTATAATGAATATTTCTGATGAAACGAATTCAGAGGCAGGAAGTGTCACCTCTCGTGAGAAGATTCAAGAGACCTCATTGCCTATTTGCATCTGAAAGCTGATTGTGCATTCAAAATAGAGAGAATGTCCCAAATACGGAACAGAGACGGAAATCCGAAAAACAGAGACGGGTTCCACGGGAAAGACCGGGTTGTCCAGTATTTATAAGTTTACGTCTCTTGTTGGGAGATTGATTTTCTAAAAAAAATCTGCTGTGTCTGCTGTTGGGCTATTCAACATTCAATCCGACGGGTGCTGGATGGGAGACATTACTTTCCATTGATTATTTGTATCCAATACATGACAGAAAGACTACATTCCTGACCTGGCTGCGAAATCATAAATATTTAAATCCAAGTTATTTGCTATGCATAGAAATAATCAAGTCATGAGAGCTAACTTACATGTTTGGTGACCTGATTATTGATTTTTGCAGCTCTAAGTTACATTCCACAGCAAGTCACGGAAATGGCTTAGAGGAGCCTGTTGTTTTAATACTGTAGTAGATGGTCACCTCACATATGTAGGTTCAAAGAACAAGACATTTGGAAGAGATCTGAGCTGTCATGCAGCTCAATCTTCTAAATATCAGACAACAAAATAGTCTCAGAGGGTCACGTGTCAGATTCACAGTCACACAGAGGATTAGGACCTGGGTTAGAGTCCAAGTCTCCTGACTCCCAGGTCAAAACTTTCTATTACGAAAAGGGCCATGCCAACATTTACATAAACACCATTTTAAGTAAGCATCTGAGGCAAAGGAAAACTTTTGTGACTATGTAATAGATTGCTTAAGGTTCCTTTATGTTATTAAGTAGTATCGGGGGTAGAAATTTTCTTAAATTTTGAGCTTTCAATGAAATTCAAAGGTATAATTACTTCCTTTGATGTTATTTATAAAAAGTGGTGAATTCTCTACTTAGCCTCTTTTTTGAATCCAACTCTTTAAAAGTAAGATGTTCTTTTCCACTAACGAGTAATAATTTATCGTCATGATCATTGTGTTACTTAAAATCTATGAAGTTTCTGCTATTTCAGTTCTATTTTGGTAGTTTCTCCACGTGGGGCCGCGTAGACACAGGCAGGCCAGCGGGTTGCCTCCTTCACAGGAGCTTCCTCGGCCAACGTGTGCGGACACTGGCTCACACCTCTTGGGAAAGCTGACTATGCATACGTCTTCCCAAGTCCACGTTCACTGATATTACATTCGTTGCTTAAAATTGACCACAGTGGCATATTTGCAGCACACAAACTATCAAGCTCTGCACATCAGGGAGCCGGTTGTTAAACCTTTACCAACACACCCCTGGTCACAGGGAGGGGGGAGGGGTTGGAGGACTAAAATGACCAAGTGAACCAATGAGTGGGTAACTGAGACAATAGTGACTATTCCTTTCTGTGTTTTTCTTTTTCACTTTCTAAAATGTTAAGCCATTGTTTCTTAAATCTGAAAAAATGCCCACAGACCCTCCCCCCACCCCAAGTGTTGACTTGTACAACAAATGTGAAATGCATTTAAGTTTCTCATGCTTATAATTTCTTGCGAATCCAAAATCAAAACATATTTACAAACTACATATAAAGCTACAAAACAAATACAATTCAAATGGACTACATTGATAATGCGGTAGATGATATTGTGAAGAAACTAAATCACCACTCATAGATTGAATGAGATGCTGATTGCTATAATGCAGGCTCCCTTCAGTTCAGTGGATGATCCTGTCCATTGTTCTTTGATGGTTCAGTTTTTTTTCCCATGACTTTGCTCTCTTTGAGCTATTTTAAAACCTTAATTTCTACATCATGCTGTGAGTTGTATTTATTTGCAATGAGTGTTATATGCTGGAAACACACTTACCTCGTGTTTTCTCATTAACCTTTCTCAATTAAGTCCTGCTGCTGGGTGCGATGTGATCTTTAACTGAAGGTAAATGAGGCCGGTGGAATCATGTCTCAGGCTTGTTCTTAAGGAGATGCTCATCCAGATATTCCAGCACAGATTTACAGTGAGTTGGGACACATTGCTCCCTGCAATTCCAGAGAGATGTCTTCTGGAGAAATGGAGTCAGAAGCAGGGATGGGACCAGACATCCGAGGGGTCTGCAAGTGACATCAAAGGTCACATTTTAGGGTTTGGAGTGGGGCCAAATGGGGAACAGATGGCCTCTGAGAGAAGGTCGGCCAGATGGTGATGGGATGCCTTAGAGGGGAACCATGTGAGCTTTTCCTCCTGACTCTACCAGCCCTCCTGAAACACGAGAACATCAGGCATTGTCGGGTGAGATTGGATTCCTTGAAGAAGCTGGTGAGGGGCAGAGCTCTGCATGGAAGGCTCACAAGAGAGGGATGAGAGTGCCTCAGCCATAGGGAAGGATGAGATCCTGCTATTGCAATAACATGGATGGACCTTGAGAACATCATGCTAAGTGAAATAAGTCAGAAAAAATTAAGAACCCTATCATTTCACTCATATGTGGGATATAAAACTGAAAGCAACAAGTGAGCAAACAAAAATAAACAAAAACTCATAGACACAGACAACAGAATGGTGGTTACCGGGGGGAAAGGAATTGGGGGGGGGCAAAGTAAAGGGTAAAGAGGGTAAAATATATTTAACTTTGGATGGGCACACCATCTTATGAACCAATACATAATCTTATTAACCAATGTCACCCCAATAAATTTAGTTACAAAAAGAAAGGGATGGAAAGATAGATGCAAGAGGAGAGATTGCCTAGCATGACTCTGGATTCATCCATATTTAGGAAATGAAACATTTAAATCTCCAAATGGTAACCTGTTGATATATAGTAAACACACATCTCACTAGGCACAGTGTCACACTCACCATATACCATTAAACACAGGGCTTGTGTATATGTGAGTGTGCGTGTTTGTCATTTACATATTTATTTTGCCATCAAAGTGGATGTTTGTTTCGAATGAATAAGCAAGTGCAAATGATTAAAAATTTAAAATTTGAACAAATCTCTAAAACACCACAGAATCCAATACCTTACGTTTACATATTTACAAAATCTTGTGACCTTGTGAACACATTGCTAGGGAACTCCCCATTTCCCTCCCTCGCGTCCCCCAGTTCTTTGGAAGAGCTCAGTGTGTGAAGAGCCCTGAAAGGTGAGCTTCATTCCTTTCACGGTGTGCCCACTGTTTATAGTTGTGTTAAAAATGTTCTCTTTCCCCTCCTTCCCCCCACCAAACTTAGCTGCTTACAACAACAGCTATTTATTATCTCACATACTTTCTGGGGATCTGCTGGTACGAAGTTGCAAAGCCTATTGGAACCCTGAACTACTTGATTCCAGCATCTGCAGTCGTATCCATAACCTCATAGCCTTCAACACTTCCGCGGTCACAACTTCCTACTAGTCAACGCCCACCAGACTTTTGGGAATTCCGGCCGTGTTTGTGGTTTGGTGCTTCATATAGACCACGCTTCTCAGACTTCCATGTGCATTCACATCACCTGGGGACTCGTTAGAATGCAGGCTCTGATTCGTGGGTCTGGACGAGGGCCCGAGAGTCTGTATTTCCATTCTGAGAATGTCCTCGCGTTGGTCCCTGGACCACGCTTTCAATCACATAGGGATAGACCACAGGGCCTTGAGTGTTTTCTTTCCTCCCTCCCTTCCTTTCCCTGTTCTTTGTCTGTTTACTGGGCTCCTTCTCTATCTTATAATTAGCGTTGTGTGCTGCCATTTAAGAGGTAGAAGTTGCCTCTTAATACCTTTATATTTTTGTCTTTATTTACCTATACATTTTATACTTTCACACTAAAGTGCAAAATGAGAAGGAAAGCCAACCTCCCTCGAAGATGGCTTGTCTGCCCCAACCAATTGTAAGGACCTCGAAGGCAGACCATTGTCTACGACGTCTAAGCAGTATTTTAGTGCAAAGAGCACAAACTGGAATCAACAAATCTGAGCTCAAGTCCCAACGTTACTTCTCATTCTCTACAGGTGACATGTGGGCAAGTTCCTTAGCCTCTGAGCCTCCGTGTGGTCACCTGGGAAGCAGGGAGGAGTCGCCTGTGCATAGGACAGGGGCTGCTCGAGAAGTGTCCGGCGCAGGACTGGGCTCCTCTGGCTCTGAGACACGCCCGTCCCATTCCCCACCTGCCTGACACTTGGACGCCCAGGGTGTCCCAAGTTCTAGGTGGGTTGGGCAGAGTGTCAGGGAAGCAGAGCCGCCCGAAGTGGGGTGGCCTTCCTTCGCATTTGGAACTTCAGTTGAAAGACTTCATGGTGTGGTGGAAAATATTTACATTTTTGTTATTTTTAAACTTCCTATAAGACAATGCTTTGAAATTCTCATTTTAAACTACAAGGAAAGATGGTTGATATGGTAACTAGGCTTTAAAAGAAACACTATGCATTTCATCTATTATAAAAAAAATAAGTAAAAGCTAGTATATTTTTATTACCAGTGGGTTTATCACTCAATTCAGCTGCAATTTCAACTCCTTAAAAAATTCTAATGTTACTCAGGGTTTGCTTTTCATTGGAAAAGAATGAAGTAATCACTGGGAAACAATTAAAACCTTGAACAGCTAAAGAGGGACGTGGGATCGGACTCTGGCCGGCTGTAGACGAGCAGAACTGTGCTTTAGTCCTGCTTTCCCCACAATGTGCTGTGAGATCCTCATGAAAATTGCTTTTGATGCATCCAGGCTCTTTCTTCTGAGTGGGTCAGACCAAATGATCTGTAAGGTCCCTTTTTGCTCTTCAGAAACAAGAAGCCAACTATGATTCTTATTAATGTAGTTATGAGTGTTGGGGAAATGAAAACTTCAGTCAAGTAAAACATCTTCTTTATAAGTTTTACAAATGAATAGTGTAAATGAGAAATAGGGAGGCATGTTTAAAATGCTTGAAGAGAACACTTTCAAGTAATTCAAAGTCCTTGAAGAGCATGGATTTAGATATAAAAAACATTGGCGAATTGCAAACCATTCTTAACTACTAATTAATGCATGCCAGGGAAACATGCTTTCCTTAAATCGAGTCCCTGTAGATTCTTGACAGGAATAAAAGTATCATTTGTTAGGAAAGCATCCTATCTACAATTTATGTGTGTTTTGCTAATTCGGTTTGTGACAGAACTGTATCACACAGTGGTTCCTGGCACAGGCGCTGATGTGAGATTTAGAGGTCAGACTCTGACTCTGTCACTGGCAGCCTATTTGACCTTGGGCAAGTCATTGAACCCCCACTGTAGAAGCAGCTTCCTAAGTGTAGCAGGGTGGTGATGAGAATGAATGAGGTATTATGTTTTGAATGTTGCCTGGTGTATAGTAGATGCTCAGTAATTGCTTTATGTTATTATGATAGCTTCATTTTAGTGATTTACTTTACAATATGACCTATAATCTTATATCAAACTGCAGTCTTATATTCACCACTTATATTCATTTTTAAAATGTCCATTGCCTATTCAAGTTACTCACATGGTTACAGTTTTCATTGGGAGGTCACACCATGTGATGAAGGAAAGTGGACAGGGAGACAAGCAAATGTCACTTTGGTGAGTCATCTCTCTCATGGATCTGGCTGTTTCATCCATATCAATGATTAGATTAGATCTACCTCACTGGGGTTTCATGGCCTTTGGAGGTCTGATAAGTAGGCAAAAATCATGTGTAAAGTATCTTGTGTAGGTGCAGTATTCTAGGGTGAAGGTCTATACCACTCATCGGACTCTGAGACGGGTCCAGGAAGAATTAAGAGCCTCCTGTCTCAAGGATCCTTAGCTTCCCTTTTGACTCTAAAATCCCCCAACTGCAGAACATTGGAATTTTGGTGAAATCACTCAGGGGAACAGATGTTCTGGAGAAATTGATAACTAGAGCTATTTCCTGTTGAAATAGAAAACTGATATTTTGACAGTTTCTTCTGGAAATAGTAGAAACATGGAAAAACAAAGAACACATTTTCAACTGCCAGATGACCCAGCTCGTCCCTCTATTTTTATGAGACAAATGCTACCCACCTCATTCTCTGGGAGCATTTGCATGGCTGTGAGTGTTCTGATTCCAGATTTAGAGCTGTTTATCATCTACACAATGATGACATCAGCATTTTGGGGTGTCACTTTTTATTTTTCCAACAAGACAGAAGAGTACATGATTTTTGGTCAAATCTCACCACTCACTGCTCTGTATTAATTAGGTCAAGTTTTCTTGACGGTCTGTGCTGTGAGGGGGTGCAGTCTTGTAGGACTAAGTCCTTAGCCTGTGGGATCTCACACTATCTCCAGGTAGCTAATGTCAGAATGGATTTAATTGCTTGGTTGTATGGGGAAAAACACACCCAGCAGAGGAGCCCAGAGCAGTGGCTCAGGGCCCTGCCTAGGCTGTTCAGGGAACACTCTGTAGAGGAGTTAACTTGACCTTGGTTTTGAAGAATAAGTAGGAATTGTTCAGATAAAAAAGCATAGGTAGGAAAGGGCATTTCAGGCAGAAGATGTAGCTGTTCAAAGAGCTAAAAATAGATAAGCATTATAAGTTAATAAAAATGCAAGATGTGCTTGAGTACCATGGAGAGGGAGTCCTTCCTGCCGTCACCTCCGAGCATCCTCACCAGCTGGCCTTGCTCGTTCAGGGCTCATTTCTCCCCACTGGCTGCTTTGGGGGAAGGAGGGGGGGAGTTTTGGAAGTCGGACTGAATGGTGCCACTCAGATAGGGCTCACCTTGACACTGTAATGACTGCTACAAACTGATCAAATCATTAAGAGCATTTGATACTCACTATATGTAAAAGTTTTGTTTTCAGTTGTGTATATATAATTTCTGTTGTGAGAGACATGGTGGGAAGAGTGAAAATAACACAAAAATGGGACAATGGGCCTGAGAACAAATCCTTACTCTTCTGTAACATAACTCTCTGATTCTGGGCAACCCACGTAAACGCTGAGTCTCAGCTCTCTGCAAAATTGTGATTAATATCATTAACTACATTATAGGGTTATTGAGAAGAGTAAATGAGAAAATGGGTGCAGATAGAATTTTGAAAGATTAGGATGTCCTAATTAATGATGAGTATTAGTACATATCACACTCACAATCTATTCATAGAGAGTGGTTCAGGATAAATCTGAATGTTTAGAAAAATATCTCAAGAAACTTTTTTAAAAAAAGATATTTTTTGTTGAAAGTATTACATAGGTCCTCCTTTTCCCCCATTAACCTCTTCCAGCCTGCTCCCGTCCTCCCCTGCCTCCACCCCACCCAGGCCCTCACCACCCCATTGTCTGTGTCCACCGGTTATGCATATATGCATACAAGTTCATTGGCTGATCTCTTCCCACCCACCCTCCCTTGCCTTCCCTCTGAGAAAGATAAGTATCACATGATCTCACTCATATGTGTAATCTAGTAAAACAAATAAACTGATAATAGAAGCATGAACAGACTGTTGAACCTCAAAGAACTTTTTGAAAGCGGTGAGAAGACAACTCATTGGACATGAAGTAGGAGGTGACTGCAAGACAATATCATGGAGCTGGGAAGAAATATCTGGGATTAAGATAAAGATTTGAGTGTTATGGGCACATTAGAAGTAGTTAAAAGTGGAGAGGGAAGGTGATTGAGCTTTCCAAGAACAAATTAGCAGACAGAGAGGATGCTGACGGTTGGATTAAGTGACTCTCTATTGGAAATTATAAATCAGAAACTTCAGGTCTTATTCATTGTTGACAAAGCTTTGGGTATTTTTCCAGTGTGCAGACTTTGGCTGACAACGAAGTGTAAGTGCCAGGAGTTAGGTTTATTCTGTAAAGAAATCTTCCCCAAGTAAGAAATCTTGGCTCACACTCTGAGACTGTGTGTGCTCAGCCTCAAAACAACTCTTGGTAGTTGGTAGTTTGGATCACAATTGGGCCACTATTTTCCCACTTGTATTTTGAATGAAATCGTTTTGATTCCTGGATGTGGATGAGTTCTCTAAACCTCACAGTCACCTGTTTTGATCTGAACAAGTTTGGACGTTTGATCTTCAGGTTTTCTTATGATACAAAGGGTGTTTTTATCTTTTAAAAATGAAGGTGACCGAATAACTTGTTCTTTCTACCTCAGTGTATTAGACTTCTCTAGAGAAACAGATCAATAGGATATATGTGGAGAGGGGAAGATATATTTCAAAGGAATTTGTTCATACCATTATGGAGGCTGAGAAGTCCTACAAATTGCTCTCTGCATGTTGGAGACCCAGGGCAGTTGGTGGTAGCATTCTGTCCAGATTGAAGACCTGAGAACCAGGGGCCCCAAGGGTGGGAGAAGATCGATGTCCCAGCTCCATCAGGCAGGGCTGAGTTCTTCCTTCTACCATCTTTTGGTTTTATTCATGCCCTCAAAGAATTGGAGGGTACCTACCCACACTGGGGAGAGCAAACCACTTTCTGAGTCCACTGACTCAAACACCAGTTTCATCTGGAAACATTCTCATAGACACACCGGGAAACAATGTTTAGCCAAATATGTAGGCGCTCTATGATCCTTGACACGTAAAATTAACCATCTCATGCAGAATAAAAGACATGGGAATATTTGAGAAGTCTAACCTGTCTTCCTTCCTCTTTCCATTTCTCCTTTCCTTCCTCCAACATTTTCTATGAATCAGTGAATGTTAATTTAACATCTATTTTCTTCCAGGTACTATGGTCGGGGATTTGATCAGTACAACATAGTCCTCGCCCTTGAGGAGGGTGGTCTACCAGGGAAGGTGGTAATGTAAGCGACCACTTGTTGGGCAATGTGAAGGGTGATGTGATGGAGATGAAAAGATGTGCTGGGGGCTTATGGTGCTGTTGCTTTGGTGTCTTCAATGAACTATCTCGTCCAGCACTCCTTATGTGATCCCGCTCTCATTGACTCTGGGCTTGAGCATGTGATTAGCTTTGACCAATAGGAGGACACTGACTAGTATGATGCAAGCAGAGGCTGCATAAGCCCTTGCACATTGGGTCTTGTCTTCTTGGAATGCTCCTTTTTGCAAACTGGTCACTGTTCTGTGAGAAAGGTCAAATAGCCACATGCAGAGGACCTCTACCCTAGAGACACAGCCGAGCTGACTGCTGGTGGCTGGTACCAACTGCCACCATGTGAATGAGGACATTGGTGTTATGTCGTGGAGCAGAACAATCACTTGGCCAACAAGCAGAATCATGAGAAATGACAAATTGATGTTGTTTTCAGCCACAAACTTCTGAATTGGTTTGTTGCTATTATCTAAGTGAAGCAGGGTTTGTAGTTTCTTAATAGTGGTTTCTCCGGTCACGTGACTCTTCCTCCTTCCTTATCTGCTGTTATGGGCTCAGTTGCCGGGAGCCGGTCCATCCTTGCTGTTTCAAGGGACCTGGCATATATGGCATACGGTTCTTAATATGTTTGCTCACCTTCTTGGCGCTGTGTTTTAACCAAGGTCACCTCTCCGAGAAAGGTTGAATCCCCAGGTAGGGATTTTCCCCTGAAGTTAGGGAGGGAATAAAACCCCTCAACTAAGTGCCAGGCGGGTAATTAATCCCTTTAACTACGAACAATCATGCTTAAACTACATAATCTTTTCTCCCTGGAATGGAGATAAGAAACGCCCTAACCTTTGTAATAGAGATTGATAGGATTGAATCAACTGGTATAAGTACAGTTGTAACAAGACAGAAACACTCAGAACTTAGAACACAGAACTCATGAGACAGAATTCAGAAGACAGAACCTACATGGAGCCTGGAGACAGAAGAACTTCGCTGGAGAGAACATGGCAATAGATCCTGGACTGAACCTGACTACGGAGATTGGCAGGAGAGCCTGACTGGAACCTGGACACTGAACCTGACTGGAGAGCCTGGACAGAACCTGGCTGGAGAACCTAGCGAGGGAACATGGCTACAGAACCTCGCTGGAAATCCGAAGCAGAACCTCTCTGGAGATCCGGGCTAGAGATCCTGGCTAGGCTGCTGATCAACTGAACACTATCTCCGTGTCATTCCTTCTTCGCCGACTCCGTCCACACCTTTGGGGACCCTTGGACCCGCTGGGGCTGGACCCCGGCACTCAGTTGTGCACCCCACCCTACTGATTTATAGGGTTGAATCCCTAACCCCTGTACTTCAGAACGTCCCTGTGTATGGAGGTAGGGCTTTTAAATGATGATCAAATTATAATAAGGCCACGAGGGTAGGCCCTTATCTAAGCTGAATAGCATTCTTATAAGAAGAGGACATTTAGCCTTGGATTATGTGGTTCAGTTGGTCAGAGTGTCGTCCCAGACACTGAAAGGTTGGGGGTTCTATTCAGAGTCAGGACACATACCTAGATTGCAGGTTCAGTCCTCAGTTGGCGCACATATAAGAGGCAACCAATTGATCTCTCTCTCTCTCTCTCTCTCTCTCTCTCTCTCTCTCTCTCTCTCTCTCTCTCTCTCCTCTCCCACCTCCCCCTCGGATCCCAGTGATGGGACATTGAAAACTCAGAGGCCATCTTCCATTGTCATCCCAATAGAACTTACCACCAGACCTCATCCTCCCTTATGGGTTCCCGAAAATGCCTTTTTTGTGACACCACAAGGACCCCACTTCTACTGACATCAAGAGGGGGTCGGGGAGAGAGAGGGAGCATTGTTTTTCTGTAACATCTACTTTCTGCAAGTACTTGTATGAATGACCTCATTTAATTATCTTTAGAGTACTTGTTATCGTCTCGATTTAATTTCTAAGAAAACAGAGGCCCAGAGGGAAGTTGCAGCTTACCCAGTGTCATATAGCTAGTGAGTGACAGAGCTGTCATTCAAACTCGGGTCCATTGGGGTCTGAAATCCAGGTTGAGATGCATGACTTTGCCTTTGTGTGACACTTTAAAGTTTCATAGCTGCATCATGTAATTCAAAATACACAAGTGTCCAATGCTAATTATGTAAAAGTCAATCTATAGGTGTTCATGTTCTTTCTTAAATGAAGCCACTCAATGATAATAAACATAGCAGCTTAGCACCCACATGGCGGAGCCGCCCCTGAGCCAAACAGGCCAGGAAGAGAGCAGATGTAAGGGTTAAAATATCCACCATGTTTCTCTATCTGCCTCTCTGTCTGTCTGTCTGTCTCTCTCCTATCTCTGTCTATCTCTCTGTCTATCTCTCTCTCTCACACACACACACCCTCGAATGTATGTGCTCATGCCCAGTCTGAAAAGTCTTCGCCATAAAGCAAAGGGCTGTGGAAAATGACTTTGTGTTAAAAGAACCTGGAGAAAACAGCGTGGACAGTAATGGAAGCAACTCTACAAGAGAGCCCCCAGGGAAATTAGGCTCCGGAAGCAACAGAAATGACCTTGAGATAATTGCTAACTTTGTAATCATTTTAAAGTTCAGTGAAAACCTCGTAAATAAAAGAGAGGGCGTCATGATTGAGATGTTGAAACCTTCTGTGTGAACCCACGCAGTAGCAGGCATGTCAGCAGCCCACCTCCATTTACATAGCTGGGCCCCAGGGGCGCTCACTGGATCCGCGTAGAGAAAAGGACCAGGAAATCACTTCCATCTGCTAGCGCAGGGTTTTCCTTATTGTTTTTCACAGAGAAACTGGGAGATATCAGGAGACTACAAAGAAAACAAAAGAAAATGTGATGCAGAATTTCACAAAATAAATGAACTGAGTAGAACATGGACCCCCGGGGAGGCCTGCCAGCAGACTGGAAACGAAACAGGATAGATTTCACAAAGAAAAACGGCCTTGGTAATGCAATGAGCAGCACCTCGCGCCTGGACAGAGCAGCTGAGACCATTCTCAGCCATGCAGAGGCTTTGCCTCTCCTTCCCCTGCCATCGTCAGCCCTTGCACTTCTTAGTCATCAGGACAATAGTTCAGATTTTAGAAATGAGCTGCCGCATCGCATTGATTATTTTTGCTAAAAATGGGGCTTTTTGTTGTTGTTCGTGATTCGTTTCAATTGCCACGGAGCAGGGGGAGGAGAGTATTTCTAGGGCACCTACTGTGGGCAGACCTCAGAGGCAGTGAGGGTCGGGTTGCAGACCACTGCAGTGAAGCGAGTGTCACAAAAAGCAACTCTTAATCTTTTTGCTGGCGGAGGGTCTTGTCTTCCGTTTGTAAAACCCAGGACACGCGTCAAGTGAGGTGAAGCGAGGTGTGCCTGTAATGGGTGGGGACTCAGAGTGGTCTGGGTGCTACAGCACAGGTGGGGGTGTGTGAGGAGGTAAATGGAAGAGACAGCGATTGGCAGAGTTGGGTAAAAATATACAACTCAACTCTATGTTGCTTAAAAGAAACTCCAAGTTCACTGATATAGGCAGACTAAAAGTAAAGGAACAGAAAACAATATGCCATGCAAAGATTTTTTTAAAAGCAGGAATGGCTATATTGCTATCTGATAAAGTAGATGCCTGAGCAGAAGAATTACTAAAATAAAGAGGGACATTACATAATGATGGAAGGCTAAGTATACCAGGGAAATATGAAGGGCCCAAATGTGTACACACCAAACCACATAAATGAAAGGAAAGTTTGTCTTTTGATTAGTGTATTTGGACATTTAAGATAATGATCAATATGCAATCATGCAAGTCTGCCATTTTATTTTACTTTAAAAAATTTTTGCCCTCTGATTAGGATTCTTATGTTTCTCTCATTCTTACCTCCCTGTGGGAACCTTGAAAATTTTTAGGATGCATTTCTGATTTATTTATCACGTTATTGAGTATATCTGTGTTTATAGATTTCATAGTGGTTGCTCTGGGTAGTTTAATATATGTATGTGGCACATGACATCCACCCTTTACCACTTTGAGCAAAGGGTAGGAAACCATACTTCCATTTGGGTCTCTACCTTCTACAATTTAAATGATGTTTTGGATATCTGATGGTGTTATTATTGTTCTAATCCTCAGATGAGATTTATAAAGCTCAGGAGAAAAAGGATATTCTAACACACTTCCCCATATTAATGATCTTTCTGTTGTTTCTTCTTCCTGACTTGCCATGATTCTTGCATTGATCATCTCCTTGCTGTTTGAAGAACTTCCTCTTATGCAGTCTGTAGGAGCCAGTCTGCTAATGACAAATTCTTTTAGTTTTTCATCACCTGAGAGCGTTGATATTTCTCCTTCATTCCTGAGGGATGACTTCTGAAGATTTAGAATTCACGTTTGACAGTTCTTTTCTCTCAACCCTTGAAAAATATTGTGCCACTTCCTTCTGCCCCTCCGTGGTTTCTGATGAGAAACCCGCTGTCATTTGGGTTGGTGTTCGCCTATCAGAATTGTGTCATTTGTCTGCTTTCAAGACTTGTCCTTTGTGTTCAGTTTTTAAAGCTGTAATTATGATGTGTCCTGGCATGGATATCTTTGACTTCATCTCTTCAGTGTTTGCTCAGTCTCTTGAATGTGGAGGGGTGTGTCTTTAGCAAATTTCCGATATTTCCAACCATTGTTTCTTCTGATACTCTTTCTACTTCCCACTTTTTTTTCAATCCTTCTGGAACTCGGATGAAATTTTGGATTATTTTTTAATCCCACTGGTCCTCAAGGCATTTCTTTCAGTCTGGTTCTTCTCTGCTACTGACCATCTCCTGCTAACTCTTTCATTACTTTAAATATAAGCCTCATTTCCCACACTGGCAACACAGAGGCTTGGGACCAGTTTTTCTCCACTATCATCTCATTCAGTTCTGATGTTCTATAATCCTATCAACCAAAATTAAGGAATGTGTACGTTTAAGCCAGCCACTGTGACATGGGATAGAACAGTTACCTGTTTATGGATTCCTCTCATATCAACAAAATACCCAGTTTTGCAATGTAAAAGCTTGAAACTCCCTTCTGAAATCCTTTAGATTTCCTACAGAAACCAGGAGGGGAGGCAATGGTTTTTCTTGCTTGCCTCTCAAGTGGACTCTGTGTGACAGAAACAAAAACATCCCAACAGAATAGCGTGCTGCCTCCATGCCATTCCCCTGCTTCTGTGAAGGTAGACGCTTCGCACAGGAAGAACCCATGCCCTGTATATCACCACATGTGAGGGGCATATCTCTGGTTTACAGGGATCTATACAAACCCATGCGAGTGGAATAAAATCAAACCATCTTGACCAACACCTTGATGAGTAATACAAGTAAAGTAACAATTGAGCATCTACGATGTGCAAAACATTGCCCTGAGGGCTAAAATGTAGGCAAGGGGCAGAGAAAATAAAATGGATATGAATGGGGCAGCTGGAAGAACTGGAAGCAACCTGGTGGCGGCCACCTCTTTGTTCTCTTGGGTCCAAGACTCTCCTTCGCTACCCAGAGACACTGGCAAAGCCTGGAGGAAGGAGGGCTGGCTGGGCAGCAGCAGGGGGAGCCGACCCTCCCCCTCCCAGTGCAGATACCTGTTGGCCTGGCTTGGGGAAATCACTCCTGCCCCTTAGCAGATCCGGGAGGGACCAAGAGAGCCCAAGTGTTACTGGTTTGCCTGAGCCGATCAAACCAACACTTCCTGGCTGCACGGTCTTGGACAAGTTCTTTATCTCATCTAATTTTATTTCTTCCGTGGTATTGTGAAGACTCAGTAAGATAATCCCTGTCCAGTGCCAGGAAAACAAAGAGCTGAATACATATAATTCCCGCCATCACAGAGACCTCAGCGTTAGCCCAGAGAGGCCCCTGCTCCACTGTGGCGAACCAATTTTACTTTCCCCAGTAGGTCTGCGTACTTTCTTCTTTCACTCCTCTGTTCCTAAGCCTTTGCTGAGCACCCGCTGTGCACACCAGCACTGGAGATACATACCAGTGGGATTAAAAAATAATCCAAAATTTCATCTGAGTTCCAGAAGGATTGAAAAAAAAGCGGGAAGTAGAAAGAGTATCAGAAGAATTAAACACCCCTGTTGCCTCCTGGGGCTTTCTCTCTCGTGGGGAGACGGCCCCATAAACAAAGGGGTCGGCATAGAGGGGTGCGCAGGGCACAGCGGCAGGGGGATGGGAGGGGGCCCCCTCTATCTTGGGGAATTGCCTTTAGGGTTCTTTTATTGTTATCTGTGTGCTGCAAGGTGGCCGAGCCTAGGTATTGGCTGTAAGGAGCAACTGGCTGCAAGGCAATTGGCCCAGTCGTTTTCGGAAATGAGGATTTCTAACGTTAGAAACATTCCCATCTGTATGTACCTTGGCTGCGCAGGGGATCATGGCTCTAGAAGGCTCTAGAAGCGGAGGAACTAGCTCTGAGTCAGCAGTTGTCTGCCCAGGCTGAGTCTGGCACAGTCAGCCTTTACAGCACATGAGTCACAGCCGGGCGCCCAGGAGTTCGTTCAGACTGTTTGCTGTTTAATTATTAGACTGAATGTGGAAGGCCCAGTTGGAAGGACAAGTTCTCATTAACGAACGATCAGCTCAGAAGCCAGAAGTGCGTGTTGCAGAGACATGCAGAGAAATGCGGCAGGAGATGCAGAAGTTAATTTCATTGGTTAGCCCTGGACCATGAAATACTTTTGACCATCATTGAAAGGCAGAAATGGGGGAGGGGGGGGTCATTATGATGGACAAAGACATGCTGATCAAAGGCTGGGGCTCTGTCAGTGGAAGGTGGCACTGGGGACGCGAGCTTGAGGAGGAGGGGCTGACTGGCTTGGGGGTGAACTCTTAAGGTCATGAATGTCATCCTGAGGAGGATGGACTGGGCCTCATGCTGTAGGACACAGAGACGTGATGGGCGGTGAGAGTGGGGCTTGCAAGAGCGAGCTTGTAATTACTGTATTGTCAACAAGTGCTCTGCTCTTGGCATCTCTACATTTTAAAGAACATGGGTTTTAAACATACCTCAACCATGGCAGGGTTTTCTTGCCACGATAGCCATTAGACATGTCTACTCAAAATGAGAGTGCTACTTTGTAAAATGGACAGGTCACCAGGGACCCCGGCCTGATGATGGCGCCGAGGAATGCCACCTAGCGCATTTTGCTACCACCCCGTGTTGATTGATAGCCACGCTGACCTGGTGGCCGTGGCCTTGCCTTCTGGTTGAATAATGATGTCCTCTGCCACTTTCAGGAAAAGAAATGAGCAGAGCCTGCCAAGGCTGCTTTAGAATTCCCTCTGCGGCAGCGCAGGTGGGAAGTGAGGAGTCTGTCTCGCCCGAGGCCCGAGTCTGGGCAGGAAAGAGTCACCACAAGACGAAAACAGAGCCATCGCTTTTCGGGATTAACTGGTTCTGGGCTCTATTTGCGTAAGCAAATTAATGAGCTGGAAAGCCTCATTCTTACAAGTGCTACATTGTAAGGACACTACAGGGACAGGCACTTCAGTGTTATTGATGTCTGTTCCAGGGAGAGAAGTCTCCTCACTTAAAATACGCCTGCTTTTAGAGCATCGTTTCAGTCCCGGCAGAGTCGGGGGAAGGGGAAGCCTGGCAAAAAGCAGTCTCCTTTCCTCTGGTGCAGACTTTCTAAAATGCATGTATAATTTATGGGAATCGCTTGTGAAATCTTTATTTCTCAGATGGCTAAATTACAATTGGAAAGTAGACTTCTCCTCCTCAAGCCTTCCTTTTTGCTTTTGCTCCCTCCCACCCTCCTGCCCTACCTTCCTCCCTCTCCTCTTGTTCTTCCTCCCCTTCCCTTCCACAAACATTTATTTATTCAGTGCCTGTAATATGTCAGTGACAATTCTGGACAAAATTTACGAAGATGGAATTTCCTATTTGTAAGGAACGTGGTCTGTTGGGGAAACAGATGCCTACAACGCGTCAGCAGATAATCACAATGCAACATGAGAAATGAGTTGGCTCCCGTTATTTGCAACCCAAAGGGGTTTCCATGAGTCTCCCGGGGGTGGGGGGAACACCCTAACCACCCCTTTGAAGATGTCTGGGAGCCGAAAACAGAGCAGCTCCCCTCTGGTAAATGTCTGATGGAAGCAAGCTTTCTGAAGAAGCTCCATAGCCATACTTCCACTGCAAGGCCAGCTTGGTGATTCGGTGATGAGCAGATCTTCCTCTCTGACTTCTTAATGGACCTCTTCTGCTTATGTGTGCATGTGGCAGTGCCAACCTAGAAATTCCTAGCTCTCCAAATCAAATGAACGCCTAATTTAGAGGAGTCTGGGCAAGGTCCCGTCTCACAGAATGTCATTTCCTGGGTTTTATTTCATTTCACTCCTTATGTGTTTTAGGCAGAACATCAGCTTCCAGGCTGAATCCAAAATCTTGGCTGAATTTTGCTGCATGTACAGCAATTGCATCGAGTTTTGGCTTCAAAGACATTAGTGTGTTTGTTTAATTTGAAGTGCAGGCCCCCAAAGGTGACACTAATTTTACATATCATTTCTCTTATCACATCTAAGCGTGGCACCATTCATTCTCAAGCCCACGAGGAAGCTACTCTGACCCTCATTTTGCTGAGAGGGTCACTGAAATTTGGGGAGGTTAAATGCTTAGGTTAACCCCGCTGGTAGGAAACTAAGTCTGAATATGAAGAAACTTCAAGTCCCCTTCTTCCACTTCTGATGGCACCTGGAGGCCTGAAGTGGGTGAAGTTTAGGGGTCACAGTGAATAGACCCTGGCAGGTGATTAAGTGCCTGCTAGTGACATAATGACAAAGATATGAGCTCTTCTGGCTGCCCACGGGTTATACTGATCAAATATTAAAACAAACAAGTAAAGGACTTCACAGTGCTATAGAATCCATGTGCCTAGTCATCCAACAAATACTTTTAGAGTTTTTATTAATGCAAGAAACTCTTCCAGGCTCTGGGCATATAGCGGGGAACAACCAAAATAACACGTCTGCTTTCCTTCAGGGAATATTCTAGAATTGGGTGTCAGACAACAGCAGAGTATAATGTATAATATGTAAGACAGAGATAAGTTTAATGAAGAAAGATAAAGCTGATAAGGGTGGCAGGAGCGCTGTTAATTGCAGAGAACAGCCAGGGAAGGGCTGATAAGGTGAGAACTCAAGGGCACTAAGACGTGAATCTCACCCTAACAGGTTTGGCTCAGTGGATAGAGCATTGGCCCGGGGACTGAAGGGTCCCGAGTTCAATTATGGTCAAGGGCATGTACCTTGGTTGTGGGCTTGATCCCCAGGAGGGGGCATGCAAGGGGAAGCCGGTCAGTGTTTCTCTCTCATCGATGTTTCTAACTCTCTATCCCTCCCCCTTCCGCTCTGTAAAAAAAAAAATTATATATATATATATATATATATATATATATATATATATATATATATATAAAAAATCTGGAGCAAAGCCCTGAGGTGGGCTTGAGTCACAGCAAGGAGGCCAGTTTGCAGGGTAGAGAGCACAGTGGGGAGCTGAGATGAGGTTGGGGGGTGACAGGGCAGATTACACACTGACCTCGGACTGCGCTCAGAGGGAAAGTGGTGGAGCTCTGGAGCAGGGGACTGATGGGAATTAGCATATGGAGCAGACTTGTTTTGACTGTTGCATTGAGAGTGGGCTGGAGGGACCCTGGGTGGGAGCAGGGAGGCTGGTTAGGAGGCCACTGTAGAGTCTGGGGGGCAGGGTGGGGGGACATGATTCAATGGACCAAAACGTTAATCTTCAAGACAAGACATGTGATCCTGTGTGGACATCACTCCTCTGGGCCGAAGATGCCCAGTGCCTCTTGTTCCATCTTCAGTCTCTGAATTTGCTGTTCTGCTGTTACTTATTTCACAATATTGATTACATGAGTGCTCACAAGGTCCAATAGCCTTGGACAAGTCACTTGAACTCTCTAGACTCCTGGGTGTCCGTTTTAGAATGATGAGAGTGCCATCTAATTTGTTCATTTTTTTAGAAACATTCCAAGAGAGGTATAGGAAAGACACTTATTAATAGAAAAACACTACGTAAATTAGGGGGTCTCAACATTCCTGTTATTTTGCTAATGTTTTTACAGTGACCCTCATTCCATGAGCATCAGTGTAACATGTCTACAACTGCTGCTTTTCCTCTGTCCCCCAATCCCTACAGCTTCCCGATTTTATCCAAGCTTTTCTCTTACAATGTCTTTCCCATTTGTCCTTCTGTTTCAGCCCCCAGAGACCAGGTTCTTGGAGGGTGATATCGAGGCCATTGGAATAACCTTTCGGGCGAGTTTTCCTGCATCTTCTCTTACCTTTGTAGGTCATGGTCTACGCTCTTCCCCTACACCGCCAGCTCTTGTCTGGATTTTACTCTCTTCTTCATCTCATGTCCTCTGGTTCTGTTCTATGAACCTGATGGTTCCAGAATTTCCTTACGACCCCCCACCAAGTCTCACTATTCTAGTTTCTGTTCATTAGATTAACCACTTCTATGTGAAATAATCTCTCTTTCTTTCCTCCTATCCCAAACTCTCCAGTCTTCACTAACACCGTTCCTGCTATTCTGACCTACCCTCATTCCTCACTCACCAAGCAACTAAGTATTTCTGCTATATGGTGTTGCTCACTTCCATAAACTTCCATATACTTCCACTCATGTCTCACTTCCTAATCAGACCACCTTTAGGTGGTCCTCGGTCCCTGGCACAGCACGAGACCCATGGTTGCTGTAAGACCTGCGAGGTCAGTGTGGCTTTTAAGGAGACCTGGAGCTAAACAGGCCAGGCTGTGAATCCGGATCCTCTGAGCATTCGCTGTGTGATCTTGGATGAATTATTTAACGTTTCTGAGCCTCATTTTTTCAGCTTTAAAATGGTTGTAATAGTAGCTATCATGTGGAATTGCTATGAGGATTAGAAACACTTGTGCAAAGTGCCTACTGAGACTGACCCTAGAAGTAAATGCTCAGCGTATTATAGCCGTTATTATAAGCATTACTGGTATTATCATAAAATGATTGTCATATCATCCGTGAGAACTTCAGGCCTCGCTCTGCTGGACTCAGCTGGTGATTGAGGGAGTTGAACTAGACCAGCGTTTTTCAAATACTTCAAAACAGTGTCATTTCTGCATCTTCTATACACTTTCACTTTTTTTCTTTAGTGTCATTTAAAATGAAAAAGAATTCAATATTGTGCTTAAAAAGAGATCCTATCACTGGGGCAAAATGATTCTCTCTTCAAACCACATCCTGACGATGGAACTCAGAGAACTAGGTGTCCTCTCCTGACCCCTCCAGATCTAATATGTGGCCCAATTCTGCGGCTTTCAGGGGAGAGAGACACTCACCTCTGTCTGCTTTTCCTGTCAAGAAATGATGCTAGACTTTGGTTGAGCAACCTCTTTTGCCTCTCCAAAATCTCTGTGCATAGAAACCATATTTCCATCATTTAAACACACGCGGGGACAAGGTCGTGTCTTTCTTCCTTCCTGTTATTTGCTGGACTGGTTCAGCCCTTCCACTAAAAGGAATGAGCACACGGTTAGATTGACAGACATCAGCTCTTGTAGCGTGTGCTGTGGACGGCACTGCTCCGTAAGTTCAAAGCTCCAGGAACCGCTGGCTCTAGAGGGTAGGAAAATTTACACATGGCAAATGCTATTGATTTCCCTTGTGCAGAGATTAATTTAGAAAAAAGAATCTGTTAGGAGTATGATGGTGATGTGCGATGATGGAGAAAGGAAGGGGGAGGAATCAATACCGGGAGCCACCATTAATGTACTGCCGTTGCTATCATTTTGACAGGTTTACAATCAAACGCCATTGATTTTTCATCAGCTTTTCCAGCTGGCCTCAGAAGGCGAGGTGTCTGGGCTTTGAAAAATAAAGGGTTTTTTAACAGACAGTTTTGTTGTAGCTTTTGCACCCAGGAAAGAGCACTTGGGACTTGCTGAGTCAGCCTTCAGTTTCTGTGAAATGAATGCGTGTGGCACCTTTGGCTGGATGGCTTGGGAGGAATTTATACGGAGGGAGGCATCTGTGAGGCTCTGAGGTAGACATCTTTGATGGGAGGAGGGATGTTGCTTGGAAAACAGGACATCTCAAAGCAGCAGTGGGAGAGCTGGGGAGAGGACTAGATGCTTAAGATGCACGCGAGGACTCTGAGCAGGGGTGGGAAGGTGGGCGGTGATAGTCACTGAGCACGTGGCAAGTGCTGAGCTTTCCGTGTGCTGTCTCCTTTAAAGCCTGTCATTTCCAGATTACAAAGGACTGACATCCACAGAGTTCGAATCACTTGCCCAGGTTCACACAACGGGGGAATGCAGCTGGGATTTGATCCCAGGGTGTATGAAATCCTATCTGTTTCTCTTTAGATGTTTCAGCTCATGCATGTTCGTTCTCAGTGATGGGAGCTGGATGCCAGGTACTCCAGTGTAAGGGACTTAGCCGAGTCAGAAAAGCCTTGGATACGGCCTTCATCCTGAGTGGCCCCTCACGGTCCCTCCTCACTCCTGGCCCTACCTATCTATACTTGTAGTTCCTGCTGCGGGTGGTGGGTACCTTGCTGGGGTAATGATGGTTCTTGATCTTGACCCCACATTTACACATAAAACCAATAATGACAGCAAAAGCCATGGATTTATTCAGTGTTTGTTTCTTCCAGGGACTGAAAGGAATTTTCTGACAGTTGGACATCTTTTTCCCTTGTGAACCGAAGTGTGAAATTTGAAAGAAATTGTTCTATTTAACCACCTTTTCCTTCTGGTGGCTTTTGTTTCTTTCCTTCTTTCCTTTTTTTTTTTTTTTTAGAATTCATAACTAAGTAGATTTTTAGTGCTCAAAAGTAATGAAGAGAACCCAGCTCTAGGCCCTTAGCATTAATAAAGCATTTCTGTGTCATCAGAGGAAAGAATGGACTTAGATTCAGGAGAAGGAATTTGCTGAGACCTACTCTTGCCTCTGATGCTAAATTACTGTGTGACTTAGGGTGAGTCGTTTCCCCCTAAGCATCATGTTTCTCATCTATACATGAAGGGTGGGAGCGCAGCCTCCTTCTCAATGTTGTTCAGAGAGCAGAGCAACAGAAGTTTGGGTTCTCCACTCCCACATGCAGTGAAATTATTGGAACTCCTCCATACCAACCAGAAAGATTTTTCCAGAAGAACATATTTTATATTTCTTTATTCTTCCAAATCTCAAATGGGAATATCAGGTAAAATGTTTTTAAGAAACCATATGAGCAGGATAAAAACAATCTGGGTCTACCTACCACATACCTGAGCAAAGACACTTGATATTTACCAACTAACTTTTTAAAATTGCCTGCTGGCAGAAAAGCAATGCAAGGAGCTAATGTTATAATTAGAAATTGTATTTGGTAGCATTTGTTTTTTCCATGAGGACTTGGAAAGACCTCATGGGTTGATTTGTGGAATATAAGGTGATCATGCGGGCAGAGTATGTAATTTATTGCTTGACATGTAATGGAAGCTCCTTGAGAGTCATTCCATTTGATTTTAAAGGCAGGTCATCTCTGTTTGGCTCTGCATTCCTCAGACAGAGAGTTCGAGAACCAAAGGATTCGCTGTGGCTTACGACCCTTTCCAGAATTGGCACTCCCTGATTCAAAGACTGCTTCCCTCCAGGCCAAGAAACCAAGACTCTTGGGGGCTGGAGTAGGGCTGGGAGGGCGGGTGGCCTTGAAGATGGGGATGGGCCATGCCAATTAGGCAACTGCCACAGGGTTACCCACGAAGGCCTTGACTCAGTCCTTTGGTTATGTCAAGGCAATTCTCCCTGACATTCCAAATTCTGTGCTGTCTGGTGGTTATAGACGGTGCCATCTGTCAGCTCTGTAGCTGGGCCCTAATCTATGTGAAATGAGGAAAAAAATAAAACAAGAACTTTGCATTGAAATAAACGTAGACAGATGTTGTTGGACAGGCATCTTGCTGGCACTGGAATGATAAAAAGTTGAAGATTTGCAGACTTCTCCGCCTCAAGGAGATAGAATCTAGTGGCTGATGCTCTGGTACAGCAGTCGCCAACTGGTGGTCCACGGACCACTGGTGGTCCATGAGGTCCGAAAGGTTGGTGACCACTGCTCTGGTGGATACACACATATACATCTAAGGCTGAACGGGGTAACTTCTGTGATGCAGGCACAACACACCAAGGCAAGGCATGTTCATATTGCTACAGAAGGAGCAGAGTTGTTTTTCCCAGGTGGAAGCCGTTAACTGCTTTTTTAAAAAAATTTTTGACTCCATCTTTTCTGTCCCTACATAGAGATATGGACAGATTTGTTGAGATAGAGACTCAGGGTGTTGTGGTGCCTGTGTACAATGAGCAGATTCTCCTACTGGCTGGACATGTGGCATCAGTGAGAAATAAATGTGTCACATTAAACCACGCACACTTTGGGGCTGCTTGTTACACAGTGTGCCCTAGAATATGCTGACTGATACAGTCAGAAAGCAATTGTTCTCTTCAGTTATTCTCAACCTTCTGTAACCTAGATCATACTCTCTTCATTCCTTTGAAATGCCTCACAGAAATGATACCAATAATCTCCTATTTTTCCAGACCCTGGAGAGTTTGTACAGATTGAGTCTACTTGAACACTCTATGGTACTTGATTCTATAAACCATGGAATTATTATTTTTTCCTTGGCCTCTATGACACCACACTATAAACATATTTTGAATACAAGAGTAGGGAATAAATCTTGAGATAATTCTCTTTTAATATAAAAATTATTTACAACAGCCTCTAACATTTTCTGAAACCAATAAATAGTTGTTACATAGCTATGTTGACTAAGTCAAATGGTTAGGAGTCAACTATCTCTGGTAATGGGTAGTAAGCCTTTTCGAAAGTCTCTTAAGAGGTTAAGTAAAAAAAAGTCTTAAAACTAAACCACATTGATAAAAATGCTCATCTTTATTTCTTAAATATATTAGATTCAGATAAGTATTTTATTTTCTAAACAGATAATAATGAATACAGACCATTTAAAGGTAATACAACAATTTATCTAATCACTATCATATGTATAACATCATTGATCATATTTATAACCTCAGTAGAATCACCAGTATTTTCACTCTATGAAAAAAGGATGAGAGAAGTAAAGAATGATTTTATCATTGTGAAAACTCCCCAAATATTGAGAAGCTGAGCCAGAAACAATTAGCCAGTCCCATAAAAGTGTCTCAGGTAAAATATGGCTGTTCCCTCAAATAGAACGAACACTGAATAAAGGACACAGGGATGTAATGGATTCAGTTTTGTATTTTGCAAGAGAATGCCCCGATTTTGTCAATTGTCCTTCCCTTTCAGAAACCGCATCCATTCTATTCCTGGTTGATTGTTCTGGTTTCACACTCACCAAGTTCTTCTAGTGCACAAGTATGTACAGACACTGGCCCGTGCAAATCCTAACCCTAATGAAAAACAGTATTTCAGACAAATACCCAACCAGTCTGCCTGCTGTTCAGTATCTGCACAAAAGAGACAGGAAGCCTGTTGACGACACAACACATTTTCATTTCTTTCTAATGCTTATTTTTAATTTGTGTTTTTGTGTACATTTTTAAACTGCCATTTACTTTTATATTTATTTAATGCTGGGTCTGCTCATTGAAGTTCCCAAGGACCTGTCCCTGCCTTGGAAAGACACGGCAGGTTTTGAGCATAAGGAACACCCCTGCTGCCTTCTCAACATTTACCAACTTGATTCTGAGCCTTCACATTTGACTCCTTCCATATTGTAGTCCTGCCTCCATTCCATCACCTCCACTGACCATTGATCTTATTGTTCATGCACTATTTCTACCTCCCTTTCACTCTTCCACAGGAGTCTTTACCTGCCTTTGTCTCTGTCTTCCCTCTTGCAATTCTGTCTCCTTTTGGTTCTGGTGGTGCCTTAAGAGCCCTCTGAGCCAGGCACACCTGTGTGTGCCCCAATAGCTGGCCAGGTGATGGGCAACATGAAACAGAATGAGAGCAGCAGGCAGAGGGAGTAACGGATGTCTCACAGGGACCGGAACCAACCTAGCAATCTTTAGCCTAAGACCAGGTATTTGAAAAATGGTTCCTGACTATTCAGAGTTAAAAGTTTCCTAAGGACCAAGCTCTATTTGTAAAGGGGGCAACTTGGACCATTGCTTTGCCAGAATTCCTGCAGCCAGAGCAGAAAACTGGAGGGAGGCAGCATTGAGGAAATCATGAGGGTTTTGCCTCTGCCTGGACTAATGGGGTCTTGGATCATCAATACTGCAGCTAGTGTCTGAACTTGCAAGTACAAGGAGTGTGTCCTTTTGTGTATTCCATCATATATATATATATATATACATATATATGTAACATGCAAAGTGTCCACTCGGGAGTTTGACCAACTGGGAGTTCGATCACTCACTATAATGTGTGCTGACCACCAAGGGTTGGCGTGGAAGACACTAGGGACCTACCCGTGCACAAATTTCATGCACTTGGCCTCTTGTATGTATATATGTGAACATTAAGTGCCTATGTATACATGTGTGTATGTGTGAATAGAGACATACATACTTCTACATGGGTGGGTACGGGTATATGCATGCTTGAGTGTGCAGATATGAGGATAGAGTACACACTTTGGGGAAAGTGTTGTGTATTCCAGGAGTCGGCACACAGTAAATATTTGTACAGTGAATGAATTATTCCATTTGTTCAATTCCATAAATATTTATGGAACCGTTTAATGATAATTAGGACCATAATAAGTAGTAATCATGTAAACAAGAGGAAACTTCCACTAGAATATTTGTGAAAAGAGGGGATTTCCCAGTATCTGCTCAGGATTGTCCGTGAGGCAGCTGCTACTTTGTGGACAGATAAATCCATCTTGCAGTTGTCACTTTGAACCTGTGCTCACTCTCAGCTGTTCAGGGACTGGAACTCTGGGCCATTGTTGTCTTTCCATGGTTGTTGTTATCACACTGGCCTCGTGTTGTGTAGGCCACCCCTACTGCCTGGGCCCATAATTTTATATAACTCCACTAATATAATTCGGTTGCATTGGCTAAGAATTTTTACTAAGGTTTGAGGGTAATGGAAGGGATTTACAGCATTGAGAGTAAGACTCTTAATATTAGATACTAAAAAGATGGTTTTCAGCAACCAAGGGGCAGAAATAAGCCGTGTCACTTACAGGGGTCCTGACATGACCAGATATCTGAGAGCCATAGGCACTTCCTTAATCCTTCAGAGTGTGGGTTTCAGTCTCCTGCTAAGAAAACCCACATCCACCTCCAGGGATCGGTCTCACCTAGATCCAGCCTCTCCCCACACCTTCGCAAACAGCAGCCACAGTTATGCACAACAGTCTCCGTTCCCTAAAGACCGAATTGTTCTCGCAAGACCAATGCATGTGGGGCATCTGAGAGCAGTTCAAGTAGGTGATGGACTCCCAAGGTGGCTCACATTTCACATCTCCCAGCCAGAAGGAAAACTAGCCCTGCCTTCATTCTTCCTGGGTCTCGGCTCCCATGTGGATAACCCTGGGCTGAACCCCTCCCCGCCAGGCCCCTCCACCCATGCATGTGCCCATGTCGCCTCCAGGGCAGATAAGCAGATAATAAATCTCGGAGACAATACAGACTAAATCAATACACGAGAACATTTTTCCACAGTGTATGCAGGCTGCCAGGATTTCTCCTGTGCCCAAGGGGGATGGTTTTTTATATTGGGAAACAACGTTCCTTCCCCTTCTCAATTTCTCCCTTTCCCATCATGCATTGTTCCATGGCAAGGGACCCACTCAGACATATGATATGGTGCCGGGGTCCTGCCCCAGCGGGTCCAGGGGTTCCCCAAAGGTGTAGACGGAGTCGGCGAAGAAGGAAGGGCACGGAGACAGCGTTCAGTTGATCAGCATGGCGAGGTTCCTCTTGTCAGGGTCTCCAGGTAGGTCCAGTCACCAGGTTCTAGTCAGGCTCTCCTGCCAATCTCCGCAGTCAGGTTCAGTCCAGGATCCCCTGCCATGCTCTCTCGCCGGGCTCCACCTCCAGGCTCCAAGGCCAGTCCCTGTCCAGGATCCTCCGGCATGCTCTCGCCAGCGAAGTTCTTCTGTCCCTAGAGAACGTTCTGTGTAGGTTCTGTGCCTAGGCTCTGTCTCTCTTGATCCTGTCTTCCAAGCCCTGTGTCCTTAGTTCTGTGTTCTGAGTTCTGAGTCTTTCTGTCTTGTTACAACTGTATTTATACCAGTTGATTCAATCCTATCAATCTCTATTACAAAGGTTAGGGCATTTCTTATCTCCATTCCAGGGAGAAAAGATTATGTAGCGTAAGCATGATTGTTCGTAGTTAAAGGGATTAATTACCCGCCTGGCACTTAGTTGAGGGGTTTTATTCCCTCCCTAACTTCAGGGGAAAATCCCTACCTGGGGATTCAACCTTTCTCGGAGAGGTGACCTTGGTTAAAACACAGCGCCAAGAAGGTGAGCAAACATATTAAGAACAGTATGCCATATATGCCAGGTCCCTTGAAACAGCAAGGATGGACCGGCTCCCGGCAATATGGGGCTCATAACTATGTCTTCCAGAGGGCTCTCATTGATCTCATCACCTCCAATTAGCCATGCAAAGACGAGGAGGCTGCTTTCAATTTACAGTTTCATCTTTTTCTTGGGCCAGACCAAGTTCTCAGTGCGACCTCCTCAGGGAGAGGTATGATGACATAGCTCCCCACCTTCAGAACTCCTTGGGGAGCAGTGGGGAGCAGAGACACTCTGCTCATTATGACAACAATGTCACCTTAGTTCATCTAATAGTGTATCATTTACAAAGAACATTTACCACCCTCTGCACCGGAGGTTTAACAAAGAACATCGTAAAATGACCAAGGGGTCTCCCCCACATGATCTCCTTGACTGGACCCCAGGGGCTCTAGGGCACTAGCAGCTCTCCCTCCAGGAGGGCATCGGAGGTTTATCGCAGGGTCTGGAGTGGGTCTTGGTGGGGAGATGTTTGGGAGGTCACAGTCTTTCCCAGCCTCTCCGAGGACAGGAGGACAGGCTCATGCTTTCTCATCGCGCCGGCTGTCCCTTTAGGGCAGCGGCTCTCAACCTGGGGGTCGCGAGCCCTTTGGGGGTCGAATGACCCTTTCACAGGGGTCGTCTAAGACCATGGGAAAACACATATGTAATTACATATTGTTTTTGCTTTAATTATGTTCAATTTGTAACAATGAAAATACATCCTGCATATCAGATATTTACATGACGATTCATAACAGTAGCACAATGACAGTGATGAAGTAGCAATGAGAATAATCTTATGGTTGGGCGTCACCACCACATGAGGAACTGTACTAAAGGGCCGCGGCGTCAGGAAGGTTGAGAACCGCTGCTTTAGGGGCAGTTTGACTTGACCTTCCAGCTGGGCATCTCCATCATCTCTAAGCCGTACGCTGTCAAGATGCTACGGGGAGGGGGAGGAGAACGTCTTCAGCTGAAGAACAGCCCCCTTTTCCCTCTGCCAGGGCTGGCTGGCTCTCCTTGGGCGCCACATGGACCCGGCAGGGAGCTGACAGCCGGGTTGACTGCTTCGCCAGTCGCCAGTTCGGTACATAGAGGGTGCGCTTCCACTTTCCAAAGAGGCTTTGCAGACATGCGAGTCACCCAGTCGCCGCGGGTGGGCTCCGCTGTGCGAGCCGGCATCTGTGATGGGAGCAGGGGCAGGTCAGACCCACGGCGAGCTGACCCGGGAAGGCGTTTATGAGGCGTATAAATCCTGCACCTTTATGTAGTTAATAAAAAAAGGCTCGTGTCTAAATTATGAGGATGTTCTCGAGCAGGAGGCCTGGGTTTCGGGAACCTTTCGGATCTGAGGATGTGTTAACTGCAAAATAATAACCCGACCGGCACTTCGTTGAGTGGGAAAGCAGTAAAAATGACAAGGGGCATTCAGAGACGCTTTCATTGTAGCCATTCATCACCCGAAACTTTAATGCAGCCGGGATTTACGGAAAGAATAACACACGCCTGTATATTAAGGCCGGAGTCAGCGGTGAGCGTTCTTGGAAACCCGCTATCCGCTTGCCTGTGCTCCTCCAGGAATTCAGCAGGTTCCTGGCGCTGCGCTGGGGGCCGTGACTTCAGACCATTCCCTGTTGCGGGTGATGACGGCGATGTCCCCTTCACTTTCTTCCTCGCACAGCTGATGGGTTGGCCATAAAGCTGAATCCTGGTTGTGAGGGATTTGCCCAGGCGGAGGGAAGCTCCAGCTGAGTGGCCTGGAGAGGAAACCATCCAAACCATCCATCGGAGGCCTTTCTGCGGGTGGAGCCGGTCTCTGAATGCCACTGCCACGCCACTCAGCTAAGGAATTAGTCCAGAGGAGGCCAGCGGGGCGGGCCCAGCGTAGCGTCTGTCCTCCACCCTGTGGGAGATGGGGTTTGTCAGAGTGGTTAAGTGGGGCGGCGACAGATTTGGATTTTAATATTAGATAAACCCGAGGACTGTGACAGGTAAGGCCTCCCATTTGGTCGGCTGCCTCTTTTGTTGGCGTTTCTTCGGCTGTGCAGCAGCCTTTTCGTTTGATATAGTCCCATTCATGTATTTTTGCCTTTACTTCCCTTGCCTTTGGGGTCAAGTTCATAACATGTTCTCTACGACCTCTGGTAGCATAGCAGCCCACACCTGGAAGCTATATGATCGTATTAACCAATGTCACCCCAATACATTAAATATAAAAATAAATACGTTAAAAAGGGGAAAGACCTAACGTAGAGGGTAGTTGAAACACTGGAGGATGAATGAAGGTTTGGCTAGGCACTGGCGAGCTCCTTCTTAGCGTTAAGCTAACGAGAGAAGCGGGTGCGAATTTTAAACAGGAGTCCCAGAGGGGCTACAGCTAGTAAGGGGACCCATTGGGGGAAAGCCGGAAGTGAGAGGGACTCCATTTTTTGACCATCGGAGGTTCATTTCAGTTTGGAATCAACTATGATGTTATCTTCCTATCAGAAAGCGTGTGATTTACCACTGTGCTCTCCATGCACGCACATGTGCGCGCGCACACACACACATGGCAGAACACCCTCAGGGCCTCTCTGAAGTAACAGTGCCTAGCATTTCAAAGATCATTTTTAAATAAATGTCCTTGATGACAAGTCTCCATTAAGTAAGAACTTGAAACAATTACAGCTAGACACAAAATTATTTCTCTTGTGATTCACTGCCTTTTAAAGGAAAATGATATTTTCAGTGTAGGTTGTGTGGGACTGGAATGGTGTGGAGCACACAGGTCGCCCGTAGGATCTGAACAATGAAAGGGGAGAACTTTTTTTTTCCCTTCTGGTTAAGAGTTTTCAATGTAATTTAGGAGTATTGTTAATATTAGGATCTCAATATAATATCAGTTAGCTGGAAGCCTCCACGCCAGACCTATGAAACAATGGAATTGAGTTCATTAATGAACAGTCTTTTAAAAAATAACACCATTGTTATAATAAAAATGTCTATAATGCTTAAAAATAACATGCTTGTAATGCTAATCTCAAGATATAGCCCTGGGTGATTTCACTGGCAATCAGTCCCATAGTACTTTGCTGAGTAGTTTACTAGTTACCTTGGCATGACCAAGTGACCCAACTCCAGTTCTACAACAGCCAATGGTCAATAGAACCAGTTGCTGAAGGGCCTATTACCCAAACACGTAGTTAACCATCCCCGCCAAAAAAAACCAAACTTTTCATTCACTTAGAAAGCTTATGGCACCTATTTGTGTTTCACTGAGGCTGGCGTTTTTTATATTATGTTTTGTCAATTTTGAATTGCAGAGTAATGTACAACATGAATGTCAAGGGTTATGATGAATGTGTGGATTCTGTCCCCAAGTACATTTTAAATCCAGTCTTTTCTCTTTCCTACTTTCCTCAGTCCGTGGATTTACTTTCTTGAGTAGGAGAAAAAGGATGGATTTGCACTGAGTGCACCAGGATTTTGTACTGGGGAAGGATTTGGCACAAGTGCCTTTGCACACTCACCTTGCGATGCATGTATCACTCAGACACACATATGTCCATGCCCAAAAGACACAAAGGCTCATCTTTATTCTTAGGGAGTCTATGCGAGTTATTCATTGTACAGCGTATTGCAACTCTGTGTTTCTCATCTCAAATGATGCCCACTTACCAAGGTAGGACACTAACATGCTGTGTCTCCATCACCGTTCCTATTGGTACTGTATGATTTCTGTATCATCTATTCCTTATACAAGGTCTACAGTGTCATCATATACATTTGCCCGCCTGACTAAGCAAGTCAGGTCTGTGTGGATATGGACTTGAGTGTGTATGAGGTGTGTGAGTGTACTGATTTGCTGGATGTGTGATATGTGCAGATAAATGAGTGAAATATTCCACATCTTGGTGCACTACCTAAGTACCAAGTACCATCCCTTTTCTCTCAATCATGAAAACAAGCCAGTGAATCAACCAAATAGAAATGGCAGTAATCTGGATTGAAAATACACTGCATGAAAGAAACCCATCCTTTATGTATATTCAACATCCATGAGCTGCCCGACAGGCGAAATTCAAAATATAAAAAATTGCAGCCCTGACCGGTGTGGCTCAGTGGATAGAGCATCGGCCTGCGGACTGAAAGGTCCCGGGTTCGGTTCCGGTCAAGGGCACATGCCTGGGTTGCAGGCTCACACCCCAGTAGGGGCCATGCAGGAGGCAGCCGATCAATGATTCTCTCTGATCATTGATGTTTCTATCCCTCCCTCTCCCTTCCTCTGTGAAATCAATAAAAATATATTTTAAAAAAAAATTGCAAACCACAAGAATCCTTAACAGTAGCTATTGTTAAAGGAAACAGAATGGGTATACATTTTATAGTCATTGGGAAATAGAAACCTTTTTCTTTAGTGAATCAATAATAATTCAACAAACTTGTCATTTGATGAATCAGCGAGACAATGATTATTGGTGAATTAGTTGGCTTGGAGATTGTGCTGGGTGATCACTATAAGCAGTGTCACAGTGGTCTTGCTGGTAACAATTTAGTTGTATGTTTACTAGTTGTTTATATACACTGGTAGGTAATACTACTTGAAAGCATTTGTGGATAGCATGGATTGGAAATTTCCAAATATGCTTTGTGCAGGAAGAAGGACTAAAAAGCTAAAAGGAGAAAGAGATCCCATTTACACTGGGAAAGCAAAACTTTCCCAGAATATTCCCAGTGACTTCTGCTGATGTCTCATTGGCCAGAATTGTGTCACATGGTCAATCTTAGCTGCAAGAGAGTCTGGGAAATGTAATTTTTACCTTAATCCATTGCTCCATCAAACATAACTGGAGTTCTGATCAGAAGGAGGAAAGAAGACTTAGATATTGGAAAAGCAGCAGTACCTAATTGCCAGAATGAAAGTTTTTCGTTCTCATTGTCTTTTCTGCTTACATTTTAATTCATTACTTTGCTGGGTTTTTTTTTTTCCCCAGTTCCCCCAATTATGGTTTAATTAGAACTGTAGCTTTTCTGAGTAGGAGGGCTAGCGATCATCTAATTCCACCTCTTTATTTCATTGCTGAGAGAACTGAGGCTCAAAACTGCGCTCACTTGCTCAAGGTCACACAATGAGTCACAGAGGCCTCAAGTAGAGCTCAGTCCAGTGGTTCCCCTCAAGGCAATGCTGCCTCCGAGATGAGGAAAAAAAAAAAAAACAGTCCAAGAGGCACGTTTTCCCGTTTGTTTTTCCTAAGTGAAAACCCCCGTCACCAACGCCTTTAAATTTTAAATGATTTGCATTTGCAGAATTCAATTTCTAGCCAGCCAAGCATAATTGCAACACATTGCCAGTTTTTCCTATTAAGCTTTCGACACACTTTGTTATAGGATCTTGCAGCTGACAGAATGGGAATGGGAGTTCAGGGGTCTTCTCTTCACTCACTAATCAAGAAGATTAGAAGTTAGCATATGCAGATGAGAATAAACTCCCAGAATAGCACCCAAGACCATTCCCAGAAAAATACCCCACACACTATTCGCAGCCTCCTGCCATTGTTTTTGAAGAACTTTCAAAGATCCCTGCAGGAAGGGCTGTGACCCCGCGGGAAGACTCCCTCATGAAATGAGTGACCCCCTGCAGGTCACTTTCTTGCTATGGGTCCCCTTTTCCTGCAGCCAGGAGCGGTGGCTTGAGAATTAGCATCTCAGCTCTGGTTGCACATTAGAATCACTGAGGGCGTTTCAAATGATCAGTGTCTATGCTCCCGCTCCAGCCCCCCCCCAACCCCCAGGCCCTCACCATCCCATTGTCTGTGTCCATGAGCCATGCATACACGCATACAAGAGCCTTGGTTGATTACCTCCCAGCCACCCACCCTCCCCCACCTTCCCTTTGAGATTCCGCCCTCTGTTCCATCGCCAACTCTTTTGATTTTAATAATTTTCAGTGCAGGGCACAGGCATTGGCAGTTTTGAGAAGCTCTCTAGGCGATGCTATTATTTAGCCAGAGTTGCAGCCCATGTGGCTGTAATGAGCGCTCCTTTTGCTACTCAGAGCGTGGCCCACCGACCTGCCGCATCGCACACCCTGGGACCTGAGCAGAAAGGTGAGCTTCAGGTCCCACTGCCTCAGAGTCTGCAAGAACCTCACATGGTTGATTCGTGCACCACAGAGTGTGAGAAGCGCCTCTGAGGGATTCTGTGTATTGGTTTTGAGTGAGGGATCCTTGCCACCCCCACCCCACCCCCCCCGGCCAATCACTTCCCCAGGTTGATAATCCCCTGGGAAATTCTTAAGCACAGGAAGTATGAGAACCATCTTTGCTGGGAAATGTCCTCTGTCACCATGAAGAATGAATCTAAGTCTCAGGATGACTGCTTTGTGTCCCTTCCCCAGGCAAAGGCCCAGAAACTCGGTGTGTTGCACAGTTACCGGAGCAGCTGATAAGAAAGGGCACATCCCCAATGCCACACTAGGCCGGGAGACAGACTCTCCGTGGAGTGGCCTGGCAATCTTTATTTTTAAATAACTGGGTCGATCCCCTGATACTCTTGGGGACTGTTGTCCTAGGGCTCCGTTGAAGCTGGACTGGAACTGTTTTGCAGGGTTGCAGACGGCAGAGAGAGCATTTGCAATGTGGTAATCGGATGCATTGGAAATGGGGTCTCTCACGGGCTGATCTACGTGCCTCCCCGCTTGTCCTCGAAGGCTTAAGTCATCAACAATGTGTAGCAAATGTTTTCGACATCAACCCACGGTAAGAAATGATGGTTCAGTGCGCGAGATGCACACGCACACTCGTGCACACACCCACACAAAGGCAAACGTTTTTCAAACGAACATTCTCCCTCCAGACATCTATGTTCTCCTTTATTCTAAAACACCGGTCACGATTCATTAAATTCATTTCCTTACCCGCCTCAAAGCCTCGCCCTGCAGTTTGGGAAACAGCCGTCAGGTGCTCAAGCTTTTGCCAGCGGTACTTGTTCACATCTTTCCTACCAGGTCCAAACCCCAGCGGAGAGATGGAAACACGTTTCCTGGTGGTCAGCCTTGGACCTGAGCAGCTTGGACACCTCTGTCTGGTCCCTCCCTGGTTTCTGCTGGCCCCTCGGGCTCTGGACGGCCCGCCTGGCCACAGTGTGGGGTTCTTGGGGCTGCGGGTGGGAGGGGGGGCACCAGCAACCAGGGGCTCCTGGGTAAGGAGCGCACTCCCCCGCCTCCGATGAAAACGGGCGGCAGGGGCAGTTCCGTGGGCTTCCTGCTGCTCTTGAGAAAATACTGTGACACTAAGCAGGGCCGGCCATGGGACTGGCTCCTGAGAATAAAATGGCGTTACTTTGAGTTCCATGCAGCCACCAGAAAGTGTTTCGTCTCCCCACGTGGCCACTGCCTGGCTGGCTGGCACGGTGCCCGCCGGGCTTCCCGCCGGGAGCCCCACTTGTCACTCCGCTCCCCAGTGTGAACTGTTAGCCTCATGGACCGCTTGGCACTGCTGATCTTTGGAAAGGGGAGGCTCCGGGGGAAATGCACGCGAATCAGTGCATTTGGATCCCCTGGCCCGGGTGCCCGTGCCCATGAGGTCTTATGAGGAAACCTTCTTTAGTGCGGGACGAAGGCCTGGCCCTGAGCACAGCTGAGATGGTCTGTGTGGAGGAGACTGGCCTGCGAGACCAGCTAACAGCCGCTCCTGTCATCAGCGCAGGCCAAGGGGGAAGGAAGCGAGGAGAGCTCAGGTCCTGGATGAATTAGAAAGATGACAGGACAATGGTCAGGCTGCAGGAGCTGAGCTGGCTTTGATGACACCCAGACGTCCACAGGCTAAGAACAAAACACCCTTAATCCTTTTCACCCCAGCTTTGTGCACGATTCTGCCTTAGACCTGCCTTTTCACCAGCTGTTTTCACATTTCTCTTTCTGCTGGGAATCATTCATCTTCCAGCTTCATCTGCCAACCTCATACACATCCCCCAGTGCCCCTCCCAACCAATAGGAAGTCACCAGGCCCCACGGAGCTCTCCTTCCATAATTCCCAGATACCGCTGGCCCCTCTGTGAGAGAACCTGTCTGGTCTCCTGAGGATTGTTTAGTCTCCTGTGATCAGCATTGGTATAATCTGAGAGACTGGTCTTTGTAAGGGCCCTGATTCCACAGCCCCCCTCCTCACCCCAGTCCTCTGTTGATGCACCAGTGGTTGCCACTGGCATGTCCCCATCCCCATGCTCACGCATCCTCAGCGCCCTGGTGGGTCAAGAAGCCGCTCTGGGTCCCTTCTGCCCAGCCACCCTGTTCTCTCCTTCTTCCTCACCCCATGGCAGGTGAAGTGCAAGGTCCCAGAGATGACAGAAGAGGAGACCACTAGGACATTTGCAGATTTCACTAAGATTTCCTAGTTGAGTTGTGATGGTAGATCAGAACGTTTAACTAGAAGTATAAATCAAATCCTTTTGAAAATTAGAATGCTTACACCATGATAACAGGATGGAATATTTGGTAGAGGTCTCTCTTTAAGATGCGGGTGAATTCATTCATTCGTACATTCACTCATTTGTTTATTCATTTCAACAGCTTAAGGCTCTGGTCTAGAGCCATCGGGAAATGAGGCCGAGATGGCCCCTGTCTGCACCCTTACATTCTACAGAGAGGAGGCAGAGTGAGCCGGGACACAGCCCTTGCACGAGGTCATGGTGAGTGGTATGCGTGCTGGGAGGAGAATAAACAGTGTAGGAGAGTGAAGGGCTGAGGATGGGGCTATTGTGGTGGGAAGGACCTCAGAGGCGATGCCATCCATGCGGAGACCTGAGACTCGGATGCAGCTGCCAAGGGCATTGCCAGGCTGAGCAAGGGTTTCTGTGCAGGCTGGTCACATGACACCTCTCCCACCCACCCCCGAAATTACACAAGTACACACCACACAAACAGCACACCCTACACAAGCACACACAAACACACACCTTAAAAACTCCACACCAGCATACACGACACAAACACGCACACACACCAGACAACATACCAGACAAAACAAAGACCTGTGCCACACAGAAGGCTTTTTGTTTGGACCCCATATGGATGGTGCTATCAATGATGGTAGTTGCAAATGACCTTCTCCTCCTTCTTGTCACCGCGCCCCTGACATCCCCACGCTGTTCACGCGCACCATCTGTGCTGGCGTCTGCCTGTGCCCTTTCCTGAGAAAACTGAATGGAAGGCGAGTGGCTGAAAGGAGCAGAGACCCTTACTTTGAACTTGTCACAGAGAGGAACCTGCTATTTACTGATGTCCAGTTCTATTTTGCCGGGGTCCAGCCCCAGCGGACCAGGGGTTCCCAAAGGTGTGGGCGGAGTCGGCAAAGAATGATTTACACGGAGACAGCGTTCATATGATCAGCATAGCTCTCTTTAGTCTCTGTGGACCTTCCCTGTGCCTGGCTGAGGCCACAAAAAAAGGTCCCTAGGCAAGCTGAACCTTTATTTTATAGTCAGAGGTAAAGGAGGTAGTGGTTACCATGGTTACACTGTTCTTGTGAGTTTCACTTGTTTTTGTTCTTGCTGCACTTCCCTCAGCCCATTAGCTTCCCAGATAAGATCTAGGGAGTAGTCATAAGGTCAAGCCTAATTATGCTAAGACAGGGGTGGGCAAACTTTTTGACTCAAGGGCCACAATGGGTTCTTAAACTGGACCGGAGGGCCGGAACAAAAGCATGGATGGAGTGTTTGTGTGAACTAATATAAATTCAAAGTAAACATCATTACATAAAAGGGTACGGTCTTTTATTTCAATAGTTTTATTCATTTCAAATGGGCCATAGTTTGCCCACGGCTGTGCTAAGAGGACTGTGCCCTCTAAGCTGGGACTTGTTTGTGACTTTGCCAACAGGTCAGTCCGAGGCTTAACCCTATAGCTGCTCCCCACACTATCTGGTGCTTAGAAGAGCAAGCATCGTTAGGGACAAGAAGAAATGTTCACAGACTTTGAATGTCATCTAATAGGAGCCACTCTCTTGGCAAACTCATCTCTGGCTCCTCCTGTGGTCACCAGTGGGGAGGGGGTTGCAAAGATGGTCCCTGAGGCCCAGCTGAGTGTGGTCCCTTTTGTCATAACCTTCTGTAGCCCTATGCCGCCACCCTCTAAACCAGAGTTGGGGAACCTCTGTTCTGCCAAGGGCCATTTGGATATTTGTAACATAATTCCTGGGCCATACAAAATTATCAACTTAAAAATTAGCCTGCCCTGTTTGGTCAAACATTTAATTAACTTACCCCAATGCCTCGGCAGGACCAGACCAAATATTTCTCGGGCCTTATGTGGCCCACGGATGAGATGTTCCGCACCCCTGCTCTAAACCAATGATTTCTCCTTGGGTCTGAGAAAGTACGTTCAGGGAAACAAAGATGAGGTATTAGGGGAGTAAGAAGGGAATTAGGGGAAAGGGGGCATTTGTATTGTTTATTTCTTCCTGCGAAGGGTGTGGGTATATCCGAGGGTGCTGCCTGCACTGTAAGTCAGTGGTTCTCTAACCAGGCTGATAAACTCACCTGGGTCACTGGTTAAAAGAACAGTCCCAGCCTGCTATGAGCTGGATTGTGTCTCCCCTCGTCTTCATACCTAGTACCTCACAGGTGACCTGTTTTGGAAAGAAGGTACTTGCAGACATTATTGGGTAAGCCAGGGTAGGCTCCTGCTGGTTTAGGCTGGGCCTCTACTCCAATATGACTCGTGTGCTTCTAAAAAGGGGACATTTGGACACACGGAAGGGAGAACAGCCTGTGAAGATGAAGGCAGAGATCAGGGTGATGCAGCAGAAACCGAGGAACCCAAAGGTCAAAAGCAACCCCCCACCAGCTGGGAGAGAGGCCTGGCGCAGATTCTCCCCCACGGCCTCGGAAGGAACCAGCCCTGCAGACGCCTTGGCCTTGGACTTCCAGCCTCCACAGCTGTGAGAGGGTGAGTTTCTGTTGTTGAAACCACACAATGTGTGGCACTTTGTGGCAGCTGCCCTAGGAAAAGAATACACAGCCCCACCCCCACTTGGCTCCTGGTGACCGGGATCTCAGGGGGAGGGGCAGGGGCCAGACTCTGCAGGAGCCTCAGGGCCTGGGGGAGGGGTGGGCTCTGCTGCGCAGTTCCCTCCCCTGGCTGTCCCTGGCATCTGAGCTCCTGCCACCCTCACTGATGCGCTCAGCGCTGTTCAGGGCCCTCGTGGGAGGTGTGGACGTGTTGCAGTCGCCAGTGAGTCAGTCTAGTTGGAACTGTTCACTTCTTGAAACAGATATTGGTTGACATTCTTCTGGTTAAAAAAATGTTGGTAAAGCTCAGCCGGTGTGGCTCAGTGGTTGAGCGAGCGCCGACCTATGAACTAGGAGGTCACGGTTCAATTCCCGGTCAGGGCACATGCCCGGGTTGCAGGCTCGATCCCCAGTGTGGGGTGTGCAGGAAGCAGCTGACCAATGATTCTCTCTCATTATTGATGTTTCTTTCTCTCTCTCTCCCTTCTTCTCTGAAATCAATAAGAAGATATTTTTTTTTTTTAAATGCTGGTAAATCCTGGTACATAACACCACACAGGAAAAAAAACAAACTTACCGCTGTATTCTCAGCAGCCAGCCTCGCCCTGGTGACACACTAACGCAAGGTCCTTACAGAGGACAGCGCTTCTCATTGCAAAGCGTTTGAATAATGCGCTTAAGCTGTGGTTCCTGGGCTGAATATCACTAGAAAGAGACTGCCTTTCGTTTGAAAATGTCCATGGGACGCAGCGTTCTCTCTGACAAACCGCAGACTTCTTCCCGGACAAGCCCAGTGAGCAGCATCTATCAGCGGTGGGCAAACTATGGCCCACAGGCCGGATTTGGCCCATTTGAAATGAATAAAACTAAAAAAAACAAAAAGACCGTACCCTTTTATGTAATGATGTTTACTTTGAATTTGTATTAGTTCACACAAACACTCCATCCATGCTTTTGTTCCGGCCCTCCGGTCCAGTTTAAGAACCCATTGTGGCCCTAGAGTAAAAAAGTTTGCCCACCCCTGATTCTAGATAGAAACCAGAGGCTGGAGGGAGCTCTTGCTTCCGGCCACTCTGACCTCCACAACCAGCTGCCTGCCTGGCGGCCCGGCGGCCCTGGCTGCCCTGTAAGCAGCATCACAGTGACACCACCAGTCGTGTTCGTCACACGTCTGTGTCTCAGACACCCGTGGCCTCCTTCCACTCACTCTCTGGGCTGGAACTTATGAGCCTTATTCTGGGCTCCAAGGTGTCTTCCTCTCCTGGGAGTTTGGTAAATTTGTGCTCAGCCATTTTTATACTGTAGAAGCATGAAGCATAGCTGTCATGCTCTGAAATTGTTTAGATGCTTTCCACCCACCTCCAGCCAAATTCTTACTCTTTTTTTTCCTTTTTAAGTAAGAATTTTCCAGGGCCTCTTTGGAGTGTGGGAACAGATTCTTTGTCACAGCGGGAGGTTTCTCCTTCGCCTGAAGCGATGTGGGAGAAGGAACGTGGGCTGGAAAAGGACTCGAGTTCGCGTCATACTTTTCCCACCACTGTGTGTGATCTTGGGCAAGATACTTACCCTTTGCCCAGGCCTTGTGTTCCTCACCTATGAAATGGGACCTTTCAAGTTCACGGGAAGGACAGGGGTTCGCATGTAAAACAGAAAAGCGTGGTATAGGCTGGTGGTTCTCAAACCTGGGTGCCTCTTGGAACCACCTGGGAGCTTTGAAAGCAAAAGGGGTTGGATTCTCTGGTGGGTGAGACCACACGCTGGAGTGAGTTTTAAATGCTCCAGAAGACTGGGAAACCCTTGAGGGTAGGAACTAGTGGGTCTAACAAAGATGGATTTCAGGAGCATCGCGCTTAGTGAAAGAAGCCAACACAAGGGACCACATACGGTCTGACTCCATTTATGTGATATCCCAGAAATGGCAATCTGTAGTGAAGGCATCAGCTCGGTGATTGCCAAGGCCAGCGAGTTGGGGAAGGGAATGGACACAGAGCAATGTTTGGGGGAGGGAGTGTTTGATGTATTGATTCACCACTACTCTCTCACCTGTATGCTTCAAAAAGTCAATGTCATTGTCTGTCAAGTATACCTCAATGGGTAGCATAATAAGTCCTCTGTAGCCACTATTTTTGATGATGATGATGATGATGATGTGGCAGGAGGAAGGGGGCAGGAGTCAGAAGCAGTTTCCTGAGGTTGTATTTTTGGAGAAGCACCAGCTTGAGGTGTTGCAAGACAGATAGCCATAAAGCCGTCACTTGACATGTGCGCATGAGAGTGAATGTATTTAACGCGCTTTTGGTTCCAGATGTCCAGGTGAGCGCCGAACGGGGCTGGCTGACTCTCATTCCTCATGGGGAGTAACTAGCAGCCGACTGGGAAGCGTGTGCATGTGGGGAATGAACATTGGGAGCGTGTTAGGGCCGAGTTACCCAAACTCTCAGGCTTTCAAGCAAACCATCGCAAAGAAGCAGAGCCTCTTGGTAAAATCCTTCCCAAGGCCATTTCTGCAAGAAGAACCGTGCTTTTTTTTTTAATTCAGATTTGCAGAAAGAAGCCTTGAGAACTTGAAAGGTCTGAGGAGCAACAGTAGGGGACGTGGAGGTTTCAGTGTGCGATGGCCCGGCTCTCACTCGAGGGTTTTCACGCAAACACACAGTCGTGGCCGCTGGTAACTGGCACTCGAGTGCCCGGCTGGGCCTGGGTTTCTGGAACGGTGAGCCACTAGCTCAGAGCAGATCAACATGTTCCTCCCCTTGCCCTAGCCAGTGTTTCTCAGTGGTTAGGGCCCAAGGATTGAAGGGCAGCGAGTTTGATTGACAGCTCCAGGGATCAGCCGAGGGAGCACCTGTGGGCTCTAGGAAGAGGCCAGGTGCCCTCTGGCATCAGCACGACTTGCTGTGTGATTCCAGGTCCACCACCCTCCTTGTCCAGGCCTCTGCTTCCTTGTTTATAAAGTGGTGACGGTGATCCTTGCCTAGTCCTTAGGCTTACAATGTCAGAGACACTGGGACAGTGCTTCTCCAAGGCCTTGGGTTCTAAATTGTGATATGGGGAGATGTTAGGGCGCCCCAAAAGGTTCCTCATGCCCCAAATGTCCCCCTCCCTCAAGTTCCTTATAGTCTGGAATGTCCCTCGCACGGCACCTCAGGTTTCTCCTCCCCAGGGAGGAATCAGATGGCCCACACTGCACATGGGGTTGGGGTCTCTGGAGCACGTGATTCTTGACCTGGGATTTAAGGCAGCTGGGGTGGCCTGGGGCAGAGGAGCAAAGCTGGCTCCCTCGTACTGAATCAGAACATTCTTAAGAGAAAGCCATTTATCTGTAACCTGGAGAATGTGTCTGTCTCTTTTGATTAGAATTGAACTCCCAGAGGAGTCAAATGGCTGGCTCATCCATTCCCATCTCCTTAGTACCCTGCACAGAGTAGGGGCTTTATGAGACGGCACTGAACCGAACGAGGTGGGATTGAATCACTGAAACAATTACTAGCAGGATCCCTAACACGCCCCAGTGGAGGTCTTTCTCAAAAGCTAGTGCGAGTGGGGTGGGAGGTGCAGGCCGGCCTCTTCTCTCCCACAAATAAGATGTAGACTGTTTTCCTATCCCCTGGGGGTTTAATCTTTCCTTTTGAATCTTGAAAGCCCATGGCGTTGAGTGCTAAAACCCATTACAGAGCAATTGTCCTTGGAGCTCAAGTTCTCTTACAATTCTTTTCGTGGGAGGCTCAGATGACGGGCTCTGACATGACCCCATGAATCATAGACGCTGCAGCTTCAGGCTCTTAGAAATGCTTTTACCTGCCTGGGTCCAGCAAGAAACAGAACTCGATCCTGCTTTCCTCACTCTGAATGCCCTCGTCTTCGAGGAAGGCGCTTTCTCTGAAGCCTTCCCCGGGCCTCCGTCGTAGAGGAATGTGGACTCAAGGCCAGAGAAGGCCAAAGCCATGAGTTACAGACACTGCAGGACTGATCCTAAGTCTCAGAATCACAGGTTCAAGGCATATGAGGTCAGGAGGCACCGGGGACAGGAGTCCTGAGTTGTAACCACTGTGACCATCTTGGCTTCAGCCCTCATAATGAGAAGAAGTTGCTTTCTAAGAGGGAGTCTTTCCTTTAACCCTGACATGAAAATATGTCAACGAGTGTGGCTGGTCCCGAGGTTGTCGCCTTGCCCTGTGGAAAACTGTCTGACCCAGATGAAAAATGAAGTCTCCAAAGGAGGCAAGGTGGACAGTGTTTGTTTCCATCATCAGAGGCCCATCTGCCAGCAAACAAATAGGACAGCTAACAAGGAATTCAGTTCCGCTCCTGGCTCCCTATAACATTGCGTGGAACAAATATCCCAGGCCTTTGAGAGCAGGGTTGTGCTATGGTAGGGAATATCCTGAGGGGAGGTCTAGCGTCCTGAGACCCTCTGGTCAAGGGCTGGAGCCTGGATCCTGGGGAAACTTTGCATCCAGAGGTCACAGGCATTTGCCACTCACGTCAAGGTCTGAGCGGTCCCATTCCCATGCTGTGCTCATGTCATGCACCAATCATCATGGCATCCATTCTGCTCTCATCCCTGGATAGGGCGGCCAAGAAATGTCAAGGAATGCCTCTATCTTCAGCTTCAGGAATAGGCTCTGTTTTTCCTAATTAATCAGAGAAATCTCATTGCTTTGCCACAGTAATTAGTGTGGGCTACACAGGCCTGACCTGATCAATCCCTGGCTGTCTTCTGGCCATGGGGATTGATTCTGTAATGGCCTCATGGTCCATTTCAGGTCAATGAGATGTGAGAGGAATTGCGTTGAAAATGTGGGGAGTAGCTTCCCGCTCCCTCAGATCCTCTGAAAAGCAGCACAGACATTTCCCCTCTATGAGCATTGAGATGAACTCAGTCCACAGAGAACTCAGCTGAGTGACTAGCACAGAAGCAGCCCGAGGAACGGGATTCAGGCAACCAGGAAACCTGCTCTACTCCAGACTTCCGATTATGTGAACCAAGTGACTTATTCATTATTTAAATTAGCTACATTGGTTTTCTATCATTTGAACATAAAGCAAACTAACTGGTACCAGGAGGGGGTTCTACACCTGGCGGGGAGAATGGGCAAAATGCAAATCTTCCCATTGGTGAGGCTGCCGAGGACTGGAAGGAGTTCCCAGCAAAGAGCAAAGCATGAGAAAGGTCTGGGGGGGGGGGGGGGAGGGAGCGGGGGTAACGGTCCTAGTGTGGCTGGTGTGCTCTGGGGAATTGCCCGTGGCCTATAGGTCTGGGCGGTTCCAGTCCTTCCAGGAGGAGTGATCTGTACTCTGGATATTGAGCTCCTGGAAGACTCCATGTCTTCCTCACTGTGAGTCGCTGGTGTCCAGCACAGTGCTGGTACATACTTTGTTGGATGAATGGACCATGAAGGAATGTGTCAATGCAGGGATGGCTCTCTTGTTGCTCCAGGCCATGCAGATCAGCTGGTCCAGGAAGGGCTGAGAAAAAGTAGCAGTGAGAGATGTTGGAGCGACCAGTTGCCAAGTTCAAGATAGTAGCAGCCAGAGTGAGATGTCTCAAGTCCCCTCTGGTGATCGAGTGACCTGGGGAGACGCTGAAAAAAGTGGGAACCTCATGGGACCTGCATTCTGAAGAGCAACCTGGGGCTTCATATTTGTAGAGGGCGTGCCAGTTAATCAAGCCCTTTGGAAAATGCTGCATTAGGAGACTTGCTGGCAGGAGGGTTTGTAGCTCTGCCTGGTGGGTGCATTTTCCTGGAGGTGGTGTGATGCTCAAGCCCCGTGAAGAGTGACAGTCCCGTGAGATGACCCAGACGTCTGTTCCAGGGGCTCTGGCGCAGGTCTCCCAGAGTAATTATAGCAGCCACTGCATTATCAGTGCAGCCAGGCCTCCTGAGAAGCCTGCAATCAATCTCTATCATTTTGCTTTTATTTCATCACCAACTGCAATACAGAAATCAACTGGGGATAGCCTAGAATTTAACATGTGCTTATCTCTTCCTGGGCATCATTGAAATGAGAGAGCTCAATTAAGTCATCCAGTTGCCAATGCACAATTCACTGGTTCCTGGAGAGAGGATTTGACATCCTACGCTTCCCTTCCACAACCTCTGGCATCTCACTCCATTAATCATCCACTTTCTCTCTCTCCTGGATCAGAGCCTGGTGCTCTACGCTGGTGCTTTGCTCTCCACATATAAACACACTCACGTCTCCATCTTAGCAAACACAAAGCCCGTTCTCCTTCAGCCACATCCCCCTCTGGTTTGGGCCTCATTGTCCTTTATGTCTCCAGGACAAGCACCTCCAATCCTGCATCTTCACTCAGACTGCCTGCCCTTGTTCTGCCCCGCCCACCCGCCCGAACAGCTCTCAGCAGGGCAACCATGGCCTCCTGGTTGCCAGACTCACTGCCATTACAATGCTGACGATGTTTAGATGACAACGCAGTTATCGTCAAATTGGGACACTTCACAGAGCCTCTTTCAGAACACACGGGAGTGAGCTTTGAAAAACATACGTAATGTGACTCTCGCAGAAGGACTGGGATAGGATGTTCTACCAACAAAACAGTTTGGCAGATGATTGTTCACTCACAGTGAACATGTGCCGGGGAGGGACCAAAGCCACCTTCTCTGGGCCGTACAGCACAGGAGGACCTGAACCCAGGTCTTAGGAATTCAAACATTCATTTAGGACTCACTGTATACCAGGCACTGTTCTAAGAATTTTACAGCTGTAATTGTCATAACTCTATAAAGCAGACACTATGACTCTCATTCTCATTTTACAAATAATAAAATGGAGGTGCAGAGCAGTAAGTAACTTGTCCAAGGCCACAGAGCTAGAAATGGCAGAGGCTAGACGGGACCCCGGAACCCACTGCTTAACTACTGTGCCATGCTGCCTGTCCATTGCCTTACCTTCTGTGTATCCCAGACCTTCCCGAGCAGGGTGTGGCATGGCCCAGGTGGTTAGAAGGGGTCCAAGACATTAATCTCCTCAGTCCAGGGACAGCTGGGTGGGACTTGGGGCAGCCAGAGCTCTGGTCTGGTCCCTTTCTCTGGGGGCTGCCTTGACATTTGACTCCAGTAGGTCACACACTTGTGATTTTTCGTGTTCACCATGACATGTAGTGATTCAGTTAAGAATTGTCCGTGTGATGGCCATATGAAGAGAAACACTCTGCCAATATATATTGATTTATTCAAACAGTGTCTTAATATGTTGCTGTGTGTAAAACTCTCAGAAATCATATGATAGTTACAATAAACTTTGCCGATGCAGTGGGATGGGGTGGGGGTAGGGATAAAGGTGAGGGGTGGGCAGAAGGGAGAGGTTCTGGAAGGGTGTTTGTTACAGAGGAATTAGAGAGAGTTCAGTTAATTTCTATGGAAGTACCTTCTCTTGAATTCCCTGCAAGACTAACCCTACCCTTACTTAATATTCTAAAGTGTTCCCTCAAAGTCAGTCACAATTAATTATGTAGAATCCCAGTATCAAGTGCAATAGACTTGCTTCTAAAACAAGGCCTGGGTGCCGATCCAGGGGCATGCCAGGCAGTTGTGGGATAACCTCATGCTCGCTGTTTGCCCCCAAGACAGAGATTTTAATAATGAAGGATATTACTAGAAGCATAACTTGTTGCTAATTAATGAATACGTGATCCTCTTAATTCCCTCACATTCTATGCTTCTATTGTAATAAAACACCACTAAATAGTACTTAAGCCTTCAACATTAGTGGCAGGACCTACATTTGTGTGGCAAACTGGAGAATGGCTCCCTATCTAATATCTGAAATGAGGGTTTGACATTCATGGGAATTCCCTCAAGGATGCTCCCAAGTTTTCAATAAACTAGACCTCTCTATGAGCCTTTCTGTGAAGTGGGAGTCTCCAGGTATGGAGTTCAAAGTTATCCCCACGGACACTCCCACTGCTCACATTCCCAGAAATGTTGCCACCTGCTCCCAGGGGATTAAGTCCAACTAGTATGAGAGCCTCCAGAGGAGGGCAGAGGAGAGCTCCAGGAAGCCGGCAGGGGGGAAGGGGCTCTAGAGTCCAGGGGGAGACGAATAGGGTCAAGTGCTCATTCTCCTGAGTCCAAGCTGCTGCCTCTCAAGGGCTCACCCCGTCAAGAACTCCACTCCTCTTAGAAGGCCTGCTGATTGCTTATTTGAGAGGATAACTCTTTGCTGAATATTGTTGGATATGCTCAGGGAGCATAGCCCTGGGGTTGGGGTTGGCTGGGAAGTAGCTCAGTCTGGTAATTGATGGATGTATTTGTTTTCTATGGCAACACAAAATTATCTACGGTTCTGGAAGTCAGAAGTCCACGTGGGTCTTGCTGGACTCAGATCAAGGTGTCAGTAGGACAGAGTTCCCTTGTAGAGGCTTTAGGGGATAAACCATCCCTTGCCTTTTCCTGCTTCTCGAGGCTGCCTGCTTTCCTTGGCTGATGGCCCCTTCCATCTGTACCGCCAGCAGTTGCTGATCAAGCCTTTGTCATATTGCATCATTCTGACATTGGCTTTTATGCCTCTCTCTTCCATATTAAAGGACCCTCGTGATTACCTTGGGCCCACCTGGATCATTCAGGACACTCTCCCTATCTTGAGGCCAGATGATCACCAACCTTAATTCCGTGTACTACCTCAGTCCCCCTTTGCCATGTGATATAACCTAGGCACGAGTTCCTGGAATGAGGGCATGGACATCTTCGGGAGGCCCTTAGTCTGCCAGCACAGTGGACGATGGGTCTGGCTGCTGCAGTGTGACTTTTGGACAACTTGGCCATGATACCATTCGGTGTTTCACTTGGGACAACAGGCACAGTTGGGAGAGTGATTGGCTGGCTGTTTGATCAGTTGACTGCCATTCTTGATATGTCCAGAGGATTCAGCAGAATAACTTTAATGCCAAGTCTAATTTGTTGCTTCTACTGCATTATTTTCGACTGGCCATGCTTCACTGGTGTTCTGAGGTAACTTACAGACTAGTATAGCTGTTACTGTTACTTCTACTACTGCTCCTAGTACTGCTAGTATTTGGTTCTTCTCCTCCATTACCTCCTCTCTCTTCTAATACCTAACTTTTATCAAACACGTACTGTGTGTCAGGAATGTCTGGGACCAACTCCTATCACCCCACCTGCCAAGAAAACAAACAGTAATTGAGATGCTCACTGCGGCCTCATCCCTTCCACTTCAATATTTGGTGAGCAAACTAATCCTTTATCAAGTCAAATCACCCAAAGCTACAGGTCTCGCTACCATTACTCTCACACCTATAAGCATGTCTCCAGAGAATGGCTATGGAAGAGGGGCCATTAAGAAATGACAGAAGAAAGCTTGGTTCTGTATTTTCTATAAAAATGCCCCTGAAGAGCGCATCCCTTCCAGTATCCTGTGTTCCTTCCATCGGGCTATCTGTAATGATGGCCTCTCAAACATCACTGACAGAGGAAGGTTTGTCCTTCCTGTCACCCCGTTTGTCTTCTTAGCGGGGAATGATGGCACTGACAATGTGCGGTTTTTATGGTTATTTGATTTTTGCCTTCGTTGTCAGAAAACCACAGGGGTGTAAGTTTCTGTTTTTTACCAGATGTGACTCTAGTTGCTATAGTATTATAACCTACCTGTCAGAATAAAAGCATCATCTTATAAGAGGGCTGGGTTGAGGCCAACCTATGATATTGCACCCCACCCTCCAGGTCCCAGAACTTGACCCTGATAGCCCAGGGGCTACTGAGTCCAGGCACAATAGAATAATACCCAGAGTGGTCCTTCAGTCTTCTGACTATGACTGTAGAATTGGCCAAACCCACATTGTGGAATGAGAAGAGAATATTACTTTGGCACATATGTAATTACATAAATTATAAAGGATTTTCAGAAAAGTGTATAAATAATTAATATATGACTGCATAGGCCTGGAGGATTTGGGCTAGGTGCCCTTAGGACAGCAGGTGCCACATGACCAGTCTTTTGTTATTTCTCCCATGTAATTCTTCCACGCAGTGCAGCCATCCCCTGCCAGTTAATGCTTCACATTGTTCTCTAAATGTTGTCTCCACACCGCCTGGTGTATCTGCATTTCAGAACAGCCTTTACGATGAGACACTCTGTGTAAAGGAGCCCGCAGAGAGATGCCCAGAGGCAGCAGGAAGACAGCCCGGTGCCTGAGGCAGGACACAGACCTGGCATCCGCACGCACCCCCTTTATAAATGATAGAGGGAGTCTGTATGTGTGTTCGTGTGCATGTGTGTGTGTGTGTGTGTGTGCATGCTCAGGTGCCATTCTATTCCCTTTAAGAAAGCATCTTCAGAGCTTTCTGTATGCAAATTCCTTGCCTTCACCTCTGCTCACACATTCCATAGTATGTAAACAAATTTTACTCTGTCCAGAACATGAATGAATATGTCCCTAGGTCCTCTGGCTTTGAAAGCATGCATTTTGAAAAGAGGAGAATATTGATGAAAAGCTTGAAGAAGGAATGCTAAAGAAAAGAAAAATGTCAGATTCTTTAGAACAGAAGCAAGGAAGACGAGATAGAGCATATTCATTCATTCATTCATTCATTCTCTCAATCATAATCCTATTGACCATGTACTGGGCACCAAGCACTGTTAACGATGGCAGTATAATAGTGAGCATAGACATTCAATGGAGCTAACATAACTTAATCAATACAATATGATTAATTAATCACACGAATATAAAATCGCAACTGTGACTAGTGCTATAAAGAAGAGTGGTTCTCACAGGAGCCACTAAGGGGAGAATTGACCTACAAAGTAAGTTGAAAGCTAGTGGGGATGCAGTTCATTCACAAGAGCCTTTGGAAGCATTTAGGAGTGAGCCAGTGCGTGGGCAGACAGAGTGTGTCACAGTCTCAGAGGAGGCCAGTGATGGAGGGTGCCTGGGGCAAGCCCTTCCTTTCACAGATGCGGGGGCTGAAGCCCCCAAGGCCACTGACATGGGAGGTGTCATCAACACTTGTTATGTCCCCTCCTGCTGGTATTTTTCTCTGCAGTGTTACCATCCCTTCTAATAGGTACGCATATGGGTGTGTGTGTGAGTGTAAACATACAACTTATTTGGTTGTTATTGTTTGGTTTGGTTTTCCTACCCGGACTAGAATATGAACCCCATGAAGATGAAGGTGTTTGTTTGTTTCTATGTTGCCCATGACAACCTTGACTACAGGAATGCTTGGCACAGAATTGGCGCAGTATGACAACACTGAACCCAGCGCGTAGTAGGTGTTTCCTGGTAGGTCCTTGTGCTTTGTCATACCTTTGCTGAGATGTCAAGGCGACGTCTTGTGTTCTGTTCCTGGTGTGTGGTCACCCCAGGACTAGGAGGGTTGGTCCTCACCCTGATGAATCACCTGGGCAATGCTGTCTCCTCCACCTTTGAGTCTGGAAACCAGCTGAACCAGCCGGGCTTTGAGGCTGGGAATGAGGAGCCTCACCCTGTGTTGAGTCAATAAATACAAAACAGCTTCTGAGTGAGGAGTGTTCTTAGACAAACAACAAAACTTCAGGGAAAGAGTGGTCAGAACCCAGAGACGGCTCTCAGCGTGAGCCCGGTTCTGAAATGAAGAGGCGGGCTGTCCAGAGCTGGGCACTCGAAACAGCATTTCAGCTACATTTTGACATGCATTGGGCTGCAAGGTACAACAACAAAGGAAACACTGCCGTTTCCAAACAAAATATACAGTACAAACCAGGCCTACATAGCTTCTGACAGCCAGAGACCAAAGCAGATGTTGAGCAGTATCTATGAAGCAAATTATACAGAGACAACAGAAGCAGCAACAACTGAACAAATGCCTGTTTCCGTCTTGCTGGGATACCATTTATTCTAACTGCTGGAAGCCCAGGAATCACTTACACAGACATGAAGGGCAATAGGAAGAAAGGTTCTCTGAAGGGGCTGTGACACTATCTCTGTTTGGGGTAACACATCCCTATTGTGCACAGCATGCTCTCTCAGAGCGTAACACTGGAAATGCAAGCATTTCTAATTCCCCACAAGGTTTGGATGCCTCCTTTGGTGGCACCTTCAGGCGTCAGGGCTTACATGGGGTCCTTTCTCCCAGGTGAAGGTTCATCCAACACCTTTAAACACCTAAGTGCCCACATCCCCTCTTTCTCTTGGAGCCCGAGCTCCTCAGTCCCCAGCTGTGAACCGAATGTGGGTTTGGATGTTTAGGTTCTCCCCTGCTTTGAGCAGACACGGACAAGGACCCACATGCCCCCCACTCTCTGTCTTTCGCCCTTTCCTCTGTGTTGCCCCAATCCAGTGGGAACCCTGTGCCACGGTGGTCGCCGCTACTGCTTCCCTCTCACAGACTCAGCTTCCCCTGAGTCTTGTTCTCTTATTTGTCTCAGCCGAAGAGTCACTCCCAGCACGTCCTGGACTCGGGCTGTTGCTACCGACAGGAAAATCTGCCCCTTGTGCCTCTCAGCTTTGTCTTTCTTCAGCTTTCAAAGGGCCCACATTTGAGAACCTCTGTTCTTCACGTAAATCTTACTCTCACCCTTCTGAGTCAAAAGTCTCCACTCAGGAGATTAACCAAATTTATATGCATATAAGCTTAACCCAAGGACACAGACAGTCGTGCGGTGAACGCCTGGGAGGGGGTGGCAGTTGGGAGGGGGGGGTCAATGGGGGAGAAAAGGGGAACATCCATAATGCCTTCAGCAAAAAATATAACAATAATAAAATCCAAAAAAGACCTACTCTTCCTTCAGTCAAAAATCGAACTTAGGACCAATCTCTCCCCCTCTCTCCCTCCCCTTCCGCCCTCACCCAAATTAAAGCTAAGTTCCTCAAACCAGAGCCTCTAGCAATAATGCTATAATTTTTAATCCTGAACTGGCACACGTTTCCGTTTCTCAGTTGGGTTTTGAACTTAGAAAAGGGAGAGGGGTCATACATACATTTACCGCTTCAGCTCCTATCAGCCTTTCCTCTGCGAGGTCTCTAGATCTGGGCTCCCACATTCATGGGCTGAATGCCTGAAATGCCTCCTTTCCTTTAAAAGAAGAGTCACCCAGATATATCAGCTATATCTCTTCTCTCTTTTATGTCTGTTCAGCCTGGCCTCCACGCTCACAACCTTTCTCCTGAGGAAAGCTCTTTCTTCCTCCAGCTCAGACGAGATGCCATTCTCAATTTTTCATTCACTCGCCCCCCGAAATTCTTCCAAAGGAAAGATTCAAACCCTGTTTCCTCTGTGAGTCGTTCCCTTTTGAGTCCCTTATTACATCTGATTTCTAGAAGCTACAAATTCCAAATGTTTACTTGCATTGAGTTGTTCTAGACCTTAGCCCAATATGAGGGGTTTTGTTCTCTTCTATGACGAGTCCCTTATAACATTTAGAAGGCTCTTGGGTCAGAGCAATGCCAAGTCCCACTTCAGCAGGAGAACACACGTTTCTCGCTTCACTTATCTGGATGCCCAGAGGAAAGCCCGGCCTCAGAATGAGCACAGCCAGGGGTCCGGCTTCATTCTTTCTCTCTCAGCTCCTCCTTGCCCTTTGAGTTGCTTTTATTCTCAGCCTATTTGCAGCAGTTTGGCCCTCATATCCGTGTACAGAAATGTCTAGAAAAGGACTAGCTGGTCACTAGAGAGAGGAACTGGATGTGGGTAGACAACCAAAAATTCCTATCTTAGCCCCATTCCACTCAAACAAGTCATTGATAAAATCTATGCCTCTGTGACTGAGCCCGCAGCCTGGATCTCTGAAATCCATGGCCTGGGTCAGGGGTTATGTCCAGGGATAACCAGACACCAGGCAGAGACCAGCTGCTTTTAAGAGGTTATGGACAAAGTCTGTTCATAAAGAAGCCCCAATAGCCATATTCCCCTTGGAAGGAGTTCAACCAAAGAAAAAGAAGAATCCGTTTGAAGTTGCTGATCTGGAGCCACTGACTTCCTTCTAGCACTGATGTTTTCAAGGTAAAAGCTTCGTGCTAATGATCAGCTAGTCATTAATCTAGATATTCATGGTTTACAGTCCTGGCTGAAAATGCAATCCATTCATCAGCAAATAAAACACAAAATCTCTGCTTGAAAAATGGTTTAATTACCAAGAAGGTCTAATTATTTGAAATTTGCATGTACAATAGGTACTTGTGTAATACATACCCACTCCCGCCCAGGACCTGGGTCCTGCCACAGGAATGCCTACTTCTACATGTAGGAAGAAAGAGAATATTGATGTCTGGGGGCGGGCAAGTTGCCTGATAGATAGACCATGCTTGGGTAGTAAATTTTATCCCGATCTTGCCATTTAGAGAAAAAAGAATCATTCTCTTTTATGTTAGTCTGTGAGAAGCAGGCACCACGCTATGATTAAAGATTTTGTTGTGGGAGATGCATGCATAATGGTGGGTAGAGCCAGGGCAGGCCAAACAAGCAGTCGGCCCTCTCTGCAAGTTGGTTCCAGAACAAAGTAGACAAGAGACTTTGGGTGGGAATGTCTGAGACTGCCGAGCTCTCAAAGGAAGTGACAGCAAAGCTGGAAGAGAGGCCTGGAGCCCAAGTCAGCTGACAAAGGTGTCCCGTGTCTCCCAGGAACCGTGTGCAGTAGCGTCCGTGCCGCGCTCTGTCATTGGGGGCACAGCCTTGCTGAGCCATGTGTGAGCCTGAGGCAAAAGGAACAGATTTCTGACTTTAATAATGTATTGCTACTTTGTTCATCTTGCATTTGTTTGCATTAATTTTTATTTACAAATATTTCATCAAACATCACTTATTTCCATTACCAAGTTGTTCTGTGCCTGTTAAACTTGGCACCCAAAGCAAACACATCCCTTGCCTCCATGCTGGTCCTTAGAGTGCAGGAAGCGTGGTGACACTTCCCTGGATGAGCTGAGGGGGAAATGCAGGGAGGGGCAGAGAAGATGGCAGGTGGGAGGTGCCTCGGAGAGATTCGGGAGAATCCCAAAATGAGGAATGCAAGAAATGAGATTCGTGAAATGTGTCTATAGACTTGACTTTGGGACGAGTAGGAAGTGAGCTATGAGTAAACACGGTGCTTATGTAAATAGAATCCCCAGTCAAGGATTAATCCTGCTTTGCAGGAAGTTTGATGTGCTTGAGAATGGACCATTGGCCCTTCCCCCTAAGCAGTAGATGTTCCTGAAGACGGTATTTTTACTCTGAAACCCTAACATTGACTCCGTAGTTCTAATTTGAGTTTGGGGGTCATGCGTGTTTTGAGAACACAGCAGATTCAGCGTGTGTGGGACTGCACACAAGACAGCAGTCTCCCTCCTGGGACCCCGGGAAGGACACAGCCCTTCCTTCAGGGACCTCACTCCTCCTTCACCTGCTCCAGTGTGTGAGCAGTGTCTTGTTCCTGATTAATATCTGTGTTCCCCGTGCCCAGAACAGCAGAGAGCAGCATGCATTAGACAATCAATAAACATTTGCTGAATGAATATGTGAGTGAGTGGACGTTTGAAATGGATTTTAAATGGGTAGAGTCTGGACTGAAGCTCCCAGCTGACACAGCATTATGAGCAAAGGCACGGAAGCGCGAGAACGTCTACCTGTGGTGATCAGTGACTGATTCGGGGCAGAAGCAAAGAGAAGGGCAGGGAAGGCTGGGCCAGGTCCTGAGGCCTCCAATGCCGGGTTTCGGAGTGTAGACCATCCCACAGGGCACGGGGCGGGAGGAACTTGGTCGATCTGAGCCACACTCATTCTCAGTGGCGGCTTTTCATTGCTGACCGTCTGTCTTGTCACGTGCTGCTAAGTAGGAATCCAGGGTGGCTGTAGGGGGTCAAGGTGCTCCTATCTTCCTAGATCTATAGGAGGAGGCACACGTCTTCCGCGGTGCCTCTTCTGTGCTTGCAGCTCAGGCCTTAGCACCTGTGCACCTTGGTGCTCAGCCTGTGGGCGTCTCTACTGAGGGGCGGTTGGCTGCATGTGAGCATTTGGACTCAAATGCTAGAGCAGAATTTGAACCAGGAGCAGCTGCCACATTTCCGGGTGGTGTGTTGTGGTGCTGAACGATCTAGTCATGGTTGGGCGGTGTCTTTACCCCTCAAGAGAAGCAAGAAGAGACTGGCACATTTATGACTCACGGGAATACATGTAATTTCACTTGTTTTGAACTTGGAAACATAAGGAACAAAGCAATGATTTCCATTCTATTTGAGAAGCTAAATACTGAATGGAAGCCAGTAGCAAGTCAATGTTTTTGGTCCATGTCACGCCAGGATCCTTGCTGCTCCCTTCGCACTCCCTTGGAGGTTGAGGGGCCGGAGATAAAGTCCCCGAAGCTTTTCTGTCTCCGCTGCTAGCTCTTCTGTCAGCCTCAGTTCAGCCACCGCTCAGCTCGGTCTCTGCTTTCCGTGCCGCTGGGAGCTGACACCCCGAGACTGGCGATCTGTGTGGCGGGGTGCTTGGCGTTTCTCTCTGGCGTCGGTGCAAGGTCTTTCCAGGTCCCCCCTTTGGCTGTGCACACACACAGGCAATGAGGGACCCCCGTGCTTTCAGACACCTGGGACATGACAGGCTGGTTGGGTCCTCAGGACCCACAGACTTTTCTCATCTGGGAAGAAGATTGTAAAAAATAAAGGATTCTTAGTGATGCAAAGTGTTTTATTCGAGATCAATAAAACATTGAAACCCTGTCTTTGTACATGACACAGAGTGCATCAGGTGGTGTAAACAACCTTCCTGATGACCCCACTGATGCGAGAGCAGCTATTTATCTCCTCTGAATCTAGCTATGATGATTGCTGGACAATGTCAGACAATGGCCAACAAGGCAGATATTGATTGTAATCCTCTCAAGCCATTGAGTATAGGTATTATTGCCTCCAGTTCACGAACATGAATATGAAAACTGAGGTTCAGGGAAGACTTGTAACTTGCCTCAGGCCACACAGCTGGCGAACAGTGGTTCTAGAATCCTAAGTCAAGTGGGTCTGGGTCTTTGCTATTCTGTCTGGGCCTTTCCCACTGATTGACCATGTGGGACTTATTTCTAGGGAAAGCATTGCAATATGTCGACTGAGGTACAACTGTCTTTTGACTTGATTATTCGCTAGACATTGAGAGCCGTGTGTGCCCCATCAGAACATGGTCCCACCCTGACAGGGTAGTGTGTGCCCTCACGTTATTGACCAGACCACTCAATCAGATTTATAATTAGCTCTAATTAGCACTCCTGCAGCTGCCAATTCTTCTGTTTCCCATTTTAAACCTGGAGCTGAATTGGTATCAAAAAAAGATCCAAAGGCTTCCTGGACTATAAAAGAATAAAAAAATTTCCAACTAGATCGTTGCTATTAAAAACCTACTAAAGATGCAAAGCAGGAAAGTAACCCTGGGGATCACATGGGAATTTATGTTTGCATGGCATGAACTGAGTCTGCACAGCGTCTTGCGGCAAGGATGGTAGTTCGCCTTGAATGAAAGCTAGGTCACTCTGGGGCCTTTCAGAATGAACTTATTTTTCCACTTCAGATACCACTCTCACCATCATCCCAGGTACAGGAGCTGATCTCTTTCCTTGGGCTTCGTGTAATCAGTGGGTAGAGTCCTTTATATGAGCTGATCACTGCAGATATCTTGTGCTATAAAAACGATATGCTCTTAAATATTTATAATGAGAAAAGTAATATTCAGCATCTTACATGCATTATTAACAGCCTCTAAATACATCTTCTAAATCAATTACTAGTACAGTGTGTATTGTACCCCTGCCTTGGATTTACCTTCCTATTTCAGTTTGTGGCCAAGGAATGATGGGTCCCCAAGGAGTGCTGTGACCCAGATTCGGTTTCCATATGTTCACTGCTTCCCGGGGTTTTCATATCTGTTCACTTGCTGACTACTCATGTGTGCCTTCATACTCATATAAAATTAAAATGTCTCATTATTGAGATTTTAAGAGCATATTAAAAGAAGGGGTATTTGACTAGACTTGGGATGGCCTGAGGTCTAGTCCTGGCTCTGCTGCTGACTTGCCGCATGCCTTGGGTTAGCCTTTCTAGCTTCATTTCTCAGCTCCGTGAAAGGAGACCTTTGGAATAGATGGCCTGTTTCCTGCAGAGTGTAGGAGGCTCGGGCCACACGCCTCTCAGGCTGCAGGAAACAGAGCTGCAGGAACTTGACAGAGTTCGGCTGGTGAGACATGCTGCTGGGACTGAGCAATCCAAACGTTAGAAAATACCCCACAAACAAGAGTGGGGTGAGGGTGGTGGTCAGATTGCACCCTTGGAGAAGGAAATAGGTCACCCCACTGCCACCCCTCCTCGAGCAAGAAATTCTATGGTCTTGGAAGTAGATTTTCATTTTTATTGGTGTGAACTACATGTGTGTATTCCCCAACCCCAATGTATACAATGAACTCCTAGACCTCATTGTGATGGTATTAAAGGTGCAACTATGAAGGCAATTAGGTGATGAGGGTGGAGCCCTCATGAATGGGATTTATGAGGACACAGCCTTCTGTGAGCCAGGATGCAGGTCCTCCTTATGAACCTTATGAACACTGACTCTGTCCATTCATTGATCTTGGACTTCCCAGCCTTCGGAACCAGGAGAAATCAATGTCTGTTGTTTGTCAGCCAGCAGCCTGCACAGATAGGACATTTGTCTCCTTGAGGTCTAAGCTCCTAAGGGTGGAAAGGCCTAGAAAGTGTGTTGGGGAAAGGTAGAGTTGCTCTGATGAGAAGAAGTTAGGCAGGAGTTGGGTGGGGATTCTGAGGTGGGTTTGTGTCATCGGGCCTTCGAGTTGGCACTTCTAGGAGCTGCTACACATTTTCTCTGTTTGCTCAGAACCTTGGGTATGTCTTCTTGACATAATGTGGGTCTGGGTTCTGCGATGGGAAATCAATGAGAACGGTGTCTCCCCGTGATACAGACTGGGGTGTCAGGGAGGCAGCAGTCAGCGGCCAGAGGAGGAAGCATGGAAACTGGCCCGGAGGCCAGGCGCAAGGATTGGAGGAACTTGTTCCAGGCCGTGCAAGACAGTCCCCTGGGAAGCTCGTGGACATCACAGGGGAGAGCACGTGATCCCAGTCGTGCTGCCCAGAGAGGTAAGGTCATCTGATCTGCAAGGCGGCGATCTTAGCTCTCACTTAGGAAATAGGAGGCAGTTCTAGTCTTTCCAGCCAGGTGGCCACGCATGACGTTTATATTTAATAAATGGAACTCTGGAGGCAGCGTGGGGATGGGCAGGGGAGGAGAGACGGTCAGTATCCAGGCTTACTCTTAGCAGGCTTTGTTGGGCTTCAGTCTGGGGCTCCAATGTGGAGTCATTGGTTTGTGTATCTCCAGCTCTCATTTGTGTGTCTAGGTTGTCGAAAGACCCTATTCCCTCTAAGCCTCTCCATAGAACAGAGAACAGTTGACTCCTGGTTTTAGATTTTCACTTAACAGATGGATAACCATCACTATTTGAAACCTTCTAAGAGATAAGGAGGGAACATACAATTGTGTGTGTGTGTGTGTGTGTGTCCACAGGCATGCATGGGTGCACATGTGCCTGCCCCCACGTGTGCATGTTCACGCATGTGCACACTGGTCACACATCCCAAAAGCACCAGCCAGGAGTGAGCATACCTATGATCTTATTCTTGCTCCTAGGAAGTTAGCTGTTTAACTCTGGGTAGATCACAGCCTACCTAGGCCTGTTTTCTTCTGTCAGATGGAGTCAGAAACTGAACTAGGCTTCTGAGAACCTTATCAGACACAACGTGTTGATTTTATAAGTAATCCCTTCTATCACATCTTGGAGCTGGTGCACATGTTAGCCATATTGTGGATTGTTTACATTCTGTGGCATGTCAGATATTTTATGTAGGAAAAATAAATAAGAGAAAAAGAGGTAAGAATGTATTAGATTTGACCTTGGAAGTTTCATTTGAAAAGCTGTTTTCAAAATGGCATGAACAAGCAAAAAATGAGCTAAGCAAACAATAGATCGACCCTTTACCATGGAAACCAGGAGGCAATAGACGTTGTGCTGGGGAAATGAGTAAAGCCGGCAGTATGAACATGTAACTCGCTGTGGGGAAATTTCTGCCTTGCAGAAGACTTGGAAAAACAAGATCTTTTGGAACTTGCACATCAATAAGAATGAAGGTCTGAGTTAAGAAATATGATGCTATTACATTCACTTATATTAAAATACGACAAATTTTGATAAATGCCGGAGCAGGATTTTTCAACAGCGGCGCTGCTGAGGTTTTGGCCTAGATAATTCTTCCCTGTGTGGGGCTGGCGTATGCCGTGGAGCAAGCTTAGCACCAACCCTGGCCTCGGCCCCTGGATGCCGTTAGCATCGCCTCCCTTCCCCCACTGGGAAGTTAAAAATATCTCCAGACCTTGGGGAGTGACCCCTGGAGGACAGACATGACCTCCATTGGAGGACCCTGGGCTGGAGTGGAGATAGCTAATGGGCTTCGCAGCCAGGCAGACCTGGGACTGGGTCTTGGCTCTGCTGTTTCCCAGCTGTTTGATGGCAGACAAGCTGCCTGTCCTTGGTAAGCTGGGAGCTAACATTGAGAATCGTAGTGTACTGCATGGGTCAGATCAATGAAGATAAACGTGCAGGGACTGGACTGTAGGTGCCCAGTGTGGGAGGGCCAAGCTGGTGGGCATTAAAGAGGGTGTGCCAGCACTCCTCAGGGTAGGAAAAGGCACAACTCATGAACAGCTGTTTGCATTCATATACGGGTGAGGGAAACACCCAGCCATGTCCGTCGCACCTTTAATCACAGAGTAAAGAAAGAGCACAGATCAGTAAGAATGAAGGTCTGAGTTGAGAAGTATGCAGCCAGTACATTCACTGATATTAAATAAGACAGATTTTGATAAATGCTGGAGCAGGCTTTTTCCGCAGCAGCGCTGTTGTGGTTAGGGCCTGGGTAATTCTTGGTTGCGTACCTACTAAGCGTCAGACACTCAGGCCCTCCTTTCATCTCTCAGGCCCATTTGGGTACCTGTTTCTGACCCGTTTTCAGGGAGATCACTGAGGTTCAGAGAGAGAGTTTCCCATCAAGGGCCATGTGGTCAGGGCAGGTTTGCTCAGTTTTAGAGCCTGTGATGTAAACTTCCCCAAGGAGGCGCTCTGTGACCAGGGGCACCAGGATCCAAACCACTGCGCACCAATCTGAGGAGGATGAACACAGGTTGGAAAGGGAATGGCTTTGCCAGCAACACATCTTGCTTGAACACAATTACAGCGAAGTGACTTAGTTTCAAGACACAGAGTTCCAGGGGCTGTTACGTGTTCAGAGAGGCATGTGACTCGGTCTGCAGAACTCAGAGCGCATGTTCCAGCGGCATCCACCGCGCAAGCCAAGTTAGTGCCATGCATTTAATTTATCCTAATGTACAATTAAAAATCCAGTCAACTGCATTCTCCTGTGTCAGCTTTCTTCTGCAAAAGCTGTGCCTGAGAGCAATCTTCCTCCCAGTCCTCCCTGGCCCCAATCTTTCATGCTGCTGGAGAGGAAAGCCCTGGTTCCTGGGTCAGAGAGTTGGGTTGTATTGCCTTTGAAATATGGGTGCGTGGTGGAAATGGTTTCCAATTACAGCCGGCGGAGTGCACCAGGCCGCACTGTTCTATTTAAATAACTGCTGAGTTGCCAGGGCTGTTCCCTGTTTCTAGCTCCCTGAACAAGTAAATAATGGAGAGAGAAAGAAATCAGCATTGGTAATCAGTAACCATACAGCAGGTATTGAGATCCCCATCCTCCCCACCACGCTGTTTTCAGAGCAACTCTGAATAAAAGTTACCTTTTTATACATAAAACGTAGAACCCACACTTCCGTTGCCTCACTTAGGGATGTTGGTGGCAGCGTGCTGCAATAGGGAATAGTTCCTACTTATGGGTCAGACAGGCTGAGGGTTGGATCCCAGCTCAATGAGCAGCCGGCATTGCCAGTGGAAATACCACTTCCTTTCTGGAGTTTGAATTGCAGGGGATTGGCAGTCCGAGAAGTTCACCTCTGTGAGCATCAGTCAAATCTGTAGCGGGACGTCCCAGGTGAGAATCGAATCGGGATGACGGGCGTGAAGTCTCTGGCACAGTTCCTGTTGTCTAGATGTCATCGCATCATTAATGTCCATTTCCTCTTTAGACATAGACGTAGATTATCATTTGATTTATGTGAAAGTCACAGAACTGGTAGAATGCAGGTTACATTGGAGGCATAGACACAGATTCGTTTCAAAAAGCAGGAGAATTCCGTGTGAACCAGAGCTGGGCAGTTTTTGATGGAGCTTGTGAGCTGATTATTAGCTGTGGGTGATGAGGCTTGTTGGTCCCTTCATATAACACTTAATGACTTGGGGGAAAGATAGGTTGTGTGTGTGTGTGTGTGTGTGTGTGTGTGTGTGTGTGTGTGAGAGAGAGAGAGAGAGAGAGAGAGAGAGAGAGAGAGAGAGAGAGAGAGAGAAGAGAGAGAGGGAGAGATGGGGGTGTGAGAGAGACAGACAGAGACAGAGAATGTGCACATGGGACATTCTTGCTGCCCCCTGCCCTGTGTCACCAAGGTAAGCAGAGTGCTTTCCGATGGCACCTGCTCTGAGTGCCAGGCCCAGGGGCAGAGGCGGGCATGCTCAGCAGGCAACAGGATTTAACAAGAGGACCCAGAAGTACACTAAACAACGATTTCAGAGGAGTCATTGGTCCAGGCCCAGCGGATGCTAGAATCCCCGCTGTAGCCTGCCAGCAAGATGCCCTCCATCGCTGCCTGGCCCCTGGGTGGTGGCGGGCTCAGCACTTTGATCAGCTGTGAACTTCAGAGCAGAAGAGAATAGACAAGAGACTTCTTCTCCAGGTGGAACGTGGCCTTATCCACCCGTCGCTCATTCCTGGTTCCTTGCTCTGACCTCTGGGGTGGCACAGAGTAAGTCCATTTCCTCTTCCTGTGGGGCCTTCCAGATGGTGAGTGCATCAGCCACTTTCCCCGGATCTCAGCATCCCCAGGTCCCCATGGTGCTTGACAGGGTCTGTCTGGGTGTGAAATCAACACTCGGAGTTACAGTGAAGAGTTGGAGACCTGTTGCATTGGGTGCGATTGGGTGTGCCTGCACACTGGGCTCTTCATGCCCCCCGCATGCACCCACACACACAGAGGTGTTTCACGGTTGGCAGACAGAGCCTGGGCTGTGGACCTGCGTGACCTCGCATTCATTGCTTTACTCACCTATGCGTCATTTCCTGTGAAATGGGGAGAAGGGTATTCCCTAAATTTGGGAGGCTCACACGAAAAAGTGCGTGTGAAATACTATAAATTGTCAAGCCTTGTACACCCGACAGCTTTCCCAACGACAATGGCTGAGAACACTCCACGATTCTCTCTTTGAATCAGTCCCAGAGACAGGTCCAGGAGGCGCTGGCCCGCAGTCTCCCCCAGCTGCTTCCGCTCTGACATGTTTGTACGGGCGTCATTCTGGAAACTTGTTACCACCGGACAGAAAGCTGCACAGACATGTGGGTTCACTGTTGTCAAGTCAAATCCAGCACGAAATCCCCCGAGCTGGAATTCAGGTCCGTCTTCTTGCTTAACGATGGAAACAAAGCCCACAGATTTGCTATTTGAAATAAAAAGGGGTGTTTCCCCTTCCTGTCATCGACATGAGCTCACTTTTGCTAAATATTGTTGCTAAATCAGGCACCACAGCTTGGGGGCTGACCTGGAAGTGGGCTGTGGCCAAGCATCAGCCAAGTACCAGCCTGTGAGAACTTGGTCACCAGAGGCCCCTTGGCCACTGAGGATGGAACTTTCTGCCCCATCTCACGTCTTATGCCGGGGGCCTGAGGGCAGGGAGCAAACGCCAGGAGTCCCCATATCTATGAGTGAGGGCTTCAGACACATGCACAGTTACAGCAGCCAGGCAGGTGCTAACAGACGCTGGCGCGGTGCTCTGGGCAAGGGTGACACCTTCCACGGCCAGCCCAGGCAGAGTTTTCGCCCACCCCAGGACTCTACGTGTGCTTCTCTCCTCTAAGAGGCGTTTGCCTTGTAGCATTTATGAGATGACCACGTACTCCTGTCTCCCATAGACTGAGCACTCTCCGTCTTCTTACAAACAAGCGTGGTTTCTGACACAAGTAGGTAGTCAATACATGGTTAGTATGACTGAGCGGTGCATGGGCGAGTGGCAGTTGAGATTGAGGAAATATTTCTTGGAGGAACAGGGTTCCTAAGAGCTAAAAAGGACAATGGTAACTCTCAGCTGTGGACACTTTGAGCGAAGTCTGAGAGCCTGGCTTCCTTGGGAAAGGAATGAGGCAGAGAGGCCGGCGCATGGCTTCATTATCATCCTTGAATGTGTCCACGGTGCATCGGCCGTCATTCAGAACTCCCTGGTCATCATGAAAGTCTTAGGCAGTGGTTCTCAACCTACTGGTCCTTTAAATACAAGTCCTCATGTTGTGACCCAACCATAAAATTATTTTCGTTGCTACTTCATAACTGTCATGTTGCTACTGTTATGAATCGTAAAGTAAATCTCTGATATGCAGGATGGTCTTAGGCGACCCCTGTGAAAGGGTCGTTTGACTGCCAAAAGGGTCACGACCCACAGGTTGAGAACCGCTGTCTTAGAGAGTATGCATTCTCCTGCCCATTTGGAAGATGAGCTTCCTGAAACTAAAGAGAGCACCTACATTGCTAAAGTTCACGAAGCAAATTCGTGTCTGAGCTGGGATTTGAGCCCAGATCTGCCTGACTCCGAAGGCCCCTGGATCGCAGGGTCACTGACGAGGCATCTGAGCTGTAGTCATTGGAGGGTCACGCCAGCCCCACCTGCGGACACTTCTGCACTGCCTCCCTGAGCACCCACACCCCTGTACCACCGAGGGGCGCCATTCGGAGGGAGTCGCCTCTGAAAGTTACTCTCTTCTTCAGTCCCTTCTCATCGCAGCCCATTGTAGTCAGAGACGGACTAGACACCGAGTGTTAGAGAGCACTGACTCTCGCTTTCTGTTTACGGCCCAGGAACTGGGTGCAGAGTGCCCTGCCGAGCCCCCCTGAGAGCAGGGGCCCGGTGAGAGGATCCATGTTCTCCTGAAGCGCGTAATCCAGTTGTCTCTCTGTAGCCAAGGGCTCCACAGAAAGCGCAGCCTCACTCCAGAGCTGCTGCGAGGAGAGTTTAACATATGGCAGGTATTTTTAATTGTAGAAAGGAAGGGCACTGTCCTCAGACGGGGAAGCTCACTTTGGAAAAGTGATTTCCATGTTGACAAAATATCTAACTCCACCCATCTGTTACTCCAGCGATTTGCAAAACACCCAGGCCTGGCTTTCCGGAGGCTTCGGCAGAGGCCTGCAGGGTACCGGTCCTGTTCCAACAGGTCCCAGCCCACCCAGCGGAGCAACCAATGGAATGAATCATTTTTGAGCACCTCTCTGTGGGGGGCAGGAGCTCAAGGGCCACAGAGGCTGCATAATTCACCCAGCGCCTCCTCTCTCCTCCAGAGCCACGTTGCCTGTGTTCAGCATCTTCCGTAGGCCGGATACGCGATGGACCTTGTCCTATTTGTCATCCAATTTCACTGTCTGAGTGAACCCGTGAGGTAGCGATTAGTTCTATTTGCAGATGAGCACAATGGCATTAAGGGAAGCGGAGAGATGTACCCAAAGTGAAACATTTAGCATCTGGTACCTTTTAGCAGTTTGCAGCAGGGCGAACAGAAGGTGAAAGCATTAAGATAGCACAGACAGTGTGAGAAAGAGGAGGCAGGGGGTAAATTCACTGTCGTTGGAAATGGGGTATCTGGCCCCTTCTTAATGCTGCTGCTTCCTACAGAGTCACCAGGAGGGTTGTTTCGGTGACACTGCAGTTGTTGGTGAAGTTTGCCAGAGGGGGGGTGGTCCTCTGTGTGGTAGAGGGGGTGCTAGGAAGAGAGGGCAGGCTGCCTAACCGGGCCATGACCTCAGTGGCTTTGACATTGCAAGGTTCTCGTGTCCGGGTTTTGAGAGCAAGGACCTGGGCTTTCTTGATGCATCACAGTTAGCTAACACCTGAGACCAACACCCACTGATGTCTTTAAAAGGAGCTTACAAAACAGATGCCGGTTTCAACTGACAACCCAACATGTCCTTTCCCAAGGGAAATGATGACTGTGTCCTCGATCCCGGGGATGCCTTCCCCTAGATGTCAAGGTCATCTGGGGAATGTGATTAGTAACACAGGAGAGCTTGATGAGCTTGGGATCCAAACAAAGAAGGGATCCATGTAGTGTAGTGGCTGAAAAGTTATGACTCTCAGGCAAAATATGGCCTGCCACCACTTTCTGTAAATAAAGTTTTATTGGAACAGATTCATGCTCATTTATTTACATGCGTTCCTGGATGCATTCCCATTACAGCTTCACCTCCCCACAGGAAGAATCTTCTAGTCATCACTCCCCTTCCCTGGGCTGATGGAGGTTTTCTTTTCTCAATTCCTCTTCCCATGCTCAGCATTCATTTAAAAGAGCATATTCTTTCTTTGCATGTGGCAACATCATGGCATAAATCTGGTCAAGTAGCAGATAGAGTGGACCTGGTCTTTTCTCTACCTCCTCGTTCTTGGAGCTGAGCTTACCCCATCTTCATCCACAAGTGCAGTTCATATTCCAAACTTGACTGGGAAATAATTTATTATGATTTTGTTTTGGAAAATAAAAAACCAATAATTTAACACACATACATATCAGTATGTATATGCTCAAATAATCGTATAATGTGTATACACACATTATATACTACACAGACCTCAGTCATCTTCAAAAATTACTCAGATGCAAGTTGGGTATTTGCAGAAGAATCTTTGGAGCAAAGGCCTAACAGACTCTGGAGCTCCGGGAGCCCCTGTTATGGAGCTGTGCCTTCTGCCTGCTTACACGTGATCCATTTAAAGAGTTGAAGACAATCAGACTTGGAGTCACAGGTATGGTCGTTGCCTCTAGTGTTTGGGGTGGACCTTAGAAAGAAGGTACCTACTAAAAAGAGTTCCCAGCGGCTAGTGGGGCACAAATAAACAACAACAACAATAAAACAGAGCCTAGGAGCCCTTTCTACCCAGGTGCCTCTCCCACAAACTGCCCTTCACAGAGAAGCCTGCCCTGAGCAGCCTGCCTGCTCTGTGTTCCTGCATCTGAGGCATCTCTTGCAAAGGAGTTCCTGGAATCCTATTTCAACCAATAGGGCAGAGGCTTTCCCCATCCAACTGGAGACTGCAGCTATGTTCCCATCAACTTCTTCATTGACCAATCAGAGCAGCTCCATTCTGACCAACCAGGACAGTAGTGTCTTTTGGATCACTCCACCTGGGCGCCTTTGGAGCCCTCATTTGCATGAGAACCGACCAATCAGGGACCAGGGTGGGACTTCTGTCTATGTAAGTCAGCTCCCCTCTTGCTCTGAGAATACACTTTCCCTCCCCACCCAAGGCTGAAGACTACCTTTCCCCTGCCAAGATGCCTGATGTCCCACCAGAGCAGAGCTGACCAGCTCAGCACAGGGCAGAGCAAGTGGGCACAGAGCAGACCAGGCCAGTGCAGAGCAGGCTGCCTGGCCCCAGGGCCACCTCATGCCCATGTGTGTTCACAGCCCTGTGACGTCACCATTGAGCTGTTTTGCACTGAATAGTTTCCTTCTTCACCACACCCCAAATTGGGGATTCCTGTTGGTGTTGAATTGGTGCCAACAACCAGCCATGGACAATAGTGACCAGCCTTTATTTCCACATTTATATAATCCTCACCACACATAGATTAGTGACCGATTTAAAAGAGAATGTATAGGGAAGTGTTATTACAAAAATAAAAATCTAAGCATTCAAGCATGTAATCTTTAGTGTGATCTTCCTGGGAAAAATATTGTATATGCTCCCTGCCACAAATTGGTATTTCCTGTTTTCGCCAGTTTGGCTCAGTGGATAGAGTGTCAGCCTATGGACGGAAGGGTCCCAGGTTAGATTCCAGTCAAGAGCACATGCCCTGGTTGCAGGCTCGATCCCCAGTAGGGGGATGTTGCAGGAGGCAGAGGTCAATGATTCTCTCTCATCATTGATGTTTCTCTCCCTCTCCCTTCCTCTCTGAAATCATAAAAACACATTTTTTAAAATGGCTATTTCTGGCGTGGAGTGTCCCAGGTCCCAGGCAGCATCGTTAAGCAGCACAATGACAGCTTTAGTGGTGCTCACCTGCCGCGGCAGAGGACTCTGGCAGGTTCAGATAGAAACCAAACAGGAGCCAGCAGATGTGTCTGCCTCCCCCAGGTCCCATCCGTGGGGCAGTGCAGCTGCTGCTCCACCTTCTCTCGGGTAGTTTGGCTTTGAAATGCGGCTGTGCTTTTGTGAGATCCCCTCTGTGGAAGTTTCATCATCTTTACTTTTCCTGAGGATGGCCATTTTCCCTGACGATGCCTTGCTGATCCGAAGGAAAAGAGATTTTCTGTAGAGGATTACGGGTGCTGAGCCACTGGCGGGCGTGGGGTTGCAGGTTTCAGAGGTGTGTGTGCAGCTCAGAGGGAGGGAGCTAGTGACAGAGGGAGCTGGTGACAAGACATGACAGGCCTCGTAGGATGGGTTGGGCAGCCAGCAGCGTGTTTGCTGAAGCCATGTCCCCACCCCAGCTTGGAAGGGAACCAATTTAAGCATCATTTTGGGAGAAGAGAGCTGGAGGGAGGTGGAGAGTGAGGAAATGAAAACTTACAAGATGTTTCTGGGTCTCGACATCATTCCTTCTCCTTGATCTTATCAACGTTTATAAATAACTCCTGATCTTCCTCCAGCTTTATGCAGCATCTCCAAAGCGCCTGTACACACAGGGTGAGACGGGGAGCTCTCTGCAAGGCATTCTGGGAAAAGGCTGTACTCTGCCCCCTGCAAATGAGAGGTTTTTCCAGCAACTATTATTTCACATTCTGAGCTCCGGAAGCACTAGGCAGTGGACCAGATACACACATATGGCTGATGCCCTGTAAATATTAAAAATACATTAGCCGGTTTAAGTTTTTCTTTTGTATTTTCCAAGACCTGTCAATCACAAACGAATCGTTCCTATTTGTAGAGCAAGAACAGCTTTCAAGTGACAAAACCAGAGCAGTTCTCAGAGTCCTGGGCAGCACTGGCGCTTTAAAATAACCAGCGCCAGCAGCATTTCCAGGGAGCCGGCTCCGTGTCTGTCGGATTTGGAGATGCGCTGCTCTCTCCGAGTCTGCGCATCTGGGACGGAGTGATTTCTGTTGACAAACAGTCCTGGCTACAGTCAGGAGCGCTTACTTGGCAAGAGAATTGTGACTGAACTGATGTTATTGTGACAGAATGTAGGAGTTTATAATTGCAATTCGTTGTGAAACAGTTGGATTGAATCCCAAGGATGGCTATTTTAATGCTCCCTGGAGAAACTGGAAAGAATGACCTTGGCAAGGACGGATGTGGTGGCAGAGTGAGACGGGCTATCAGGAGGCCTTGCTGCTTGGTGAAGCCACACAAGTCCCAGGCCTGGCCCTCAGTCTCACGGGTCTAGAAAGCCAACCTTACCCGTGTCCCCGAGTTGATCATATTTGGGAAGGCGGATTCATACCGAGTTCACTCAGGCATATAAACCAGCCACGATGTTGTTTATTTACCAGGAGAAATAGGACCGTCAGACAGGCCAGCCCTTCTTTTTGCCTTAATCAGTACATACCCCAGTAGGCAAACTACACAGGGCGTCAAGATCGCTGGTAAGCTTGGCGCCAGGGAAAGGCAGATGGTTTCATAAACTGCGTGTGGGCTGCTGCTCCCACCTTCACTAATCACAGCTCACACGGGCATGACGGAATGCCTTAAGCAGCCTACAGCCCGCTCGGGCCCTGGAGCCTTGGATGGCCACTCCCATGTCTCCCTCTGCAGCTCTTCCTTCCGGGCCTTCCATTGTTGATGTTCTTCCCAATGCAAGCCCTGCATCTTTCTTTAATTGTGATAATGCTTCCAATTACATTAAAATTGGGGCCAGGCCAATCATTTGGCTTCTCTTCAAAATGATATGTTCTTTAAATATTTGCTCAGCGCTTCTTCGGAGGAGAGGTTGAGCTCTGCACAGGGTGGCGCTTGAAAGCAGGAGCCGGGGGTGATGCTCAGCCTCCCTCTGTTCCAGGCAGTTCTTCTCTGGCCCAACCTTGCATTTCCCTCTCCGCAAAACAAGGCACTGCGAGAACCGGATCTACTTTCCTGACAAGGCCGCTTAAAGCCCATCTAGTTGACCTGCCATAGCACAACTGTCCTTCTAACCACATAGTCCTCCAGGAAATAGGTTCTTGTAGGTTAATTTCATCTTCTTCTAATACACACAGTCTTTGTTTTAATCCAAGGGCATTTCAGAATAGTTTTGAATCAGTGTTAAATGCAGCTACCTGCTGCCTTGTTGCTCAGTCCAGCTAAATTCAGAAAGAAATCTTTGCCTGGTTTGGGAACCTTAAGATCAATTTACGATTTAGAGTAAATAGGTTGCATATCTCCCAAGCCTGTCCATTCATTTTGATTTAAAAAATCATCCCGCCACTTATGTATCCATCTATGCAGCGAATGGTCACTGATCACCATCCTGGTTGCACCCTGCACAAGTTAAATATGTAAAGAAGAATAACGCATAGCCTGTTCCCTAAGATCCACATGGGGGGCAGGGGGAGGCAGGCAGGCGAGCAGATGGTCATAACTCAGTGTGGTGAGTGCATCAGTGGAGAAAGCTTGGGAATGGGGACTAACCTGAGAACCAGATGGGGCTTCAGAGGCCTCCCGGGAGGGGCCGCTCCAGCAGTGAACAGCCTTTTCGGGGTGGGGGAGGGCACGCAAGCCAGAACAGAACGGGATCTTGTCCATCCGGAGTTGAATCTATGGCTTCATCCCACAGACGGGCTCAGCTTGCCTGGGGGTTATCTCACTCTTGCCCAAGCTCTTCGGCCATGAAAGAGTGAGGACGACAGGGGGTGTCAGAAGTCCGGGACTAATAATAAGCTCTATTGCTGACCACTAACGTCCAGTGCTTTACTGTTGATTAAGCAAACCCACGTTCACGATCTCACTTGATTTTCTACATAAGCCTTATGGCGTGAGGCTCAACTCGGGTGATTGCACTCACAGGTGACATTGGGCAATGTCTGGAGACTTTCCGGATGGTCACACTGGGTGCTGGGCGGTTGTTACCAGCTTATCTTGGGAAGAGAGAAGCTGCTAACCATCCTCCAATGCACAGAACAAACCCCCACAACAAGGAATTATCTGACCCAAGTGCCGCTAGTGTCCAGGTTGATAAGCCCTCCCTTGAGATGATCTCCATATTTAAAAAGGGAAATGGAGTTCCGGAATCTAGTTCTATCTAAACTACTTAATCTTGAGCTCTCATTCTCCTATTTATAAACAATTATTTATTTTTTTAGGTTAGATTCTCTGTAAAATCTTCCAAGTCTAAGAGACTGTGATTCCATGGATTCAAATGTAGATTTCAACCGACCAGTGAGTCAACAGAATTTCCCTGCATAGAAGCTACTGCTGTGGTATGTTGGTTTTCTGTGCAGTGTTTTATTTGGATAATAAATAAAGGGTTCGCTCAGCTAGGCACTTGCAGATGCCTGAGATGCATGTGGCGAGGGTGACTTTGGAGAAGGCCCTGCTTTCTGCCTCCAGTCCCCTTTCTCCTCTCCAGCAGCTGAAGCTGTGAGTCCTAGGGACCCTCAGGACCATCTGGAGATTTAATTATAATTACAGAATAATTCACACGGTGGCAAGGTGGTTTCCAGAGCTTGTTGAGATCATTACAGATTACCTGGGTTCCATAGCCCTCCTCTGTCCACACAAACTCTCCAACCCCCATCACCTGACCAGTCCCCCATCCTGCCCTCGGAGACAGGGGACTGTGCCATGGAGTTGGAGAGTGTGGAGAGTAGCTCCTCTGAAGGGTAAGCCAGGTGCTAAAATACAATGAAGATAATAACCTCAACTCACTGAGCGCTTATTGTACACTTTCCATACGACCCTGAAAATGAATATTATTGTTTTTACTTGACAGATGAAGAAACTGAGGCTTGGAGGGTGTAAATACTTGCTTTGACTAGAGAGTAATTTCTGCCTGGAAATTGATAGTTACTAGAAAGTTACATAACATGCCTTTCCAGCTTAAAATTCTCCTCCGGCCTTCATTTGACTGTTGCTTTGTTTTGTTTTTCAATTGACCTTTGTTCTGAATTGAACTGAGCAAAAATAATGGAATTTGACGATGACAATAAGATATTGGTTCAGTTTTCTATTACCAAGAGAATGGAATTCCTAGTGTGAAGAGGCCCAGTCGACCTTGTTGGATGTGTTCCAACTTATGACTAATGTTTTAAAAGAGTGGAGGTGTAGAGGAGGCCCTTACGGTTTAAATCCCATCTAGCCTAAAGACAACCAAGAAAATGGCCCAACCAGCCAGTTCTCATCAGAACCACTGTCCCAGTACGGGACCTTTAAATCTTTGTCCTATTTTTTTTTTTAAATATTTTTTACTGATTTCAGAGAGGGAAAGAGGGAGAGAGGAATAGAAACATCAATGATGAGAGAGAGAGAATATTGATCAACTGCCTCCTGCATGCCCCCTACTGGGGATCAAGCCCACAACCCAGGCCTGTGCCCTGACAGGGAGTGGAGCTTTGACCTCCTGGTTCATAGGCCGACCACTGAGCCATGCTGATCGAGCTAATCTTTGTCCCTTTTGACTCTATGGGAGACACAACAGAAAACGAAGTCATTTAAAACTCAATCTGTTGGCCCAATAGAACATACATGCCACTTTAGAACATGGGAAAGGGTAGTCTGTTGGGAAATCGATAACCAGGAAGAATGTGGCACACGCAGTTTGGGGGTGGCATTGAACAAAAGGGTGGAAGGTGCAGGAATGAGGTTATTTGAACCCATGAAGTTGTCTTTGGACTCACTGTGAGGTCAGGTGGGCCCGGAGCAGAGATAAGGAATGAAGGGAGAGAGCGGGGACAGAGAGGAGAAGGGTCTGGCCTCCAAACATCCCACGTTTCCCCCACAGGAGTAGCTGATCTTGCACAGTCTTGCCACCGCTGTTGCATCACCGAGGACTGTCAATACGTGGCGAGCACCCAGCAAGCATCTTCACGCTCGCTGTTTCATTTGCTCCTCACACACACACATGTGCACACACAGAACTGCAGGCAAGTGTCTATACTCCTATTTCTCCTGAGACTCAGAGAGGTTAAAGAATTTTTTCTAAGTCACACAGCTGGTGAATACCAGCAGAGATTCAACTATTAATCTGCTTCCAAATTCCAGCTTTTTTTTTTTTTTTTTTTTTTTCAAATCTACTCTGCTGTCTTCCTGGAAAATTCTAGGAAGCTACCTCCTTTGACAACTTTGAAAGGCTGATCAATCCAAATTCTAATGTCTGAGCTAGCCATTAATGACAATATCACACTAGGAAGTAGGCTAGGCATGGAAATTAGATTTTTACTAAAATCTATCAAGTTTCTATCCTTTCTGTCTTGAGCATCTGTTAGGTTGATCTCCCTGCCTCTCCATATGCGTTACTTTTGGAGACCTCCACCCGGGTGCTCCACCTTCTCTCCCCTCGGACAGGTCTTCCCACCTTGCCTTTAAACAGCTCCACCTCTTAGGATCTCTCTCTCTCTTTTTTAAAAAAAATATATTTTATTGATTTTTACAGAGAGGAAGGGAGAGGGATAGAGAGTCAGAAACATCGGATGAGAGAGAAACATCGATCAGCTGCCTCCTGCACATCTCCCCACTGGGGATGGGCCCGCAACCAAGGTACACGCCCTTGACCGGAATCAAACCTGGGACCCCTCAGTCCGCAGGCTGATGCTCTATCCACTGAGCCAAACCAGCCAGGGCAGGATCTCTGTTTTTTTTTTTTGTTTTTTTTTTAATATATTTTATTGATTTTTTACAGAGAGGAAGGGAGAGAGATAGAGAGTTAGAAACATCGATGAGAGAGAAACATCGATCAGCTGCCTCCTGCACATCTCCCACTGGGGATATGCCCGCAACCCAGGTACATGCCCTTGACCGGAATCGAACCTGGGACCTTTCAGTCCGCAGGCCGACGCTCTATCCACTGAGCCAAACCGGTTTCGGCAGGATCTCTGTTTTTGTAGCCTTGTTTCTGAAGGATTGCTACCATTTGTGTAGTTCTTTATAATTTATAAAGATTGTTCTATTTAAGCCCCAAAGCAGTCCTGACTTATTATGATCATCAGCCCAATTATGGAGACTAATACCTTTTTTATGGTGCCAAGTAATACATCGTGGATAGCAGGGGTCTCCGCAGAGGAGCTCAAATTGAACTTCATGAATATTTGTTGAGCATTAAAATGGGGAAATCACTGCTCCTGTTGCTATAGGGCATAGAAAGGTGATCAAGTTATTTAGTGCAATTGCTCATAATGCTCACAGTCTGGTAGGAAGTGATTAAAAAACACTATAGTAACAGTAATAACAGGTGATGACAAGTGTTTTTGAGTGCCTGTCGTGTGCCAACATTTTAGTACATTTAATATATTTAAGTTATTTTCATCCTTACAATAATCCTATGAGATGGGCATTGCCATCCCATTCTTACCGGTAAGGAAATGGAATTTCAGAGAGTTTACTGACTTGCCCAAACTTCCACAGCTGGTGGGGGCTGGGCAGGGGTGGGGATGGGGGCAGAGCTGTACTTCTAAGCTATGACTGCCTGGCTCCAGAGCGCCCTTTCTGTCCATTATGCCACACTCACACCACCTCCTGGAAGCAGATAATTCAGTGCAGTGTGAACTAACTGGTGAAGAAGAACAGAGAACAGAAATTCAAGAGGACTTGAACTAAAGAAGAACCTAGGACAGTGATGGCGAACCTATGACACGCGTGTCAGAGGTGACACGCGAACTCATTTTTTTGGTTGATTTTTCTTTGTTAAATGGCATTTAAATGTATAAAATAAATATCAAAAATATGAATCTTTCTTTTACTATGGTTGCAAATACCAAAAAATTTCTATATGTGACACGGCACCAGAGTTAAGTTAGGGTTTTTCAAAATGCTAATATGCGGATCTCAAAAGGTTTGCCATCACTGACCTAGGATATGGTCTGGAGCTTGACATATGCATACAGTATGTAAGAGAGACTGGGGGAGGGGGTACCCAGGTAAAGAAAACAGTCGGTGCACGGGGGAAGGAGTGATGACTGAAATGGGAAATGCATCTGGAAAGGTAGGGAGAGAGGAGCCCAGTGAGAGGATAAACAAACTTCCGAGTCATTGGGGAAATAGGATAAACCAGAACTGGGGGCTGATTACGCTGTGAGGAGTGTTATGGGCTGAATCGCACCTCCCCAGAATTCATGTGGAAGCCCTAAGCCTCAGGGCCTCAGAAGGCGACTGTATTTGGAAAAAGAGTCCCCCAGGAGGTAATTCGGATAAAATGAAGGCATCATGGCAGGCCCTAACCCAGTAGGACTGGCGTCCCTACAAGAAGAGGAAGTTAGAACACAGACCACAGGGAAGACCACGTGAAGACTCAGCAGAAGGGTGGCCCTGTGCAAGCCAAGGTGGGAGTGCTCCCCAGAGACCCACCCTGCCCAGACCTTGACCTCAGGCTTATAGCAGCCTGCTTGTGGGAAAGCCAACTCCTGCTGTTTAGGAGTTAAGCCACCCAGCCTATCCTACTTTGTCGTGACAACCCTGGAAAACAAATACAAGGAATGATGGGGAAAAGGGGTCCCACAATTGTGTTTATCTGGCAAGTTAAGAAAGAATAATTGTGTATGTTCAAGAGAGTAGCTGGCTGGGAAAGAACAAGAGTTTTGTGAAGGGCATACATATTTATTAATTGGTCTCTCCATTGATTATGCATGGAGATTGGCCAATTCCAAAGCTGCCGGCAGCTTATAATTTAATGTGTGACAGCGCATCTTGCAGGTGATGTGGCTGATCGGTGCTCCTTCCCTCTGACCAGAATGACAAAAAAAAAAAAAAAAGAAGAAGAAAAAAAAGAAAGACTGTGCTGCTGTAATGTCAGCTCAACTTGAAAGATGACTTGGCCCTTCTCCTCCCCCCGTGTTTTAATAAAGGTCCTCCAGCTGATCAGAGATTGGAATCGTGCTGAGCAGACCTGCAGCGGCTCCTCACGCCACAGAAGTAATTGAGATTTATGAACTCCTTATTAGTTCCTTAAGACAAAATGATGAAACTTGAAATTCCCATCTGTCAAGATTAAGGAGGGGAGAATTTTGTTTTGCTCTTTAAATCTTACTTAATGAAAATGATTCCTTTTTACCTCTCCCCTTTTTTATCACTTGGGAGCAATATCCCCATGAAGAGTTAAGAGGGCTTAGGCGTGGGAACACGGGGAGCCTGACTCTTTCCTTTAAATTCTGCACACACTCTGAGCGTTGAGCATGTGCCGGGATCCTCCCAGGCTCTAGGAAGACAAAAGGAATAAAACAAGGTGAATGATCAAAGTCCTAAGCAAAATGTATTTTGCACCTTTTATGTGTCCAGAGACTGACAACACTCTCTCACGTAGTCTTCAAAATTGCTCTTCAAGGTCATTTTAAAGAAAAGTGAAGCCCTAATCGGTTTGGCTCAGTGGATAGAGGGTCGGCCTGCAGACTCAAGGGTCCCGGGTTTGATTCCGGTCAAGGGCATGTACCTTGGTTGCGGGCACATCCCCGGTGGGGAGTGTGCAGGAGGCAGCTGATCAATGTTTCTCTCTCATCAATGTTTCTAACTCTCTAGCCCTCTCCCTTCCTCTCTGTAAAAAATCAATAAAATATATATTTTTTTAAAAAGTGAAGCTGATCATGGGGATTTGACCCCAGCTCTGCCTCTGGATTTCTAGAAGACTGGGCTGTTCTTTGGTTCAGACATTATAGGTGGCCTCCCACCCTCTATGGATTCCGGCTTCAAGTCAGATGGGGCAGGGCTGATGGCTGTGGAGGCGAAGCCAGCAGTGTCAGGAGTTCACCCTGGGAATACGGCCCCTGGTCAGATCTGCAGGTGTGTGTGTGTGTGTGTGTGTGTGTGTGTGTGTGTGTAGATTTTTCTCCACTCTCATCTTGCAGTGGGTTGTGGCCTTGTGCATCCCCTCCCCCTCCCCCCTGGAGTCTATTTTGTGAAATATAATTGAAATCGAAACGCCAGTGATTTTTAATCATACTCCCAATTTATATCTCATGTAACCATATGCCAGTGTTCTCGGAGTGTTACAGGGATATGAATTATGCTGAAATTGGATTAGGCAAATACACATTTTCCTTTAAAAATAGATACCTAGCGCAGTAATTTAATTCCACCAACTCGAAAGATTCTCTTGGAAACACTCCGTGCATTTTATCAGCAGCTCATTGTAGATTTTCTTCTGGGCTACTTTCTCTGCTTTTTAATCTGCTTCCAGAATTCACTGTATTTAACAAACGTTAGCAACTGCAGGCAGTCAATTTATATCAAAACCATCCCTAAGTGGAGGGAAATCAGGTTTTCAGAGGAAACCATCAGTGCTCTTCTTCCATCCTTCAATTTTTGCAGAAGCAAAATAGAATGCAATTAAGTGCCGTGCCCCTCCCAGTAGCTACTTTAAGCTCCGCCACAATGTATTTGAACGGTTATTAGGCCAGCGCCTCAGATCCTAGCTGGCTGGGAGACACGCATGGTCTTATTGCTCCCGAATAGAATTCGGGTTTGCTGAGGGCACTCATGTGAGCCAAACTGCTGGAGAGATGCTTCCTCTGGGCTGTTGGCCCTGGGCCTTTGGCTGGAAGAACGTCTCATGACTAATAAAGGCAGAGGTTTCAATATACAGCAGGACAAAAAATCAGATCGGAGCGAAGATGCTTTCTCAAGCAGTTCCCTGGATATCTGGCACATGATTTCAAAAGTGACATCCTGGGTGACTACCCTTCTGGTTTCTGTGGGTTTGTCTCCCTGCCCCACTCCTCCTGGCCGGGTGACCCTGGCCAATCTATTTAACGTCTCTGTGTCTCAGATACCCCAGAGGATTAAACGAACTAACATATGTGAAGAATTGAGGATCATGTCTTGGACATCACAAGACATGTTGAACCAGTGTTTTCTATGAATGTTATCTTAGCTCTGTTTATTTGGCTGTGATTGGGTGTGAAAGGCCTTAAAGATGTTTCCATCCTGACCCCGGGACCCTGTGGATGTTCCCCTCCATCGCAAAGAGACTCGCAGCTGGGACCCAGTGAAGGGTTTGGAGGTGGGGAAGTGATCCTGTATCATATGGGCCAGCCCAACTTGGTCATCATAAACATTGAAAGAGAGAGGCAGCAGGTTCAGTCATGAAGGGGATGTGAGGAAGGAAGCAGAGGGTGGAGGGCTGGCTGGGAAGAGGGAAGGAAGCCTGAGCCAAGGAGACCAGGCAGCCTCGTAGGCTGGGAAAGCAAGGGAGCAGCTTCTCTGCGTCCTCCAGCCCGGCCAGCACCCGGCTGAGGGAGACTTCCGACCTGGGAACTGAAGAGTAATGAGCAGTAGCGGTGTCTGTTCAAGCCACTGACTCCTACAGAAGCTGTAGGAAACTGAGCCAGTGGGCTAGTCCCAAACATTCCATTGTTCCTTATTCCTTCCACCACGAAACACACGCTTTGTCACCCAGTGTTCAAGTTTCCTCCGAGTGTGGCTTCCAGGCCATATTCCTACCGTTCCCACACATGAGCGCTGTCCTACGGCAAAGCAGATTCATTTCCTCTTTCTAATTTGCCTCCTGTCCTACCATCTCTTTGTCTCCATGTATACATTTTGGTTTTGCCTGGGAGGTCCTTTTTTCTTCCCTCCCTGTATAAAAATTATTTCCCAGCCTTCAAGGCCAAGACCAAATGCCCCCACCCCCTTCCGAATCCTAGTTGGCCCTTCTTCCTGGCTCAGATTCCATCCTCAAGACCTCCCAGCATGCAGATCAAGCTGGTAGAAGTCATCCAAACAGCCAAGGCATGAGTAGATCCGGCATCAACCTGCTGTCTCTGTCAGCCAGTCTAGACGCTGGGAACACACGGTGGACCGCAGGCTCTGTCTGGGGCACCCTCTCTTCTCAGAGCTCAGGCACTGAGCCTAGACTTCCACAGTGGAAGCCTGGAGCCGCAGGTGTTTAAGACATGTTTATAGGAGGAATGAAGAATATTTAATTGAGGAGCAGGACATGTACAAACAATTGTAAAGCTGTGGGAGGATTCCTCTGAGCATATGCAGAGTGCAAATGGAGAGAGTGATGGAGTTGAGGGAGGACGTGGGATGTGGAGACGGTCAACTGGGAGGTGACTCCTATGTTACGTTGTCAAAGAGGAAGACAGATCTCTGATACAGGAAGGGCGAGGTGGAGCCCAGAAAACCTTGGCCTTCGCCTCCTGGACTCACTCCACACTACCTGTGCTGCTTAGAAAGTGTGCCTGCAGACTCTCCTTAATGGAGCTGTTCTGTCCCTGATCTGTGCTTCTAAAATGATCCATTACCCACCTCCTTTGGCCACACGAAAAAGGAACCCATATACATGCTTCATCTTGGCACCAAATCTCGTAAGCTGTTGCTTCCTCGAAAAGTTTCAGTGTTATCGTTTACCAATTTAGTTTTTACACTATTTACTGGCTGAAGTCCATTGAGGGTGTGTGTGTGTGTGTGTGTGTGTGTGTGTGTGTGTGTGTGTGTGTTCCTTACTTTTAGAAGTTTCGAGTCAGTTTTATATCACAAGGAACCTACTGGAGACATTCATCTCTTTGTCAAGAACCTCTCTCCAGTCTCTCATTAAACTGGCAGAAAACAGACAGGTGAAGAAATAACGTAAGCATAATAATGATAATGGTAATAACGCTAAAGAGAGAAGGCAAACTAGGCTATTTCTTCAAAGAAATGAATTGTCTTTTCTTAGTAAAAATCCTTTGGGCATCTTTCTAATCAAAACAAACTCAGAACTAAGCCAGTTTTATTTCCTTTGCAAACATTTTTAACCGTGGTGTTGAGATTGTGGTGTCTGGATATAATTAATGGAGAATTTGGAATCTTAGTACAAATCCCCAGGAATCTAGTGGGTTATCAACTGACTGCATCAATCCGAATGAAAGGGTTCTTGGGGGCAATCTCTTCTCTGAAAGTGGAATCAGCGTAAGTAGGCGTCCTCGAGTTAACTTGTCTCGTTTTCTTCATATTTAACATTTCTTCCTGGAAGTAAATGCTGATAGAAAAATTTGTTCTTGGTGTTCTCTTGGGTGTCTCATGTTATTTCTGCCCTTTTGGAATCTTTATTTGTCTACACACTTTGGTCCCTCTTTGGCTCCTCGTTTCAGGATTCAGAATCCGAACATAGCTAGACATGTCTTATCCGTATTTTTATAATAAAATAGACCTGCTACTCGCCAGAGTTCATTGTTTTTTTAGTTTCTCTTCTACAACTGATGTGCTAACTATTGTTCAGTGATTTTCCACATTTTAGTCTCATCAGAATATTGTTCTCAGTCATGAAACGATTTAAGTTGACTACCTAAGGCAAAAATTTCTTTATCTTCCAAACTTATTTTTTATTCCTTTCATTAATTTCACCTACTTTTTTTTTTATAGTTGTAGCCAGGAACTGTCCTGCAGCATTAGACCTCAAATTCCAGATCCTGATTCTAAAGTCTCAATTTCCAGATCTCACACAGAATTTAGTTTAAAAATGTGTGTTTGGGTGGGGGGGCTGGGTGAAGAGGTGAAGGCATTGAGAAGTACAGCTTGGTAGTCACAAAAGAGCCATGGGATGTAAAGGAAAGCATAGGGAATACAGTCAATAATATTGTAATTACTATGTGTGGGGCCAGGTGGGTACTGGGAATATCAGGGGGAACACTTTGTAAAGTATATAATTGTCTCCCCACTACGCGGTACACCTGAAACTAAAATAAAATAATATTGAATGTCAACTGTAACTGCAAAAAATGTTAAGCTTGTATGTAACTTGTTTATTATTCAATAATTCACTTTTTATATTATTTATTGCTGTAAGATTCTTAGATATTTTAGGCCCAAAACAGGGTATTTAGTTAGGGCAGCTTGTGGTAAAGCATTCTTATTATAATTGCAATACAAAAGCTTAAAAAAATCTTAAGAGCTTAGGGAAGTGAGTCACTCTCCTGGGTGAATAGAAGTGAAGGGGTTTTGTGTGTGTGTGTGTGTGTGTGTGTGTGTGTGTGTGTGTTAATGCAAATGGTTTTATCTTTTGAAATGAGAAATTGAAATGTACAAGGCATATTTTTAAATCTTATGCTGCACCCACTGAAAGCTCTGGAAATCTGCTTCCATTTTTGTCATATAAATTCTACACTTGGGCTTAAGATACTGATTCTGGAGGGACAGGTGAGCCAGTGGGTGCACCCGCAGTCACAGCGCAGTTCTACAGAAACTTGTCTCTGGGCCAAGTCAGGAGGGCCGGGGTGAGAAGCCAAGTGCCATGGGGAGGGAAGTAGTTCAAGATCCCTTTGATGAGAGCTCTGTGCTCCAACAAGGAAAACTGTCGGTGTCTCAGTTTCAGATGTTCAACTGGAATCTGTCCTTCCATTCTCAGATATTTTTAAATTTGATGCTTATGTTTCCTAAATATGTTGTTGCGTTTCAAAGGCCCTACCCTTTCGCAAGGAAAATGTGAATTTAGATTGTTTTTCAGTGGGTTCCTTCAATTCTAGGGCCTTGTTCCTCTGGCTGACTTTTTACAAATCATATTCTTGAGGGCTGGGACATTGCAGACAGTGGCCAGAAGCAGGCTTGAATTTTGTTCTTCTACTAGGGAGAGGACACCTTGACATACTGTAAGTGGATCTAGGAAGTGGCTAAGGCACAGTTTATAATTTTCCTTTCGCTGTTGTATTTGCCATAGATCTGAACTATAGCTATGTTTCCTAAAGATTTATTTAGTCCCTCTTGCACTTCATTTGAAAACACAATGCTAGAGGTAAGAAGGATATGAGATCAAAGAATCTAATCTCTTTGCCAAAATAAGACTCTCCTCTAAGTATTAAATTATAATGTGATATCTCTGTGCTTCCTAAACTTATTGTCCGATCTTTGATCTTGGAAATTTTTGATGCTTTAAGAGCTATCCACCCTCTCCCCTGAAAACCTGACCTTTGCATTCATACACACAATATGAAGGGATTTATGCGCCTCTTGGACTTGCAAACGAAGGATTTCTCCTTGTATTCAAATCACCTACACATTGGTCACCCTGTTCTCCACCCCATCTTTCTCCAGTGAGAAAGGACCTGGGCTTCCTCAAGTAGCTGGTCTGTTCTTGCTCTCCTTCTTTGAATGTTCTTCCTTTTATAGAGTTGAAATATACCTCTCTCCAATTCTACCACATGTCCTTTTCCTACTTCTTGTATTCCTGCAGATACATTTGCCAAGAGAATTACTAGTCAATCCGGGGTCTTATTTTAAGTTTACTCTGAATTTGTCCAGTTCTTATTTTCCCTGGCGTTCAGCATTCCTCGCCAACCTTGCTACTCTTCCCTAGAAAGGATGTGCAAACACTGGACATGAGTTTGACTCCCGGAGGAGGTAGGTTACAGGGTTGATAGTTATTAGGCAAAGAAAATGGTTAACAGAGGTCTTGAAACTTAAGATAAGCAGTGATCTGACTTCTACCGACAATATTTCAAGGTCCCCTAGCAGGGAACCTAATAAGAATTAGGTTCAGGGCTGTCAGGGCTGTAATTTGTGAGCTAGAATTTCTGGGGAATGAAGATGAAATTCTGACAACAGACATGTTAAAGGTGAGATGCCGAATAAACCGCAGTGTATTTGTGAGCGTTCTTACAGATCCACAGTGCGCATTAAATGGCAGGCACGTCACCCAGGCCACAAAAGGCTGAAAAAGACATCCTTTGAGGGCAAGGGAAAGGAAGAATTATATGTCCAAGAAAGGTAAGTTTCAAAACCAAGCAGCATGATCTAGGTTCGGATTCCAGCTCTCCTCTTTAGTAACTCTGTACAGTAGAGCAGGTGGCTTCAGCGTTCATACCCTCACCTGCTGTATTAACAATAAGAAAGCAAGGGGGGTAATATTGCCCATTCCTTAGGAGGCAGGTACATGGTCCACATGAAATAATGAATGTTAATCACTGTAGAGTTGTGGGTATTTGGTGGAGGGCATGGAGATGGTTACATTCTCTTTCTACTTTCCTCAGTTTAAAGCAGGGCCCTTCCCAAAGTGCTAAGTCACTGATCCCCTCATTTGTACTATGCTCATTTCCTAATTATTATTACCCACCTTTTCTTATGGGGAATCTGAGCAGTGATGTGCCCAAGATCATAAAATAAGTACATAGTAAAAGCAAATTTAATTCCTCATCTATTAGGTGGATACATATAACTTTTCCATACTACTGCCTTCAGAGCTTCTATAAGAGAGGAGAGTGAAATTAAAACGTCCCTAGAGAGAGCAGCTTCAAATAAAATGCAAAGTGTCAAAGCCACATCACCATGGGCAAAGTTTACAAAAGGAGCGGCTGAGAACAGGCTCTGAGGCTCTGGGACTCCAGTTCAATGAGACTCATGGGAAGGAGTCACACTGGCTCCCACGCCTGCCTGGAAATGACTGCACCTGGGCACTGCCCTCCCTCCGCACACTCTGGGAAGTAGGTCAAACTATAGGAAAGAATTGCTTTCAGACATGGGACACTGGGCTGAGCGAGACTGATCTCCAAGAGAAGGAAAACAAGTTGAGGGAGCCCACCATCACCCCAGTTTTTGCCTGGAGGCAGTTTCCAGATTCCAGACTAAACAAAACCCCACGTTTCCCTGAATCAGGGAGTCAGAGGTTGAAAGGCAGCTTGAATCTTGCAGGCAAAGTACCAGGAAGAAGGGAGCTGGAAAGAGCTACAGCGGCACCCCCTCAGATCTCTGTCTGAATATCGAGGTGTTCATGCGCGGGGTAAAAATTCAGGAGGCTGACCAATTCCTGGAGCTCAGGCCTAGCTGCAAACCTGTAATATGTAGGGCCTGGGAGAGAAACAGATCCCAGAGCTAGTTGGGGCCATGAGCCTAGAATGCCTCATCCACACGCCCAGTGAACCGCAGTGTGAGCAAGAAAATCACAATCATGGTAACCCAGGCTTAACTTCCACCTCTTCCAGGCACGCGCCCTGGACCAGTTTCTTAGTTATCTCTCTCAGTGTGCATCTGAGATTCCCCAAATGGATGGAGTCAAATGGGAATGTGTGTGGGAAGCTTTTCTCCAAACCGTAAAGCCCTTTCTAAGTGAGAGAGAATGTTACCCAGCTGACTTCTCCCCCACCTGCCTGTCAAACACTGTTCCCCCCAATCAGCAGTTCAGTCCCCTCTCACCTACTGCTATACTAGTTATTTGTGCACTTGGTCATTTTTTCCAAACAATTTCCTGGGCCTATTTTATGCTGGGTCTCGTGGAGATGAGTAAGTCCAAGACCTTCCAAGACCTCCCAGTAGTGGACACTGGTTGCGGATGAGTGTAACCCCTGACACATGCATAGCGATTTACGAAACATTTTCACACCTGTCGCTTCATCTAATCTCTACGCCACAGCTTCGGAAAGAGACTTCAGAGCCTGACTTGCCCAAGGCGACCAGTGGTGACTCCAGGATTCAGTGGCGGGACTTCCCAGCCTCCGCCCTTCCCACCACATTGGTTCTCCTGTGCTGATGATTGGCTGTCCGTGTGTTTCACAAAAATCGACTTCTGCCTTATGTGCCTGGCTTCCCCCTGTGCTTCCTCGTGGTGAGAGTCAGTCAGTCCCAGAAACAAGCTCAGCCTGAGGAGGTCTTTGGAAAGAAATAGAAGACAAATGCGGCCTGGACAGATGGATTTGGGGAGAGAATGTGTGAAAAGCTTTGTGAGCTGATATGCAGATAACAGCTGTCACTCAGGATAAAACACACACACACACACACACACACACACACACACACACACGCAGACTGAAAGGTTAAAGTTGGTGGTGTGTGGGCAGGCTAAGTAGTCATCTCAGATGGTGATTTAAGGAACATTGAATGTATGTAAGGAAAAGAGGATGGGAGACGGAGGGTATCCATCGGGAAGGGCTACACAGCACTGAGCCAAAGGGCATTGGGTCTGGTTGCTTTGGCTCACTGAGAAGTCAGAGGAAAGGGGCCTTGGAGACAGGCTCAGGGACGAGCTGCTGCTGCCCATTGCTCCCCTGGTTGCAACTCTCATGAGGCCCCTTCGTGGTGCAGGGGTGGGCAAACATTTTGACTCGAGGGCCACAATGGGTTCTTAAACTGGACTCAGAAGAAGGAGCTGCGGCCGTGTTTCCCGACGTTGCCATGTTAACACTGCTGCTGGTGAAGGAACGGAGGGGAGAGCAAGAGAACCCTCCGCTCTTTCGGCTCCGCGGGCCGGATAGAACAGCCGAACAGGGGCCGTAGTTTGCCCACCCCTGGGTTAGGGGATCTGTGCCTGTGGGGGAAGGGAATGGTGTGGCTTGCTCCTTGGAAGAGAGTGTGCGCTGGGTCCTTTGTCCTGTGTGTTGTATCTCTCTCTTGCGTGTGGAAATCTCCGGGGAGGTCACAGGGAGGGTCTAATAGAATATTCATCAGCTTTCCAGGTGTCCTCTTTCAGGGTCCTGGTCTCTGCTGATTGCTTGGTCCCAGGGAAGGGGGGTCATTAGTCAGTGCAGCTGGTCCGGAGGCAGCCATGGCGCCACTTGTCTGGTTTTGCTGCTTTTCTGGGCCTGGAGATGAAATGCGCTGAGGCCTAGACGTTATCTCTAGGGAGGAAAAGATCAGACAGAGGGTCATAAGCTGCCTGACCAGAGGCTCAGGGAGGAACGTTACCCTGAGGGTGAAGTTCTTGTTTTCCCAGGTGAGGTTCTGTGCCTGGCCCTTCCTCCTTGCTGAGGAGGTGGGGGGGGGGGGGGGGGGCGGGAATGGGAGGGTCCTAACACAAAAACACAACAACAATGAGATGTTCCAGTCATTGAAGGGCGGCTTGATAGAATTCAGGACGTGGTTCAAATTACAGGGCGAGAGTGTAGGTCACTGTTGGATTCCTGGCCTGTGTCTCATTACGCAGGGGTTTTATTTTCTTTCGTGAGTAACTCAGATGCATTCGGTGCATTTGCAGAGCATGCTTCACCTTTGTAAGTCCATTGCACGAATTGTCTTTTTCCGCCCTCTGCTCATGGCTAAGCACAGACCACACAAGGCCTTGATTCAGGACTCCAGAGAGCAGTTTGTGGGTTTGTTTTTTTCTGCATTTCCTCGCTTAGGGGATAAATTAACTTTCCCTTCCCATTGCTATGCCGCACACAGTTGAGCTCGGCATTTTTGCCGAAAACCATGAGTCATTTTTCATAAATAGGGATTGTCAAAAGTGTCTGATTCGCACTATAACAACAAATACACACAAAAAAACAAACTGAATGAGCTCAAAATTTTCAGATGGTCCACAAAGAGGGGTGGGGGGTGGGGAGTCACTGTCTTCACTTATTTATGCATTTACTGGTTGCTTCTTGCATGCAACCTGACCAGAGATTGAACCTGCAACCTTGGTGTATTGGAATGAGGCTCTAACCAACTGAGCTACCTGGCCAGGGCCCGGGGTCACTGTCTTTAGATAAGCCACTTAGCATTGTAGGTCTTGCTTGTTTCCTGGTTAAAATTAGGAGGATAATAGGAGCCTAAGAGCTGTACAGCCAATTTCACGAAGCCATCGTCTGGTTATCGGGCTATATTATTTGCAGGAGTGGTATTACTCTTCCACTATTTCTGAAGTGTTATAGGTATGTAATAGGCTATTAGTACGGTCTATTTTCTTTTAATGGTTATTGTAAATTTTTGTATTTCAGGAATAATTTTTTTGAGATAAGAGCCTCATCTATCCAGTGTTAAAATTGGGATGTTTTCATGTGGGTAGAATAATAGGGAACAGTGCAGGCAGTTTGAGAAAGCAGACAGAACAGACCCCATGCAGGCTGTCGGCTGCTTATTCTTCTCTGGGGAAAGAGTTATTTTGGGGCAGGGAGAGATTGGGTTTATCGCTGGAGCTTTCCATCTATAGAACATAGCCACGGGAACATCATAAGATAATTACTGAGAACAAATGGAAATAATTATGTACCATGTGACATATAAGCTGTACTGCTCTGTGTCTGTGCAGAAGCGGATAACCTTGGAAATGTGTTTTGCCGACTGAATATAATTCCACTTGGATCACAACTGATCAGAATTCAGCTGACCCTACAGAGGTTTCAGACCAAAGAATGGGAATGCAGTGACCAGCTAGGGCGATAGCAGGGCACTGTTGTGCTCTTTTAAATGCAGCTGAGGTAGGGGTTCAGGTAGATTTAGTTACAGAAAGTAACTAAATATAAAATACTAGAGGCCTGGTGCACGGATTCATGCACATTGAAAGGAAGTTAATTAGAAGGTGGCTGGTGGGGTGGGACTGGGCGAGATGGATCAGACACACCCTGGAGCCAACCTCTTGCCGTCCATCCCCAGCTGGCCGCACCTGGGGCGGTGCCAGGGCTCAAAGGATATCTGAAGAGTGAGCAGGGTCCCTCCAGCAGGTGGGGTCCCTCAGCCTGACTGGCACATCCCCCAAGGAGTCCTGGAGTGCAAGAGGATACTCTGCAAAGTTGCTGTTGCTAAGCAGCTCCTGTGTTGAGCATCTGCCTCCTGGTGGTCATTACATGTCATAGCTACCGGTCAGACAGTCGCTTAGGCTTTTATATATAGATGATTATATTATTATGGGAGGATTATATGTCAGAAACCATGAGTTGCTTGTTCACTATTGTTTCTTCTGTCTTAGCAACTGAAAGGTCTCTCATGGAGTCAAACGCCTTTAAAGCACTCTTCAGAAGCCCCATCCTTCTGTGGCCACTCACAGAAAGATTATGTTTCCGTAGCTACTAAAAAAAATCCGGAAAATGCAGCCTTTTTAGCCAGGTATTACGAATGACAAAGGACATGGAGATGACACAGCCTACAGCTTTATTTTACTTTATATATTTCCTTTTTAATTGAGTTTACTGGCTTACATTGGTTAACAAAATTATACAGGAACACAATTTCACAACACATCTGTGCACTGTATTGTGTGTTCACCACCCAAGTCAAGTCTCCTTCCATCACCACTTACCCATTTTAGAAGTTGAGGGACTGAGACCCAGAAAAAAAAAGGGGGTTTCATTTTCGGGCTTTCTTTGTAGCTAGAGGAAGTTGATGCTATGTGCCTGATGATGGAAGAATGAGGCTTTGGGGCCTACCCCTTCTCATTCTTCCTGCATGAAATCTAGATGCAGTAGCTGGAAGCCCAGCAGCCTCCTTCTCACCACGGAATCCTTGAGGACGGAAAGCCACGTACTGAAGGAGGCCACATAGGAAGAGAGAAAGGTCCATAACTCTGAGGAAGATGGGCAGCCTCGCCTGCCCTTGTCAACTTACTTTTATAGATTTCCATCTTGTTTAATGTTTCATAAGGCTTTCTTGTTAAATGCAGCTGAACCAATCTGAACGATGCATAACCAGCCATACAACAAGTGAGGTGAAATATTTTAAAAAATAAGTGATTCAAATAAACTTGTTACCCACCCTCCAAATTAAAAGATATGTAGGCAATCTCAAAAGAACGCTGTGCTCCAATTCTTACCTGAAAAATAAAGAAAAACAAAGAAAAAGTCTTATTCTCTCTGGGTAAAACCACAGGAGCTCTCCATGGTGCTCTCCATGCTGTGGGAATTCGGGAAGGTGGGAACCTCAAATTAATAGTGTTTATTTAGTGTTTACTGTTTCAGTGTGTACTTTTTACGTGGGAAATTATTGGGTGGATGGGTAGTAAAAATCAGAACAAGAGAGTTTAAGTTTTCACCAAATGCCATCCTGAAAATCTGCCTGTAATGGTCGCCGTACTATTGAGTACTCATTCTGTAGTAACTCAAACACAATGCATGACCTTGTGGAGTGAGGACTCTGATACATAATCTCCATTTCAAAGATACTGAGCATCCCAGAAATTTTAAGTACATCACTCCTGGTCGCAATGGTAATAAGTGACAGGCCTGGAATTCAAAACCAGATGACTCTCAGTTCTGAGCAATCTTTGTTTCAGTATGTCATTCAAAAATAAACCAACCAACCTGCTGTTTATTCCACACCTACTGTAGGCCCAGTACTGTATAGGGTCCATCACAATGATTTTTTTTCAATTATTTGTGGATAATAAAACTGAGGCCCATAGAGATGAAATAATGTTATAAAAGCCAAATGGCCACTACATGGGAGAGCTGGAGTATAAAGCCAGCTCTTGCTAGCTCCAAATGTGTACTATTTCCACCACATAGTGAGGGTCCTCTCACAGGTCTCTAGGCAACATGCCCCCTTGCACATTAGGGCCTTGGGTCTTGGCATTGAGGAGACACCCAGGTATGAAAACTGTGAACACACCCCAGGCATCCAGAACTTAGCCCAGGGAGCAGCAGTGGAGCTGCTGGCATGCGAGTATCTTATAAATCTGTGCAGTGAAAATGGGGGTGATTTCAATTCGAAGAGAAGTGAGGAAAGGCTTGGCTTCTCTGTTTGTGACCGGTGACACAGGACACTGAGTGTAGGTATCTCCTGGGTTTGCAAATTCTAGAGATGAGAGACCCTGAGGCCCAGAGCCAGGTTGCACTCCTCTGGCGTCAGCAACCTGCTTTCAGAAAAAGACCTTTGAGCCACTCTCCCATTCTATGATGTATTTCCAGGCTTTTCCAGCAGTTTGGACTAAATTTGAAAGCCTGCTTGAATAGTGGGAATAAATAGACACTTAATGATTCATGAAAATCTGCATTACGCTGCAGAAAGCTCACAGGCTGGGGGAGGAAGCTCCTTCTGCTCCCAGTTTGCCATCGACTCCCATGACCTTGGACAGCTCACTTCTCCGGGCCTCAGTTTCTCTATTTGTAAAACAAGATGTTAGTAGGTAGTGGACCAATGCCTCTCCGTTTCCTTAGGACTGTCACAGTGTTAAAGCTGGAGCTTCCATTTCCTGGGATCCCCCTCGGTCCTGGGTGAACCAGAATGCTTGGTCTCCCTAACATTAGGATATGAGATGGCAATGCCCTCTCCCACTTCAAATCTCAGACTAAGTCCTTCTCTCTCTGCAACTGGGTTTTCCATCTGTGAAATTCTACATTGGGATTCGCTGGGGAACTGAGCTCTTTGGTCACTAAACATCCCATTTTCCAGCCTCAGCATCAAAAGTCCCGTGTCCCGGCCAATCCATCAGCCCTGAGCAAACTAGGACAGCTGGTCACCCTACTGGGGAGGCCCCTTGCAGCTCTGACCTCCCAGAGCTCTGTGCCATGGATGCTGTAGCAGGCCTGGCCTTTTCTAGCCTGCCTAACACACGCCCCTCCCCCATCTCAAAGCATCGTAAGTAGGAAGGGCTGAGCTGGCAGGGTTGAGAAGCTATTGGTAAGATTTTCAACAGTTTGACTTCCTGGGAAAATCTCTACAGAAATACTTAAGACAGCAGTCAAACCAAGGCTCTGATTCCATGCTTGCGTTTGCACAGGAAATAAGCTCACCCGGTTTTCTAATGTGGGCAATTAAGCAAGCTCAAAAGAAAGAGAATTGGAGCTGGACTGTGGTGTGAGTTGAATTACTTCATTTATTTTGGGAGATGATTCTATGATCCTTAACCAAGTGGTTGATGTTATGAAGGGAAGTTGCACTAGATCTTCCAGAAGAGAGGTCAGTGCCTGGGTATGCTTGGAGTTCCTTGGGGCGCAGTAAAACCAGCCTAGGATTTGGGGCAGAAAACCCCACACTGGCCCCACCAGTGACTATGCCTGAATTGCTCAGTTGCTGCCTCTGGGTCTCAGTTCAAGGAGCCTCCCCATCCATCCATCCTTCCATCCATCCTTCCATCTATCCATCCATCCATCCTTCCATCCATCCTTCCATCCATCCATCCATCAATCCTTCCATCCATCCATCCATCCATCCTTCCATCCATCCTTCCATCAAGACGACAGTGCTGTGGTCTGTGGTGTTATTGTTCAAAACACCCCCTGGCCTCCCTGGGGTGCTTCTCTATAAGTCGACACTCCTTCTCTGAGAATCCTCCTTCCACTCACAGATGTCAGACTTAGCGTCCGATGTCCTCTGGCCAAGGGGGCATGAGCAGAGGCTTTGGGAGGTGACATGTGCTTTGCCTTCGTCTCTTTTCTTTCTGTAACAAGACCAGCGTATGCTTTTGTTGGGCTGCCTTCATGAAGGACCATAAGCAGCATGGCTTTAACAACAGACACGTATTTGTCTCCCGGCTCTGCGGGCTGGAAGTCTGAGCCCAAGGTTTCAGTAAGGATGGTTTCTTCTTAGATTGTGCAGGGGAACCTGTTCCAGGACTCTCCTCCCACCTTTGGTAGTTTTCTGGCAACCGTTAGCATTTCCTGGCTTGTAGAAGCATCCTCCCAAACTGCCTTCATCTTCACATGGAATCTAGGCAACACGCCCCCTTGCGCATTAGGGTCTGGGGTGTTGGCACTGAGGGGACACCCAGGTATGAAAACTGCGAACACACCTCAGGCATCCAGAACTTAGCCCAGGGAGCAGCAGTGGAGCTGCTGGCATGCTGAGTGTCTTGTAAAACTATGCAGTGAAAATGGGGGTGATTTCAGTTCGAGGAGAAGTGAGGAAAGGCTTGGCTTCTCTGTTTGTGACCGATGACACAGGACACTCAGTGTAGGTGGCAGAGGGACCAGACTATGAAGCCCATTTTGGCCTTGGTCCAAGCCAACACCATCTTTGCTGGCCTCATCTTACCTGTAATCAAGCTGATATTTTGACCCTCACTCCTGTGTATGTTTCTCATTAAGTACTAAAGCCCTTTCAGATTTTCCACTCATTTGGCTAATAAATACATGACTGTCCACGGTCTGCCAAGTCTTGAGGATAGAAAGTTAAGACCTGATCCCTGCCCTCAAGAAAGATAATTAGGGTATAAGGTCATTCAGGATGCTATGGGAGCATAGACAATAGGGTGCCTAGAAAACTTAAAAAGCTGGGGAAGGCTTCCTTTCCTCTAGGAGGCGGAAGTTAACGTAGGAATTAATCAGAGGAAAGCATGGGGGTTGTTTGGGAAGAGATAGTATACGTTTGAAGGCACAGTATGAAAGCAGCATGCATTACGGATGTGGCAAATAGTTCAGGATTGCTAAAATGTAGAGCATAAAGATCAATTATCCTCACCGGCTTCAATATTCAGTGTAAAGGCTTGTTATCTATACAGAGAGTGATGCAGCGTTCTCGCCTCCACCCCAGGCCCCTCTCTGCAAGCTTCCGCTTTGCTTCATCTCATTATACTGAAGCCTGTCATTCTCTAGGGTTTATATGTGAGTGGGCTACTTGTCTCTGGTGTTTGCTTCTCATTCTGAGCTTCAACCTCCCTGTGTTGTAGACGCATTTCCTTCTTCCCCCTTTCCTGTGGAATTTGGCCATTCTTCCCACAGAGTGTTTCCTCTGCCCTCAGGGTCCGTCATACACCTTGCCTTCCTCCGTGGACTTTGAGTAGGTGTGACACATTTGAAATATGCTTGTGTGAGGGCCTCGTCCTCTGGCTTCTCCACCATGGCCTTGGGAAGACCTCCTGCCCATCAGGTAGCTGCATCACTTCAGCCTTTACCCAAGAATGAGACACTGGACCCACAACTTGAAGCCCGGCTGCTCAGATAGGCCCAGCATAGGACAGCCCCAGCCGCCTCCAGGGTGAGGAGCCAGCCCCGCTGGGATCAGCAAGGCCACTCTCATCGGACTCTGAGTGAAAAATAAAGCTTATTGTCATCTACCATTAAGCTTTGGGGACTGTTCCTTAAACAGAGATTGATGAGATGCCCTCCGTATTTCCTTGGCCTGCATTGCCTAAGAAATGGATCTGGTTGTTTCTAATGGCCTACACCTCGCTGACCAAGCTTGGCTTCAGTCCATCCATTTTCTTGGCCTGTTTCTCTCAGGGAAGCGTTCTAGACGTCCACGGTCGTTCTCTAAGGAGACCCTCATCTAGACACCACGGGAAAGCAGACTCATTGATGAAGCTCACTCTCTAGCTGAGGAGACAAGAAATAAGAGTGGCTATAGGAATGTTGTTAATGTAAAAAAACCATTCAAACCTGTGAAGAATTTTCGTGAGTTTACTTGAGCCAAACTGTCAACAATTGCTGGGAAGCAATATCTCAAAGGATTGGGATAGTGCTCCACAGAATGGAGGTCTTACATCTGTATTTATACATTGCAATCAAAGGAGGGGACTCAGGTGGGTCACATGAAAACCATTGGTGATAGATTAGAGAGGCGGGAGAAAGCAAGGCGGGGAAACCCCTGGGATTGGATAAAAAGTAAAATGATGGACACATACTTAGGTGGGTGCAGGAACAATGAACATGGTAACAATGAAGGAATTTGTGGTCTCTGTCCTGGCGCCCAGCACACTTGGTTGTGCCCCAGGGGCTCCAGAAAAAGGGAAGTTACAGGTTACCCAGACATTTCAAGGGTATGTTATCATAGATGCAAAAGGACAGATAGGCTCAGTTACGGTAAGGGTTGACCTTGTCAGTGAGGATACCGGCCTAGGACACAACTGCCCACCGTAACTGCTTTTAGTTAAAGTTTAATTTCAGACCATCCTTTGTGGTGACTTTAGATCTCTGAGTTTGCAAGCCTGCCATGCAGGCCTCCCCTGAGCTGGTCAGGTTAGCGTGTGGCCTCTTTCGTCCACAATGTCACGGGAGTGTTGTAACAACTAAAACGTACAATGGTGAGCTAGTCTGGTCCTGGGATGCTAACTCCTGGTTCGTTCGATCTGGGCTGTAGGCAGGTCCTGGGCTCTCTTTCAAAGGAATGTTACAAAAGCTCACGGTTAGTGTCATTATTTTCTACTGTTTCTGTTATCTTTGTGAAATTAAGCATAGAATTTATTTTCTTGGTCCTCGAATTCACAATATTTCAATTTATGAGAAATATATACCAGTATTTGGTCTTTATCCACACATAATTCCTGCTCCCAGCTCCCAGAACTCCTGGCATTTCCTAAGCCTTAAGCTTGTTTAAAGTTGTCTTTCGTTATGTTAATGAGGTGACTTTTGGAAAGCACCTAAGGATGGGGGTGGTGGCCAGTGGATCCAAGCCAAGGCTCACAGAACTCAGAGAAATACGTTACTTATACTAGTAAGAGCAAGGGTTTATTGTAAGAGGATATAACTGAGAACAGCCGGATGGAAGAGATGCATTGGGCAAGGTTTATGGGAAGGTCGGAACTTGTATTCCTCCTCTCCCCTCTGGCCTCCAGGTTGGGGAAAGGGGCTAGAAGTTGACTTAAGGCCAGTGATTTAGTCAACCACACCTATGTAATGAAGCCTCCCTAAAAACCAAGAGGACAGGGTTCAGAGAGGTTCCAGGTTGGTGAACATCTGGAGATTTGGAGAGAGGGACTCCCCTGGAGAGGGCATGGAAGTTTCCTGCCACCTGCATCTCTCCCATCTCCCTAGGTCACCTAGGCTGCAGCACGGAGCTGAAATGCAATATTTCACCTGTTTTCAGATGCTTCATGTTTCATCCATCAAATGATGCAAATGATTACATTACAGTGGTTTTTAAAGTGGTTGTATGAAATAACAGATGAACATATACTTTGGAAATTCTCCAGAAACACGCTTGTGAGAAGTAATCATTGTTCTTCTTAGTAAAAATTCATTTGGAAAAATACATTAGCATCTTTAAAAAGTTAGATATTACTATTTGTTATAATTTATCAAATCTGGTTTTAGATCCCAGCTTTCCACATTTGCATAGCACTGCACTACGTGTGCTCCCATTAGAAGAAGTCTGCCTCTACATGACCCCAGGTTTAAACAGTTTCACATACTTTGTGTTTTCGCTGAATAATTCTTAGGCCATTGAAATTGTTCCAGAGCAGAAAAAAGTCAGAAATATTCACAAATGTATTACAGAAAAACCTGACAATAATAGTATAGAGAAGGGGACCAGGCTCTCACCTGTAATTTTGACAATAGGAGGGGAAAACAAACCTTTATAAAATACCAAGAAATTGAACCCAGAATTGTATTTAAAAATTAGTATACTATGACTGTTTAGGTTTTATTCTCAGAACAAAAATGTAGCTATAAAACTAGTTGTATTATCTTAATACATATTATTAATGTATTAGATAAGGAACAATTTAATATTCTGAAAAAGTGCTGAGAAGTCATTTAATAAAATTTATCACCCACCCATTCCAGATTAATGAGATAAAGAAACACGCACGCAACAATATGTAGGGAACTGGGAATATAAAGACACTTTCTAAACATTAAGAATATCTAAAATCAAGAACTAATGAATGCTGAACTATTATAGGCACTCCTACTAAAATTAGGAACAAGATAAAAAAGAAAAAGCCAATTATCACACCCTTTCAAGAAACTTTAGATAATTCAGTAATATATGCAACAGGCATAAATGTTTCAGTGATTAGAAAGGAAAAGTACAATTATCATTGACAGGAGATGATATAATTGCTCATGTAGTCAACCAAAGAGAATTAATTATCTAGGATATACAAGAAAATCAGAAACCTGTTCAAATGAACACACGCGTTTATTAATGTGGCTGAATTTGAAAAATACAATGAGCTTTTTAAGTTGAGATCAGATATGACTAGCTAGAAATTATAAGGGGGAAAGATAAAATACAATGGAAAAAATTATTGAGCCTCTAACATACCCAGGAATAACAAGAAATTTCTCATGCAAGTCTCTATGAGAAACGACAGGGTTTATATGTTAAAGATCAGAACTGGAATTAAAATACATATAGGAAGCCATGCAGATTTGAGCAATTGTGACAATGGTCATACTCAACATATTAGAGTTTATATAAAGCATTATAAAATATTAAAGCAGCAATAAACTAAATCTAAAAACACTAACAAATAATTGACATCATTACTACAGTATATAAAACGTGTTTCCTGGTAACTTAAACATGCAACTTAAAGCAAGGTATCATCTTTCTTCTTTGCCAAACTGGCAAGGAAGCATTTATCCTTATTCTGATAAGGAGGCACAAGAAAATACACTCATTCTCTGTGGGTGGGGATATAAATTGGTAAATTCATTCTGGAGGACAATTTGGTAAAATTTACCGAGGTTTTATGCAGTCTCCTCCTGACTTTAAAAGCAGGCCACTCAACCAGGCTTCCAGCTGTGGCCTGAACATAGAACACAGCTTAAGAACAAAATCTATTTCAGGCAATTGCCCTGGCTGCTCACGGCCTATTCCAACTGCTGCTCTCTGCAGAGCTCTGCCTGGCCACTGAGTCTCAGATCCAAACATCAACTTTGGATCCAGGAGCTTTTTGGATCCTCCGTGATGCCAGACTGTCCAGATGTCTCTGGTTTTCAGATTAGATTTGACATCTCGCCCCATCCCAAACCCTGAAGCTCTAGTTTCCCAGTGTGACCTTCAGTCTCAGAGTGAGGGCCCCTCCATTTCTCCACCCACAGCCACACCCTGGTCCTCATCTGCAGATCCTGGCCCCATGCAGCAGGCTGACTTCCTCTCCATCCCTCTTCATCCTCCTCTGCATGGTAGTCAAGGATAGTCAAAGAGCCCCCACTCCAAGTCCAAAGGTGACTAGTTTGGCCAGATGCAAAAGTTAATATGTAGCTTTGAGAATAAGCATCACTGGAAATACTATCTTTCCTTCCTTTGGTATTGTTGTATGTGACTCAATCACATACATGCTGTCCCTTGTTGACCACTTTCAAAAATGTAATTTCTTTGTATTTTCTAGAGCTTCTCTCTAAGCTTTGTAGGTGATTACTATTCCCCTCAGATATTTTTGAATCCCTCTTGCTCTGAGGAAGTAAGATTCCTCCATCCTCATTTGTGAATCAATGGATTCTGTCATTGCTGTAGCAATTTTGAAATGTCCTATCTTCCCTTCCTCCAAATTTTGAGCAAAATCTGAGTCGTATTTAAATGGAGAAAAAAAATGCAAAGGCACATTTTCTATCATTTCTTTCTTTCTTCCTCATGGTAGGTCCGCTTAATACAGGTCATTTTGTAATGATTAATTCTCTGTAGACATCCAAATGGATTTTGAAGAGACAGTGAATGAGTTAGATTAAAGGACAAGCATAGCCAGCCAGACAGGGATCTTGACTTTCTCAATTCAGCACCTTGAATAGCCTTTCTGAAGTGCTGTGTTGACTGCCCTGGGGGAGGGGTGGCAGTTGGATAGTTATCTGAAGATTGCCCACTTTAGAAGTACAAATAGAATAACAATTCCTTAGAGGTGACTTACCTTACTTTCTTGCATGCTAAATTTTTTAAAAAATAAAAAGAAATCTCTGTTTTACATCAGCTGCTTCTCATACATAGCCAATTATGATAGCCCAGATTTGTGTTTATCTAATTTTTTTACTGAGTAAACTGAAATAGAAACCATTAAATAAGAAAATAAATTGATAAAAATAATTTGCAGCCAGTCAGGCTATGGGAGACAGGGTCTGTTCATTATTGGTAGAGGCATATAAGTTCAGTCAATAAAAATTTGTCAAATATCTTCTATGTGTTACTCACTGTGGACATTAGGGGTCTTAATAAGACTACTGACAACATATTGGGGGAGAAAGAACTGGTGAAATTTCAATGCAGTAACTGCTACAATTGAGATGGACATAGAGCGTTACCAGAATGGAGAAGGTGGTGAGCGACACTACTGGGGGTCTGATAGTTTTATAGATGACATCTGCGTTTGCATGCAGAGCCGAAGTCCATCCCAGAGTGAACAATAAAAAAGGAGTTTACTAATGAAGGGTGGGAATGTCAGAGAGCAGAAATGGCCAGAGCAATGGCAGAACGGCAAGGACGGATGTGACTTATTGGGATCATTGATAGTAATAAGTTCAGCCTCCTGAAGGACTACTGAGCAAAATGCATCAATATCCAAAATGTGTCCCAACCCATGTGTCCTCTGGCATTATTTTTAGAGGACTATTTTAGGTAAACAGTGAAAATGAAGAAAATAAAAACCCAAGATGTGCAAAGCTATTGATAGTAGGGTTTGTAATATTGAAATTTGAGAAATAATCTCAAAGTTCAGATGTTTAGAACACTTTAGATTATAACAAGTATTGTAAAATAAGAAAGACTTTGCAGTCTTGGTAGAAAGAAGAGAAGTCACCCTCCATGAGTAAAACATGTTGTGCCTATTATGGGTATAGCTGTACAACATGTAGAAGGAGAAGGAGTAAAAATAGGAAAGATTAATAAATATTGCCAAGGTAGGAATATAGTTTTTATTTATAAGGTTTTAAGATGGCCTAATAGTAAAAAATTTTAAACAGTTGTTACATTCGATAAGAAAAATAAACAAAAATAACAATAAAAGAAACCACTCTAGTGAATTCTCAATTTCTGGACTTGGACTTGTACCTTCAGCCTACATTTCCCTTTTAGGCTAATGGTCAATTATGGTCAACTGTGAACATTGTTTTGAAATGCACATGACACATTCCCCAAGATAGACTCTATTGGTAATCAACTAAGTCTCAATGCATTTCAAATGATTGAACTCATAGAGAATATATTCTCTTTTCACACTGGAATTTAACTAGAAATCAGAAGCAATAAGATATCTTGAGAATATCTGAAAACCAAGGAAGATAATTCTAAATAACCCTTGGGTCAAAGAAAAAGGCTAATGAACCCAATAAATTTCTTACCAGACTCATTAAGGCAAAAAAGGACACGAAACAGAAATTATTAGCAGTGAAAGGGGAAACATCACACGGAGTCCACAGACATTCCAAGATAATAAGTATGCATTATAAAAATGTTATGACAATGAAGTTAACTTACTCAAACAGACAAATTCCTGGGAAATCTTCATGGGTGATTAAAAAGCATAGGCAAGTTGGTAATCTCTGGGCAAAAAGACACCACATATTCCTAAGTGACTGGTGTCACACCATTTCTCTAATTCACCTACCAAACCTCCTATCTGCTCCTTTCTCTTCCTTATTTCGAATCTCTAAAGGCTCTACTTTGCCACAGGATAATGTACTGGAATAATAATAATAATAATAATAATAATAATAATAATATAATAAACAAAGCAATGACACACACTTCATGACCTGCTTATTGTTTATTTATCCAGCCTCTTTTATTGCCATTCTTTTCTATATCTTATGTTCCAGCTTTATCACCAAAAAATTTAAGTATCACATTTTATTGATTCTAATGTATAAACATTTTTCCTATTTCAACATCTCTGATTTCAGACAATGTTTTATGATGAATAGAATCATACACTAATCTAGACATTGTTTCTGCCTTGTTGGTATCTACAATAATGATGTAATCCCCATAGATGTTATGCTTTCTCCCATGCCTCTTTGACGAAGCACATAGAATTCTGTCTTGCCTCTTTTGCACATCTGATGACCAGAAATTTCAGCAGTTATCACAAATGTCTCAAATTTTCCTTAACACAAAACTACTATTTATTGAGTGTCTACTATGTACTAGGGGCTCTACGCCACGTGCTTTACTTACAGCCTCTCCCTTATATGTTATAACTACTTGATGAGCAGGTACTATCCAAGATTCACAAAGGTTAACTAAATTCCAAAGAGGTCACACAGCTAGGTAAAAAAAAAAAAAAAACAACAACAACAAAACAGACAACTGGAATGGAATACAAGTCCGTTTGCTCCTAAAGCATTGCCCTTCCTCTGTCACCAGGATACCTTTCCTAAGTAGGCATGCCATTCTCAGAGTTTTCACAGTATTTACTGCACTGCATGGTAATGATTTTTCTTTCATGTCTTTCTGATTGATGAGGTAATGAAATATTCTATTCCGGATCCTTACGACTTAGCAGGGTACCTGATATATATAATAATACAAAATAGTAAAAATTTTGATAACTGAATAAAGGAGGAATCTTTGATAATGAGATTTTCCTGGTCCTCACACTTATTTCAACCACACAAAGTAGAGATAGTATCAGTGACACTGAGAAATCAAACCCAGCATGCTCTCTTCTGGGTGCGCATCAGAGATCCATGAGGGGCATGACCAGGGAAGACCCTGCCAACACCCTAGTGCAGAGCTGGAGGCAGTCTATGGCGTCCACTAGTTAGAGGACAGAGAAGAATGATATGATGGGTGCACAGAATAGAATATCATGCAGCACTTGGCAGTCATAGACTGGATCTATACAGAACAAAGTGCAAAATCTTAAAACCTTAGTGCTGGGTGCACAAAGGGAAAAACAATTTGAGGTACACACCACAAAACCATTTACTAGGTGTACCGGTTAATAATGCGGGTTTTTTTTTTTTTCAATAGATGGAGTTTACACATACGTTGATATATATGCGATTTGATATGTATGCTATTTTGTTGTATTGACAGCAAGCTTCAAAACTTCATATGTCAAATTTTCTGAAGGTGTTAATATCATAGATATTTTTATGCTTAAAAATGTCCAATTTCGTGCCAAAAAAAGAACATTTGTGGGAAGTTTTAATTCATTACTTTATTTTGAAGATAAAGTTATCATATACTGCCCTTACTGGTTTGGCTCAGTGGATAGAGCGTCGGCCTGCGGACTGAAGGGTCCCAGGTTCAATTCCAGTCAAGGGCATGTACCTTGGTTGTGGGCACATCCCCAGTAGGGGGTGTGCAGGAAGCAGCTGATCGATGTTTCTCTCTAATCGATGTTTCTAACTCCCTATCCCTCTCCCTTCCTCTCTGTAAAAAATCAATAATATATATATATTTTTTAAAAAGTTATCATATACTTTGAGAAGTTTATGGTGAACATGTTCCATCTCAAGATACTTGTGAACACTGATTTAAACCCTTTAAAAGTGATGATTTCAATGTGAAAGACAAAGAACGTCCAGGTCAACCGAAAAAGTTTGAAGACCAACAATTAGAAGCATTATTGGATGAAGATGCGTGTCAAACTCAAAAACAACTTTCAGAAAGATTAAATGCTGCTCAGCAAACAATTTCCGATCATTTACAAGCAATGGAAAAGATTTTAAGGAAGGAAAATGGGTACCACATCAACTGAATGAAAGATAAATGGAAAACTGAAAAATCAGTAAAACGTTGCTTCAACGGCACGAAAGAAAGTCTTTTTTGCATTGAGTTGTGGCATTGAAAAGTGCATTTATTTTGAGAATCCCAAATTCACAAAATCATGGGTTGATCCAGGTCAACCATCAACATTGACTGCAAGGCCAATCACTTCGGAAAGAAGACAATGCTCTGCGTTTGGTGGGATCAGGAAGGTGTGATATATTATAAGTTTCTAAAACCAGGTGAAACCATTAATACTGATTGCTACCGACAACAAATAATCAATTTGAACCACACTTTGATCATGAAACAACCAGAATGTGCTAGAAGACTTGGCAAAGTAATTTTGCTTCATGATGACCCACCATCACACACTTCAAAACCAGCTAAAGACACGTTAAAAGATCTTGCCTGGGAAGTATTAACACCCTCGCCGTATTCACCAGACCTTGCTCCTTCAGATTACCACTTGTTCTGATCGATGGCACATGCACTTTCTGAGCAGCACTTCAAAACACACCAAGAAGTGGAAAATTGGGTCTCTGAATGGTCTGCCTCAAAACAAGAAAAGTTCTATTGGGACGGTATCCACAAATTACCTGAAAGATGGGGGAAATGTGTAGCTAGCGATGGACATTACTTTCAATAAAGCACTTTTGATGTTTCTCTTGAAATTATCATGTTTTCTTTTATTACAAAATCCGCCATTATTAACTGGTCACCTAGTATGTGCATTTGACATATGGGCACACAAAATATAAATGCACTAGGGGCCCGGTGCACGAAATTCGTGCACTGGGTGGGGGGGGGAGTGTCCCTCAGCCCAGCCTGCCCCCTCTCACATACTGGGAGCCCGCAGGCGTTGACCCCCATCACCCTCCAATCGCAGAATCGGCCCCTTGCCCAGGCCTGACGCCTCTGGCCTAGGCTTCCGGCCCCGGGCAGCGGGGACCTGCAGTGGCAGCGGGGGGGGCGCCGCGATCACGCGCGCGGGCTCCGCCCCTGCCCCTGCAGGATGCCTCTGGCCTAGTCGTCCGGCCCGGGCAGCGGGGACTCACAGCTGCAGCGGCCCCGCGATCGTGGGCTTCGCTTTAGGCCCAGGCAAGGGGCCCTTAGCTCCCGGGACTGCCAGCTTCGACCGTGCCCAGCTTCCATCGCTGGCTCCACCCCTACTTCCTGCTATCACTGGCCAGGGCGGCAAAGGCACCTGATTCTCCGATCATGGCTGGGGGGCAGGGCAAAGGCGGCCCCAGGGCCGCCTTTGCCCTGCCCCCCAGCTCTTAGCTCCCCCCTGGGTTTCCGATCACTGTCAGTGGCAGGGGGCTTCTTCCTGCTTTCCCTTTCGCCTCCGTGCATTGTGCCTACATATGCAAATTAACCGCCATCTTGTTGGCAGTTAACTGCTAATCTTAGTTGGCAGTTAACTGCCAATCTTAGTTGATAGTTAACTGCCAATCTTAGTTGGCAGTTAACTGCCAATCTTGGCAGTTAATTTGCATATAGCCCTGATTAGCCAATGAAAAGGGTATCGTCGTACACCAATTACCATTTTTCTCTTTTATTAGTGTTGATGCTTACATGACCACATAAAAAATAAAGAAGTATTTATCAGTTGTAGTAGACTGGTTTCCTATGGTGAGGGGACTGGTAGAGGAATGAAGACTGGAAATAAAAGGAAACCAATCAATAAAGAATGGGAGGTTGCCTGCATCAATCATGATGATGTACCATGAACACAGGCATATGATAAACTCACCTTCCATAGTTGAGCATCCTTAGTTATTAGCTCCTTTGAGAAACTGCATGTGGGTATAGATAGCTCCTTTGTGAATTTTTGTGTGTTCCTCTACCTTTACCTCTACTTCTACCTCTACCTCTACCTCTACCTCTGTATACCTATCTCTATCTCTATCTCTATCATCTCTATTTCTATCTCTACCTCTATCTCTATATCCATCATTTATATCATGTCTGTATCCTGAATTTTTCATGTCCATTTACCCAGCAATCCCATCTCCAGAAATATATTATAAGAAAATAACAAAATATAGGAAAAAAAGTATACCCAAAGATATTTATTGCAACATAGTTTTCAATACTAAACAAAAATACTAGGCAAAACATAACAATAAAGATAATGATTAAGGAAACCATGGCATATAATACTTTGCAACCATTAGATTGATGTTTACATAGAGTTTGCATTGACATTGGTGATGCTTATAGCATATTAATAAGTAAAACGCATATAAAACTTTATATATGTGAATACAGCTAAAGTGGAGACACACATTGAAATATTACTAGAGGAGTATATGCATAAATGAAGAGTGGTTTTATATGGGTGGTAGGACTAGACAAATTTTATCTTTCTTCCTGCATTTTTCAAATGTAATTTAATGAATAGTTACTACTTTCAGAAATGTAAGACAAATTATACCAAGCAAAGCAAGCATTGCTCCCAGTTTAAATGCAAATTTCCCAAGAAACATGACCAATTATGAGCTGTCAGTGCTTTTTCTGAGCGTGAGGAGACAGAACAAATTATGAGGCCACCGAGCACCTGGGGCTGGGGAGCAGGTAGTTGGTGCTGGTGTCTTTAAAGTGAGTAACAGTATGTTAAGCTGGATGCTTTGACGAAGTTACCGAGATCGCAGGAGATGGGCGACTACAGTGAGAACTAGAAAAACCCATTGGAGCTGGTAGACAACTAGTTTAGACAAGGCTTAACCCCACACGGAGGGAACACCACGACAGAGGATTTGGAGGGATGTTGGTGCACTGTAATTCCGGCCCCCCAAAAGGTGGTGGAACCAACCTGTCTTACCTCAGTCCCAGCAGGGGGAGAGGGGCTTTAGGAACACTTGGAGTTTCATCTTCCTGGCAGATAGGAACCCCTCCCAGGGCATCCAGAAGACAGGAGATCTTCCAAAGCCTCCCCACGCTCCCCAAAAGCCTCCCCGCCAAAAAGGTCCTACCCTCTCTGCCTCTCCTCCTCCTTGCCATAAAGGGGCAGCGCCTCCTTCCTCCCTCCTTCCCGGCGGCGCTCCCCCCTTCTGCTCTCTTTTTTTTTTAGGGCCTAAAGTAGAGGGTTTCAATCACCTTCTTTTTCCTGGTAGATTCAACTAAGACCACTTGTTGAGGTAGAGCACTCACATTTGCCTCTCGTAGATCACTGAGAGAGAAAGAATTCTACAGGGCCCCTGTAGTTCAATTGTGAAATCCCTACATGAGGAGAGAGAAGAGGAGAATATGTCACTTTTTTCCATGCCTCTAATATTGGGAAGAAGAGACGGGGAATAAGGTTACATGTGCCTAGCTCCTGAGAAGCCTTCTGAAACTCTGAAAGAACAGGAGAACTCCCTGTGGACTAAAAGGCATCTCTGCTCAGCCTTAGTCTTGAAGAATGTCTTGGCTTAACAGTCCTTTTCCAGAGAGCAGGTTGCCTAACTTAGTAAAGGAATTGCACCGTGTGTATGTTTTCCATCCCATTCCTCTGACCTCATCCTCTTAGATTTCTTCTCCAAAAAGCAAATTTAACAGTTGTATCTCAGACTCAGGCTCAAAAACCAGGTTCATCTATTTGCTTTAACATAACCCCTCCATTGAAAATTGAAAACAATTCAGGAAGGAAGACTTCCAACATAAATGGCACATGTGAATGCTCTGGAAATCAATTGGTTATACACATCATTCTTTTTTGAGGTTGTTTTATCTTCCTTCTAAAGAACTCAGAGGCTTAAAATAGTGTACAAGTTGGGGAATTATGATGTGTTCCAACCATAAAGTGAAAGAGAGGATGGAAGGAGATGAGGTTGGAGAAAGGGGGTCCCAGGCTGTCCGCACATGCAAGTCATTACAAAGCCTCTCTTTCCCACACTCCATCTTCACTCTCTTTCTCCCTTTCACCAGGTTCATCTATTTGCTTTAAAACAACCCCTCAATTGAAAATTGAAAACAATTCAGGCCTTGGTCAGGATTTTCACCTTTATCCTGAGAACAATAGGAAACCATTTGGCAGAATTAATTAAATGAGTGGTCAGAGCAGGTTTTCTTTTTAAGTTTATTCTCGTTGCTGCATTGAGAATGGTCTGAGAAGGAATGGACAAGAAAGGTTTGGACAGAGCAGTCAGGTGGTGATAGGTAAGAGAGATCATGGTGAACTGAAGTGGTGGGAGCAATAAGATAGAAGGAGTATTGGACAGGCGTGGAAGGTACTTCTAAGGTAGAATTGATAGGTCTTGCTGATGGGTTGAATGATCTTTTACCCGCTCTGCATCCACCCCCTTGGGCATTTAACTTTGAAGTGTCCTCTGCCTCTGTCTCCTGACTTGACCATGTGCCTGGCTTTGGGTAATAGAATGAAGCAGAAGTGCAAGTGTGGTGCTTCTAACTCGAGAGGCCTTGCTCTTTCTTGTGTTTCTGTCATCTCCGTGAGGACATTCCTGAGGTAGCTACTGGCATGGAACAGATACGTGGCAGATACTTGAAGTGCCCAGTCAGCCCAGTTGAGACTCGTCTAGATCAGTGGTCGGCAAACTCATTAGTCAACAGAGCCAAGTATCAACAGTACAACGATTGAAATTTCTTTTGAGAGCCAAATTTTTTAAACTTAAACTATATAGGTAGGTACATTGTTATTAACTTAATTAGGGTACTCCTAAGGCTTAGGAAGAGCCACACTCAAGGGGCCAAAGAGCTGCATGTGGCTCGCGAGCCGCAGTTTGCCGACCCCAGACTAGGAGGAGGACCCTGGGAACTTGGAATAAAGCTGGAGATGCGCTCTTTCCCGGGTCTGTGGTTTCCAAGCACCAGCTGAGACTTCGTTTAGAGGCTCAGAGCGACAGTAGGACTTCCTGTTACCTAAGAAAGAGGAGGAAAGTTCAGGGACCTGCCTGACTTCACCCGGTGGAGGGGACAAACCACCCTTCACAAGCCAGTACAGGCTTTAGAAAGATGCCTTTGATTTTACTCATGCCGGTGACGTGTGTATGTCAACGGCAGATTGGCTGGTGGTTTGGCAGGTGCTTCTTGGGTGTGAACACTGCAGGCAAGTGGGTGGACACTGCTTGGAGGCAGATGAGGTCGATTGCAGTGGTTCTCAAAGTGAGGTTCCAGAGTCCGTGGGTCACTGAGGTCCCTGCAGGGGCTGCGCACAGGCATTCTGCTAACATTTTGGCTTTTCTACTCTAAATCTTTGATGACAGTTTTGCAGAAGTGACTTGTGTGTGATTGAAACAGGGAATGCAAAACAGACATGAGGACCCAGTTGCCTGCTGTTTAGCCAGACGTTAAAGACATTGGTAAAATTGTGAAACAGTACTTCTCTTTTTTTTTCTTTTGGGAAAATGCAGTTATTTTTATGAAAATTATCATTTATGGAACATGTAATGAGTTTATTATTGGTAGTTTATTTTTTAAAATATTTTTTTATTGATTTCAGAGAGGAAGGGAGAGGGAGCGAGAGATAGATCCCATGATGAGAGAGAATCATTGATTGGCTGCCTCCTCCACACCCCTACTGAGGATCAAGCCTGCGACCCAGGCATGTGCCCTTGACTGGAATCGAACCAAGGAGCCATTAGTCCGCAGGCTGATGCTCTATCCACGGAGCCAAACTGGCTAGGGCTAGTATTGGTATTTAAGTAAAGATTATTTTTAAATGCCAATGTGACCTTAGTTCTAGCATGGCAAACACTGACAGGTATAACTTACATAAACAAAAGCTCTTCAGGCTCCCCACTGATTTTCATGACCCCAAAGACCAAGGCTGTTGAGAACTGCTGTGTATGAAATCTAGTAGCAGGTACCCCACGGGAGCGACTGCGCCTCTGGGAACAGATGGAGGAACACCACGTGCACAAAAGTTCTCTCTTCCTTTTAAAAGTAAACGCACACGTGGAAACCAGCTATTCTGATCATCACTGGGCTCAGATCTGCCTCCCAATGCACCAGAGGCAAACCACGCAGCATGTTCAGTACAGAGGGTGGGGGCAACAGGCCCCTTGGAAGCAGGGGTCCAGGTAGAGGGAAGTGGCTCTCGGGGACGGTGGGAGAACGGCTGGAGATGTCTCGAACCACAGACACACACCCACAAGGTACTCTTTTTTTCCAACCCTCACCCGAGGATATTTTTCCATTGACTCTTAGAGAGACTGGAAGAGAGAGGGAAAGATAGAAACATCAATGGGAGAGAAACATATCGATCGGTTGCCTCCTGCATGCACCTGACCAGGGCCCGGGCCGGGGAGGAGCCTGCAGTGGAGACATGTGCCCTTGACTAGACTCGAACCCAGGACTCTTCGGTCCGCAGGCTGACACTCTATCCACTGAGCAAACTGGCTAGGGCCACAGGGACTCTTTATAGGGCTCCCATTCCACTTAGATGCAACCATGGAATAGAACACCAGGAGGAGGAGTTTGCCCTTCCTTTGCTAGGGTAGTTCCTATTTTCACTTAAAAAATAGCCATTTTTATCTTCTTCAGAGCACCTCCATTTGGATGAAATTTCAGTCGTCCTTTGATTTTTATCTAGCAGTTTTTGAGCAACCGCTCCATACTTGAAATTCTGCTGGGGAAGATAAAAAATGGGTAAGACAAGACCCATTCTCTCCAAAGATTTACCATTTAAGTGGAGACAAAGCAAAGCCTTTCAAGAATTAGGAAATCTGTACTCTTGATGGTAAAAGAAAATTCACTTCATACCTTCACTTAGGCTCATCTGATTTGACGAACTGCCTTTTATGTACCAAGCACTGTGGGAGGGTAGCTTTACAGCCATTTTAAACCTTAGCTCCACCTTCACCCTGTGTTAGGTAGAATCCATGATCTCAGATGTGCAGCCCTGTGGCTTGCAAAACCCGATGTCCTTTTCATTATGCCATTCTTCTGCTGTGTGGTTCACTTATTGAATTTTGTTTCTTCGGGTCTATTTCAATTTCTAGTGAGTTCATGGTTCATGAGGAATAACTAATCTCATTCAGAAAAGGCAATGCCACAGGTTGAGTCATAAGATACTCGTTCATGAGACTGGACTTGGGGAAACATTGATTCCCTGCAGCATTGCATGGTAGTGCTCTCTCAGCCAAGTTCAACAGGTCTCTGTATAAGTGTAAATATGGCCTGTGGCCAGGTCTGTGCAGGCTCCGTCACGTGTCCTTACCCTGCTGTTAGGGCTGGGCAACCACTAAACAGGCAGTATTTTGTGCAATTGGTTCAGGCTGTTGCTAGGATAAAAATTTATTGGAAATCATGTATATATTTTTAAATCCAGAATTTTAGGCTCTTTATAAGAAATTAGAAGCAAATAGTATACATTTTTGTTGTTGTTGTTCTGCTTGTATTTGAAAGGCATTTCCCCCCACTCACTATAAGCAGCATAATATGACCTTCCTTTAATAGAGTAGTTTCTGTTTTCATTTAAAAAAAACACAACACACCCATTTTCACCTTCCTTAGAGCACCTCCATTGTCAGTAGTCCTTTGATTTTTATCAAAAAGTTTTTGAACAACTGCTGCATACTTGAAATTCTGCAAGGGATGATAAGAGTAAGACAAGATCCATTCTCCCCAAAGATTTATCATTCAAGTGGAGACAAAGCAAAACCTTTCAAGAATGAGGGACTCTGTAATCTTGATGGTAAAAGAAAATTAATACCTTAACTTAGATTCATCCGATTCAACTGAATCAATAAATAAAAAATCCCCTAAGGACTGCCTTGGATCCATGGTGATATCATCCAACTAGTGCATCTGTTTCTAAAGTTCAGGATGAAAAACCAAAGAATCTCAACATTGAGGCCGAGTTCCGTTTTGCCTTGGAGACACGCCTTTGAGACTTTCATTCCGGGACACAGAATATCAAACCAGGTTATTAGTGCACGTGTTACACAGTGGGTCCAGAGTCTGAAAGGGTTGGTGTTTGTTTCTATTGAGTTTTACAGAGAGAGGGAGAGAGAGAGAAACATCGATGTATTGTCTCCCATATATGCCTTGGCCTGGGACCTACCTAACCAGAAACCTAGGTATGTGCCCTGACCAGGAACCCAACCCGCAGTTTTTTGGTGTGCAGGACAGCACTTCAACCAACTCAGCCAGGGCGAATGGGTTTGTGCTTTTGAACACCCTACTATCCACTTCTGTTAGGTCCATGTTTTGAAAAACTTAGAAGTTCATCATTGTCCATCAGCTGCTACCAGAGGTTCAGTAGGAATACTCCCACATGTTAGTTGTAAACATTAAGTGGATTTTTTCCTGAGTAAAGGGTGGAAGGAGACATTTTATTATTCTAGGGAAATCTTATAAGAGACAAATATAATGGCCTAGGATCAGAACACCTGCATTATAGTCAGGCTGGTGTTCTACCCAATGCAAGGCATGTACTATTGGGCCGGGGGTCTGTCCTTGCCCAGCCTCACATGCCCATTTGTCTGCTGGGACAGTAAGGCCTGGGGGACACAGGTTGGGTGTGAGGATGGCGGTGACTGCGTGAGCTAGCTATACACGTCTGAGCAAATGTCAACAGACAGTCTTCAGATCAGGTGGACTTCTGTGCCCCTTAGGTTATTTTATCATTAGAGGCAAATCTCACATACAGGATATTATTGTAGGTAAGAAAAGACTTTGCAGTGGAGACAGAATCACCCTGGCTGTGTAAGGTTGGAGACGCAGGATTTTATTAGTATTTGTTCCTTAAAATGACTCTGAGGGATAGAGTCTTCCTCTACACAGCCCATATCAGGTTCCAAATATAACCTGATTGGAAGACTAGAGCTACAACATCCGCAGTACTCCTTGAGGGTTCTTGTCAGTTTGACAGATTTGACAGGCAGACAATTTAAATTTATTAAAACATTTTATTGGGCCCAGTCGGTGTGGCTCAGTGGTTGAGCATCTACTCATGAGCCGAGGGGTCCCTAGCTAGATTCCAGTCAGGGCACATGCCTAGGTTTTGGGCTCCATCCCCAGTAGGGGTTGTGCAGGAGGCAGCCGATCAATTATTCTCTCTCAATATTTCTATTTCTCTCTCTCTCTCTCTCTCTCTCTCTCTCTCTCTCTCTCTCTCAAATCAATAAAAACATATTTTTTAAAAATTCTATTGGGTGTTTTAAAAAGACAAGGGGTTTTTATACTGTAAGTGAACTGTTTTCACCAGCTTATTAAATGCATAAAGTCAGTTTTTGTTTAATTCATTAACATGAGAATCAATACTTAAAAATTTCAATCCAGTCACTGATGCCTGTATACCTGGAGAGTTAACCTGTTTCTCAATCTTTGCATATAATGTGGGATTTTTCCTTTTTAAAGCAAATGAGAAGGCCATACAAAACGGAAAAATTTGCCTGCATTACATGCTAATTTTCATGGCAGTATTTAATAAAGTATTGGCAACTTCAGAAAGCTGATGCATTGTGCTAGAGGCCATTAGAAGCATCTGAGAAAATTCAGGGTTTCCTTAGACAAGAAGCTTAGATCTGTTTTTCTTCAAAGAAATTCTATTATTTTTATTGAAGGAATATTGTCAAAGTTAATAGATTTCCGTTTTTTTTCAAAGGTCATTTGAAATTAAACACAATATGCTTTACCACTGAAATATTTACATAGACTGCCAGCCAGTATCATATAAGAGATGCCAATTTCCTCTTTGCAATAGTTCCACCTCAACTGCTAATTCTACCTGGGAAAATGGTCTTAATCTGGAAACATTTTGCACACTGCCTCTGACCACTGTCCTCATGGATTCTGACTTCTGGTTATTTTTATAGCTCACCTTGCCCTTCAGAAATAACCTGTGGTTTGTCGGTGGCCTTGACCTCTTTCCTTGAGTGAGACCGCCTTATCTCTGAAGGGCTAAGACCATCACTGCTTCGGGCCCAGACCAACTCCATGAAGATCCTGAGCTGCACAGCTTCCTGCTGGAGAAGGTGTCCTAACGCTGTGAACTGAACTTAGGCAATCAGTTCACCTGTCAATCAAAGGGCTTGCCTACACTGGGAGGTGAATTAATTGGTAAATTAAATGCTAATAACCTGCCAATCTCCAGGGTTCTATAGCAAAAAGGTTTTACTACAGTCTATTTAAATATCACTTCTACAGAACTTGGAGAACAAAACTCACTCTAAAAAATTCTGCACATAAATGATAGAAGATAAGCTATTACATTTAAATAACATGAAGAAATTGTCTATTTTTCCAACAAAATTGTGTATTTGTCTTACAAACTTCATTCAGCTCTTCTGTGGCAGTCAGTGACTTTCATTTCTTGAAACTGATGTCATTTCCAAATGCTACATCCTTTGACCTTAACAGTATTTTTTGAAATGATACCTTGGTGAGACCCATATTCCAGGCTGTCGTGAATTAGGGCTAGTCGTGTACCTGTCTTCTTCACCAGCTTGGGTTCTTGATGTTTAGATGACCTACCTGACCCAAGCAAAGGCCTGCCTTTACTAGGGACCCACACATGTTTAAGGAGTTGACCTGCCATTAGAAGATTAGTTTAAAAATAGCACTTTCCTGTTCTTGTGGAAGGATTTTTGCTTTGGAATTAACTGAATTGAAATGACCCACAGACGTAGAAGCATGGAACAGACAGGAGTTTCAAAGGGAAGGTGGGGGTGGGTGGGTGGGGAGAAATTAACCAGGGAATTTATAAGCATACTAGAGGCCCGGTGCACAAAAATTTGTGCACTCGGGGGGAAGATGGGGTCTCTCAGCCTGGCCTGTGCCCTCTCGCAGTCTGGGACCCCTCAGGAGATAACGACCTGCTGGCTTAGGCCTGCTCCCGGGTGGCAGAGGGCAGGCCCAATCCCTAGGTGCAGCCCCTGGTCGGGCTCAGAGCAGGGCCGATTGGGGAGTTGGGGCGCCGCCCCCTGTCATGCACAGAGCAGGGCGGATCGGGAGGTTGTGATGCCACCCCCAGTCACGCTCAGGGTAGGGCCGATTGGGGGGTTGGGGCACCGCCCCCTGTCACACTCAAGGCAGGGTCGATGGGGAGGTTGCGGCGCCACACCGTCACGCACAGAGCAGGGCCAATCCGGGGGTTGGGGCGCTGCCCCCTGTCACGCACAGAGCAGGGCCCATCATAGGGTTGAGGAGCTCCCCCCTGCCACTCACAGAGTAGGGCTGATAGGGGAGTTGGGGCACCGCCCCCTGTCACACACAGAGCAGGGCGGATCAGGGGGTTGGGATGCCACCACTCTCACACTCAGGGCAGGGCCGATGGGGAGGTTATAGCTCTACCCCATCACACACAGAGCAGGGCCCGTGGGAGGGGTGGGGGTTGTGGCGCCGCCCTCCATCACCCACAGAGCAGGGCCAATCAGGGGGTTGGGGCGCCGCCACTCTCACACTCAGGGCAGGGCCAATGGGGAGGTTATGGCTCTACCTTATCACACACAGAGCAGGGCCCGTGAGGGGGTGGGGGGGTGGTTGGGGCACCACAGCCTGTCACACACAGAGCAGGGCCGATCAGGGGGTTGGGGCACCGCACCATCACACACAGAGCGGCAAGGCGATCAGAGGTTGGGGAGCTCCCCCGTATCAGGCACAGAGCAGGGCTGATCAGGAGGTTGGGGCGCCTTCCCCTGTCACGAACAGAGCAGGGCGGATAGGGAGGTTGTGGCCCCGCCCCCTGTCACACACAGAGCCTCCGGGTGATCAGGGGGTTTGGGCGCTGCCCCCTGTCACGCTGATGCCGGCGCCAGGAGGCCTCTCGGCTACACTGATCCCAGTGCTGGGAGGCCTCACGGCTCCGCTGATCCTGTGCTGGGAGGCATTCTACCCTTTTACTATATAGGATAGAGGCCTGGTGCATGGGTGGGGGTTGGCTGGTTTGCCCTGAAGGGTGTCCTGGATCAGGGTGGGGGTCTCCACTGGGGTGCCTGGCCAGCCTGGGTGAGGGGATGATGGCTGTTTGCAGCTGGTCACACACCCTTCAGGGTTGGGGTCCCCACTGGGGTGCCTGGCCAGCCTGGGTGAGGGGATGATGGCTGTTTGCAGCTGGTCACACACCCTTCAGGGTGGGGGTCCCCACTGGGGTGCCTGGCCAGTCTGGGTGAGGGGCTGAGGGCTGTTTTCAGGCTGGCGGGTGACGGAAGCTCCCAACCGCTCCTTTTTTTTCTTTTTCTTTTTTTTAATTCTGGGCCAGCTTTAGCTCTGAGGCTCCAGCTCTTAGGCCTCCACTGCTGAAAGTAGGTAATCGAAACAATGTATAACTCCAGCTCTGACTCCAGCTCTGAGATCCCAGCTCTCTGAAAGCTGGTTTCTGGCGGGGGGGGGGGGGGGGAGGGGTTTAGCTTCTATATTTGTTAAAATGTTTCAAACTGCAGGCTCAGAGGCCTGCAAGGCAAGCAGGGAACGCTGGTTTCCTCCGTCACTGAAGCAAGCAAGCCTCATGTTAGTTTCAAGCTGCCTGGCTGCCGGCCGCCATCTTGGCTGACAGTTAATTTGCATATCTCCCTGATTAGCCAATGGGAAGGGTAGTGGTCGTACGCCAATTACCATGTTTCTCTTTTATTAGATTAGATATGCATAGCCCATGGACTCAGACAATACTGTGGTGAAGGCCTGGGAGAGGCGGGTGCAGGGTGGAAAGGGTCCATGGGGGGGGGGGGGGAACAAAACCAAAGGGGACAGCTGTAATACTTTGAACAATAAAAATAATTTTAAAAAAATAATTAAGTCAGCATTAGCTGAGCATCTAATATGACCAGATATTCGCTACTATGGAACCAAAGTTCAAAATGCCAAGATTAAAACCTACTTCAGAATGCAATCTGCTTATGATACCCATTATCTTTGTGTCTGACATAGCTTAGGTGCTGAAAATTGAAATGTGAAGTGATTAGAGTGAATGGGAAGTGTTTGCATAAAGAAGCTCAGTGAGAATGGGCCAGTGTGTCTGCTGATGCTGTTGAAGTCAAGGGCCTTGTGGGGGTAGAAGCATCACAGAACGGCTGATAAATAACCTCTGGCTTGCAAAGGATGAGGCAGCTTTTGGCCTGTGGCCCAGGAGGGGCGAAGGATGTTACACACACACACACACACACACACACACACACACACACACACACACACACACGAAACAGCTCGAGCGAAGGCCAGCTGCTAGAGGCAGGTGGTTCAGGGCAGATGACATAGTGAGAATGCCCTGCGATGGGTCAGGGGATGAAGCCTCAGAGGTTGGAGCACAGGGGGCAGAAGGGGCAGCAATGACTGATGCCACGCGGCCTGGATTTTATCTGGCAACGTATAGAAAGCCCTGGAAGGCATTCAGGAAGTAACATGGGCGAAACAGATCTGGGCTGTCAAGCAACCTATTTTGTTAGTCGGTAGAGGACAGAATAACTACCTCTCCTCCCATTCCCTTGGGTAGATCCTGTCTCATAAAATTTGCACAATAATACAGATGCTCACGGGGGAGGAGGGCACTGATTTTTGGTAGAAGGATGTTTCAAGGGTTGCTTGGGATATACTTATACTGAAACGACTATCCCTTGTTTTTCTGACATGCAAATGCAATTGAGTGGCCTGTACTTTTATTTGCTAAATGGGGCAACGCTAGCCTTGGGTTCTCTCTGGCTCAGACCCAGAGCGGACGCTGCCTCTGAGAAGCAGGACCAGGAGGAATAAAGCTCGTGCTATTAGGAGTCGGGAGATGTGTTACAGAATCATGGTCACTATGATCTCCCCCTGATCTGCTCATTCCCCAGGAGAATCTGAAACCTGAAAACAATGGGCTTGGCACTGAACAAAGAGCTGGCGTGTTGCGGGACTGCTGGAGGGGAAAATAATTGAACTTAGAATAATAACTTATCTGTTCAAGCAAATGCCAGTACACGTAAAATAAGGAAGCCCTGGAGTTTCCCAGCATGCTCAGAGCGCTGATGTCTGTATCACAGGTTGATGGCAAGAATTTCCTGAGGAAGTATGCAAGCGGTGGCCTTCTATGATCTTTTCTGGTTTTTGAACACTGGCTGTAGCTCACATTAGCTTGTAGAGCACTGATTTTGTGCTTGGCATGTAGGGCGTTGCTCCTACTCACACCTAATATGTTACGAGCCTCTCCCCATTGGACCAAGTTAAGTTCAGAGCTCATAAAAAGTTAAGTTCACATAAAAAATAATTGGATCATAACAGCCACTGGGCATAGCAATTATTTGGAAATTTTAATATATAAGTGAATAATTTTTATTTAGAAAAACTTCCATGACTAAACGCCATCAAATCTAATTTTCCCGGAGAGGTAAGCTCGTATTCTAGTAGGTTTTCCCCTACATAACTGAAGAGAATTTTTTAGCAAGAGCTTCAATAAGCTTCCTTCTGCAGGAATAATTTTGTGATTTCATGCAAGGAAAATCTCTCCTGGAGGTAAGTGAGAGATGAAGCTGTGAGACGTTCTACTCAGAATCGTTAGTTTTCTTTCCTCTTCCAACCAAATGGCCAGAGGACATTTTCTCTTTGGATTCTTTGATTGTATTTTTTTTTCTAGAAGCAAGCAGAATATTCACAATACACTTTAACTGAAATTTGCCTTAAGCCTTATGAATTGTATGACCGTGAGCCTGCCGAGGTGGGAAAACCCTAACAATTTCAGTTAGAGAAATTTAGGCTCCCCTTTACTTAAGTTGGGTTGTGGGATTCCTGGTTTTCCTGGGGATAAAGTATTGCTGAGGACCACTTCGAATAGACTCCGCAGCCTGACACTTACTGAGCACCTACTAAGCGCCAGAGATGGATTACAGGCCACAGCATGGGGAATCCTTCACCTGGGCCCTACTAGTGAAAAACCCACCTTCAGCAAAAAGGGCAGACAAGACTATTTTTCCTTTTCTCCAACATATTCAGATACTTAAATGTTTCACATTGCAAGCTCCAATGAGGTAAACATGCAACATACGAGCTATGATACTATGAGGAATTTATAAGTTATTACATGGCGGGGAAATAAGAGCTTTACTATCTTATTCTGTTAGGATGGAAAACAGGAATCCTGTTAAAAAGCTTATTAGCTTATTCTATCATCGCGTAACCTCCGCACATCATCTTGCGTCTTATTTTTCAATTACTTCCTAATCTTTACAGCTTTCCTTTGGATCTTGTGTCTTTTTGGTTAGAGAAACAAGGAAAGTATTTGTCCAAATGTGAGACTAAAACTATCTGCAAGTCCCATATTTTCTTCTTTTTATACTTAGTTTTAGGCATAGCCACCTTGCTGCCCCAGGTCCTCCTTAGCGCTTTTGACCCCTGAAACCTTTCCTCTTGTTTTTCTATTTTGTTTTAAAATAGTCTGTATGCATGTATGTACATATCGAGATAAATGTATCTCTGAATGATATCACAATTATGAGCTGTAGTTAGAAATTTTATATATATATGTACACATATATACATATGTAAGTATATATGTACATATTGGCAGTATGTACATTATATATATACTATATATACGTATATTATATGTACACACTAGAGGCCCAGTGCACAAATTCGTGCATGGGTCGGGTCCAGCCGGCCCACCCTGATCTGGCCGATTGGGCTGGGCCAGTTGGGGGGCAGGGGACACGGAAGTTGGCCCCACCCCATGGTCGAACTCCCAGTCGAGGGGACAGTTTGCATATTAGCCTTTTAATAGATAGGATTGCTGATAGTTAACAGTTGTCAATGACATTGAGCTGGGCTTTAGACATTTCCTAAACACAGTTCTTGATGTTTCTGGAACCCAGAAAGCCCGTACTTTTCACCTGCAAACCCTTTATGTGCAGGTGGCAAAACATCTATGAAAGGCAAACCTAATCCAATTTTCTTCATCTGTTTAAAAAAGAGAAAGCAAAAAACTTGGAAGATAGCCACGTGGATAAAAGGAAATTAGGTTGCTCTGCTTTGTTTGTGCAATTCATTTAGTTGCAGTGAAACTAGACCCCATCCATTTATAAGAGGACTCAGACACTCAAGTCTCAGGCATGTTGGACACACACAGAGAACGTAATCGTAAAGGTCATCTGTGAAGACCGTCAGGGTATACGAAGTGTTCAGGTAATGCATTAGTTTGCAAACCCCAGTAGCATGCTTTTCTGGAAAAAAATCATTCTTCAAACAAAAGTGTTCATTTTAGAAACAACAGAGAGGATGAAAACATCAACATTTTAAAAAATCTAATCCCATCGATTAACATCTTTGAACTTATGGCTGCTTCTGTGTTTGATGTTCTGATCTGGCACACATGCTTTCTAACCATAAGTGAATCTACATCACTCTTTCTGGTAATGAAACAGTCATGACAGGTACTTCCATTTTAAATATTGAGGAACTTTATATATATATGTATCTATTTGACTCATTGATATACTTTTAATTTTTTTGAAAAATAAATGCAATACATGTAACTTCTATAGGATTTCTTTTAAAAAATAAAGGAATACACTTTGGGAATAACAGCATTTCAGGGCTGGTTCATTTAAAGTATGCTTAGCCACCCTCTTTCCCCCCCCCCACCCCCCAGCATTTAAAAAAAATAACAGAATGTGTAGCAATGCAGTCCTTGGAGAAAAATATTTTTTTTTTTGTAGTTTGCTATTTCAGAATCATGCTCTGAAAGTGGAGAGAAGGTGGAGGTGTAAGGATAGTTTTCGTCTTCACTGGAGAGGGGGCAGGACCCACCCCCAGCTCAGCCTCACTCAGCGCATCACCAAGCTACTGGGAAGTTCTGTTGCTTGGTGATAACTAAAACCCAAACTAAATGCCTGGCTTCTCTTCAATGTTAAGGGGCTTCAGGCTCCATTTCTCTAACCCTGATAAAACCCAGCGGTATTATATTCGCTTCTGATAAAAGTTAAGTGTGCCCCTGCCACCTTCAAAAGGAATGTCTAGCTTCTTGGTTTCACTCCCATCATTAACAACACCCTTAAAATATACATATTTTTCAGGATAAAGTTATTAGATGATATTTTGATAATATCTTATCCTATGATTCAGTATGATTAGACTTATTCTGACACTGGCTGTTATTAACACTGGCCCACAGATAATCAATGATTATTTCAACAGGAATCTGAGAAACCTTACAAACTTTTCAAATTCCCTGTGCAACCAGTGTTACTGTTGTGAATTTGTAGAAGTGTCATCATCAACCCAATTCTTAACAGGCAATATAGTCCTGAATGCTATGTTGGCTGCCACACCCATTTTCTTTCTTTCTTTCTTTCTTTTTTTTTTTTTTTGCCAGTCTAGTTTCGGCAAGTATAGACCCAATAAGCCATTCCTCTGTTGAGTAACCCTCTTCATAAGAGACAAATCTGGTTTGGCTCAGTGGATAGAGCATCAGCCTGCCTACTGAAGGGTCCAACGTTCGATTCCAGTCAAGGGCACATGCCCGGGTTGCAGGTTCAATCCCCAGTGGGGGGCGTGCAGGAGACAGCCAATCCATGATTCTCTCTCATCATTGATGTTTCTATCTCTCTCTCCCTCTCCCTTCCCCTCTGAAATCAATAAAAATATTTTTAAAAGAGACCAATCAGATTATGTGCCATCAGAAGGAGTGAATTTTAGTGCTAGCGCGATAGAGACCGATTCATTTCTTTTGCTGAAGTCCCACCCTCTGAGTGACAGCTGGAGGACAAATGTCAAGAAGGAGTCCTGTTGGAGCAGTTGCTTAGGATGGTGTTTAATACAGCAGAGAGCCAAGGTACAGTAGGAGGGCACAGAAAGAATGCGGAGTGTGCAGACACAGTAACGGACCGCGGCTGGTGATCTGCCATCTGTGACTTGAAAGAGGCGTAAGTGAGGGGACTCGAGGACTCTCAGTTCTCCATACATGCAGAGGTGAGCGCGCTAGTACAAAAGTTTTGCCACTGTATGTGCTGAAAGGAAAGCATATGCATTTAAAACATTTTCTTAAAAAATAAATCACTTGATAGCTGTAAGAAAAATACTCTAGTTCATAGTCCATTGACCTGACCTTTTGAGTCAAGATCAGGGAATGAGTCCAGGATGAAAACCAAAACACAAAACAGAAATGAATCATTGACCACGGAAGAGGCAGTTCCAGTCTCAGCTAACCTTGACTAGTGTTTATTGCATTATTTTTGAAATGCCAAGAAACTGGCTTTGGCCATAATATTTGCTGTCCAACTAAATCACAGCTGTCAATAGGCAATTGCTTGCGATGATTAGCTAAACACCATTATTTGACAAGTCCCCTGACAAGGGACGCAGACGCTGTCGATGTCTGACACACACTGAATTAGTAAGTAATAGTCCACCCGGCTGGGCTGCAGAGCAGGGAGAGAAGGTGGTACACTGTGGCCCAGGGAAGGGGTTTCAAATAGCCTTAATTTTTTGAAAAACACACGTTTATACAGATCCTACAAGTCCTTTCTGGTGTTTCAGGAATGACTTGTGGGACAGACCACAGAGAAGGGGAAAAGCCACTAACTCTAGATTCATTTTTTAAAAGGAGATTCAGGGAGGGAGGGAGAAAAACAGAAATGGGAACGTGGGATGGTAATGGTTTCCACCACCTAGAAAAGGAACATCATGGAACCTGCTAGCAACATCCACCAAAGCAGGAAACCCCTTCGCTGGCAGAGATTCAGCACAACATTCACATGAATTAGCAACGCCACCAGCACTAAGGGCTGCTGTTTAAAGAAACAATATTCAAAAACAGAATTCTCAAAGGATCTGAGAAGAACAGAGTGAAAAGGCAATGCTAGCTAAGCTCGTAGCTAAGTCCACTCTGAATGGCCCCCAGTATTGAAACGATCATGGAGTAAAGCCATGAAAATAAAAATTTCAATTTGAAATTTTATTAGCATGTTGCTAAAATGGTCAATAAAAACATCAACACGATATGCTTGGTTGACATAGTTGGAGCACTGCCCCCTCGTTTTTTAAAACTTTACTTGCACTTCCCCACCTTCTAAGATTTCTGTTAGGAAAAGCCAAACTAAATAGACTGGCGCTGGCTTTGTCATAATGCTGGTTTCTGGAACACTGCCTCGTCTTCTCTCTCCCTCTCCTCCAACCCCTTTAGAAATAGGATGATTTTTGAAATGCAGCCCAAGGAGGGAGCAATGTAGGGTGAAGAGCAACAAGCGCCCTTCTCCTTGCCTGGGCCGGCGGGGCCTGCGCCATTTCCCTCCGGGGAAGGGGACCTGGAAGGCTTCCCTCCCGTCAGGCTGGGGGGCCTCACAGGGAATGCGGGGTGCGAGGGGGTGGCGTGCGCTTCCCTGGGTGGAAATCATAGGAAACAAACACTGTCTAGCTTAGCCCGCAGCCTGGAATACAAAACCCGCAGGCCTGGGGGCTGGAGAGCTGGAACAGTCCCGGGCAGCTGGGGTGACCCGGAGTCCCGAGGTGCTCTCTCGTGGTGGAATGATTCACAAGTGCTAAAGGGACAGGCTCGATTTCTTGGAAATCCTGCAATCTGGGGACACATCCATACCGGAGTGAACTGCGCCCTGAAAAGATCCACCCTCGCCTCCCACAGGTCTTTCTGTGCGTTGGGGGCGGGGATGGTGCCTCTCCAGTAGGTGGGGAGGTCGTTTCTGAGCAGTGACTCGTGGGGGCAGGCGAGTCCCTGCTCCCCTGGGCCCATTCTCCCTCTCCCCCTTCTAACGCGAGGGGAAATGCACACTGGTTCCCAGCAGGATCACCGCCACTGGGGGTCTCTGCCGCGCGCGGCTGTCCGTGCAGTCCAGTCCCGTGGCCGGTTCCTGAGACTTCAGGCCACTGGCTAGAGGGGTGCGCGGGGGCCGCTTGGGCGCTGGCCCCCCGCGGCGGCGGCAGATGCAGGAGAGGATTGAGGTGGTGGATCCTTGGCCGGGGAGCTCTGGCGCTGGGAAGGAAGCGGGCGCGGGGAGACAGGGGCGCAGGCGGCACCCGCGGCTACTCCTTGTCGTCCACCAGGTCGGCGAGCTCCTGGAGCACCCGCAGGCGGCCGCTGGCGTCGATGCGGCGCTTCTCGCGGATGAGGTCCTCCAGGCTGTGGAACCGGGCCGTGTGCACCTTGTTGTCGCCCAGGTGCACCTTGAGATAGTACTGCTGCTGCGGCGGCGGCGCGCCGGCCGGCACCTCGCCCCCGGCCTTGAACTCCCGCTTGCCGAAGCGGCACCAGGCGGCGAAGCTCTCCGAGTTCGTCCAGCAGATCTCCTCGCTCTTGAGGCCCAGGTGGCCGCAGGCGTTCTGCACCACCAGCTCGGCCAGCAGCGGGCGGTAGCGGTACCAGCTAGTCACCACGCGGCCCACGTTGGCCGCGCCCGCCGCGTACAGGCTGTCCTGGCGGATCTCGCCCCGGTGCAGGTGGATGACCTGCCCGCCGCCCACGTACACGGCCCAGTGCGGGGCGGGCGCCGGCGGCTCGGGGGCCGGCTGCAGCCACAGCAGCTCCAGCAGGTCGCCCGGCTCGCAGAGCGCAGGCAGCGCGCTGACGGCGCAGACGCTCAGGTCGGCGCCCTGGGGGCCGCCGCTCACTTTGGAGAAGATGCATTCCTGGCCCCGAAAGGCGGAGAACTGAGTCTCGTTCAGGACCAGCTGGTGCAGCAGGTGGTGGTGGTGGTGGCGGCTTGGGCTCTCTGGGCAGGGCGTGCACCCCGGGGGCGCTTTCACTCCAAACTTGTCCGGCTGGCCGCGCTCGTCCAGGTCCTCCTCCTCATCCGAGAAGAAGTAGGCGACCCCGACCCGTAGCTCGTCCTTCTCGATCCCAGAGGGGTCCCCCGTGGGCAATTCGCTGTAGTTGAGGTGGGTGATGCGGTCCAGTTGGTTGCCCATCAATGACGCACGAGGCAAGGGCCAGGAGCGGGGATCTGCGAATCCAGAGGAGAGGCAGAGACGCGATCAGTCAGGCTGCCCCTCCCCCGCGGGACGTGTGGTGCCCCTGGGACTTGCCCGCCCACCCAGGAGACCTTACTCTAGTCCCTGCGAATCTCCCGTGTCACCCCAGGGGGCAGGCCTGGCACGGAAGTCACCGGGCCGAGGAGCGAGAGTGAACGCCACCAGACAGCCTGGGACTCCTTCCGGGAACTGGGTCCAAGTCCCCCGAGAGAAAGGCAGGCAGGCTGGAGGGTGTGCGGGGTCCCGGTGGGGAGGACAGCGTGGGTTGTGGCGGCGTGGGAGACCGACTCCCAGGAAAGGGCGGAGGGGTCCATTGGCAGGGAGAAGGGGCGCCCAAGGCCCTAGAGCTGCGCTCACATTTCGGTCCCCGCCCTCTCCAGCCCACCGCTCAGTTTTGCACCGGGTCGCACGCCTTCCCTGCCGGCGCGGCGCACAATGACACTGGGACAGACTCCCGGGCGCTTCCTTGACACACCAGCAACATTTTGCACACTTGGGGTCTAGACACAGGCTGGTACCCTGGTGCGATGTTACCACATAAGCACACAAAGGCAAACCTTCGCGATGGCCCACTCCGACCCCCACATCCGTACACAGTCCCAGGCCCACACTGGCACGCACCCTATCTGTGCACCTACACCCCTGCACGGCACATCTGGCCACCGGGTGCACGCCGCCCCTGACTTCTCGCCTTCGCCCCAGCACAGTCGATCGGGCTGCGCCAGGGCGAGGCTGCTCTGTCTAAAATAACCGAACAAAGAGGCAAGGGAAGGAAGGGGGAAGCCAGCGCGGTGTACGCGTGTGGGTGTGGGTGTGGATTGTGTGGGGAGCCCACTTTCAGCCCCCCAATCCCTCTCCCTCCTACCGGGCACAGGGTCCAAACCATCGAAGAGAAAACGTCTCCAAGGCAAAGAAAGCCGCCTTTCCGTACCCGTGATTTCCCTGCTCCCGAAACCCCAAACTCCTTTAAAGTCTCCTGGTCCCCATGGGTACTGCGGAGGCAGTGGTGGCAAGTGGGTCCTGGGCGGCGCGTGGGGCTGCGGCGGCTCCGCTCTGCCCCGCGCGGACGGTGCTGTGGGGCGCCCGGCACGGAGCCCCTCCGCCTGCGGGTCGCCGGGCTGGGGCGCCCGATCCACCAGCACAGTCCCGACTGGATTCTGGTTTCCCACGGCGGAGGCGGCGACTCTAAGTAGCCGGAGCCCGGCGTTCCAGGGCCCGCCCTGCGACGCGCTCATTGGTTGGGGCAGGTGCCCAAGGTCTGTCAATCTCCGCGGGAGGGGGCGGGGAGTGGGGGGCGGGTCTCCAGCGCGCGCTCCGCCCCTCCCGCCCCGTCCCCCGCGCACCCGGGCGCGCGCCACTCGGGGAGCGCGGGGCTGGGGGCGTGAGCGCTGCGGGAGCGCGCGAGGGACACGCCGGCACCCGCGCCCCCAGCTCCAACACCCGCTGTACCTGAGAGCCTGTCCGCCCGCGGTTTGCGTTCAGGGAGTGAGGACTCCAGCGATGAAGCTGAGTCTGGGGGTGGGGATGGGGAAGAGACCCAGGTGCACTCCGGGCGCTGAGGCAGCCAGTGGCTGGGAACCACATTGTCGGAGGCAGGCACCTGGGCCCTGCTGGGGCCCCCCGGGCCTGGGTTCCAGATGGCCCCGGGGCTGGTCCTGGTTCCCCAGACCTTTCCCTGCCAGGTGCATTCGCCTTTGAAATTGCACCTATGACGTGAGGTTCCTCTCCGGGCATCTGCGCTGGGTTTAAAAGGAGCCCCATGTGAAATGCCACGGGAAAGTGAGCCCTGGCCAGCTCCTTCCTGTCTATGAAAAGGGTGATCACAAACGCCGAGGGTAGGACATCATAGTGTTTCTCAGGCCCAGCACCATCTTTGTTAAAGAAGTTTTGTTAGCTTTCGTGCGAGAACAGTGTCCAGCAGTAATTAATGATTGCATTTGTGGATGGAGAGTTCATGAGTGAATGTGCTCTGGGTGGGTACTGGATGCCGAAAGGTAACTTTCATACAGATGGAATTCTAGATCGGCGGTTTAAGAAAGCTTGTGAAGTTCAGCCTTAAAGAGTTCTTAGGCATCTGGTTGCCCTTTCAAGACGACTGGCTGCAGCAGCTTTGCTGCGAATGTCCCCTCTTTCCCCAGAGAGAGCAGGGGCTTCCTCTCTGTGCCCCTTGGAGGCTGTACCCGCTCTTGGGTCTCTTATCCTGTTGTAGTGCCAACCTGTGCTGACTTCCTTCCTCTGCACAAAGTGAACGCCTTGTGGATTGGCTTGTGCTCTGCACAACCTTGCATCCCGGGCCCCTTTCACGTGCCAGGGACAGCAGGCTCCAGCAGCAAAAATAAAAATGGGAATAGCCCATGTGGATTGACCATGGACAGGTGGCTAGGTACTGTGCTCAGAGGGTTAAGCAAATGAGTTAATCTTCACGCCTGGGGGGGGGGGGGGGTTATGGGTTTACTTTTGAGAATGTAAGTTGCCATCCTTGGAACTGAACACAAGTTGTGATGATCTTTAATATATATATTTGCTGTGAATAATAAACAACTTATTTTGGCCCTGAAGTTAAGAGGTTTGACCAAATGGCTGCAAGGATCAAGAAGTACATTACAGCCGGAACCGGTTTGGCTCAGTGGATAGAGCGTCGGCCTGCAGACTGAAAGGTCCCAGGTTCGATTCCGGTCAAGGGCATGTATCTGGGTTGCGGGCATATCCCCAGTGGGAGATGTGCAGGAGGCAGCTGATCGATGTTTCTCTCTCATCGATGTTTCTAGCTCTCTATCTCTCTCCCTTCCTCTCTGTAAAAAATCAATAAAATATATTTAAAAAAAAAAAAAGAAGTACATTACATATCTGCCTATGACCTGGACTTCCGGGGTCTCTGGGAGGGAGGATCTGAGCGTTCATTGCTGGGGTCTGAGAGGAACACGTTGAAACCAGCTCAGGGTTTATTGTGGAGTAGCTTAAAAAAAAAACCCTCTGTCCATGTCCAGATCCAATCTGTACACAAACATTTACAATGCATCTGCTCGGAAGGCTGTGTTCTGTCCTACCTGTCCTATCTCCCTCTGCCCTGGGGGACAGAAGAACAGGCTGTTCTCAGCATTCTTGAGGATAATCAACACACACTATTTCCAGGGCTTCCAAACACAGCGTCAAAAGGTTCAAACATCAACATGCAACTTTGTGCATCTCCTTCCCAGCCCTCCCCTGTCTGCCAGGATAAAAGACTTACTGCTTGAGCAGCCACCAGGGAGAATAAGTTCCCTGACATCCCTCCCCGCTTTGAAGTATAAGGCAGAGAACACCTTGACTCTGAGACACTGGAAAGAGGAGCTAAAAGTAAACGAAGGAAAATGCACCTGTTCTTTGTAGCCTTTTGGCAATTACGACAAAGGAAGAAAGGGGCCGCTCAGCGGAAGGTTGGTGATGAGCCTAACTTTTTCTTTCATCACAACATATTGTTTGCTAATTGTTTCATTCGTCTGTTATTTCCCACCCCTCCTGCCTGCTTTTGCACTGGAAAAACAAACAAACACAGTATCACCAAAAGCGGAATATATTCATCAAAAGCAAACTCTGGAAGCCAGCTGGTTATAATGCGTTTTCAACATTTTTGATTGGGGTGAGCAGGTGACCAAGTCTGGCCAATGGCATGTGGGTGGAAGTTTGGTAAGTGGGTGCCAGGCTGGGCCCCTGAGACCATTAAGAGGGTTTTCAGTGGATACTCCATGTGAAGATTTTCCATGCACCCTCATTGCCCACTTGGCCGTATGCAGGGATGCATGGTAGAGCTCCCAGACTGTAAACGATGAGGAGCCCCCCGATGGAAGGAGACACGGGTCCTGGAATGACTGTGTAGAGTAGAAGTTGTCCCCTCTCAAACATCCGCATTGGACTGTGACGTGAGGGAGAAATGAATACAGTTGGGTTAAGCCACCAAGAATTGCTGTGGCTATTTGTTACGGAGGTTAGCCTACCCTTTATTTTAGAACGAACTCAGAGCACACAGTACCCCACCCCCCTCCGTTGCTCTCTTGGTGTCTGTTCGCACTGGTAGGGTTGACTTTCCATTGATGCACAGCTGATGACCTGTTCCTTGTTGTGGTAAGTTCTTCTTTCTTTCCCCTCCCCATCTACTGCGCCTCCTGGCTTCCCTTCAGCCCCCCTGGCTAGTCCTCTTGGCATGTTTTGTGGGCTCACTTCGGTCAACGTGTGCCTTCCATATGGGTTTTCTTTGGATTCTGTTTCCAGGTTCTCTTCCCTGTGGATTGTCATGGTGAGATCTTGTCTGCTTCTCTGTCTTTCATCATAGTTCCTTGTCACAACTCCCTGATGGAAATCTCCAGGCCGCATTCTCTCCTGAATTACAAACCCAAACCCAGCCGCCTGGCAGACGTGTCTTCTGGCTGTCACAGACCCCGGAAGGGCTGGCTGTCCCAGGCCGAGCTCTTCTTGTACCTGGGAACGTGCTTCCTTTCAGTTGTTTCCTTTTGTGAACAGGCCCCGTCACCCTCCTGGTTTTGTGAGCCAATGCCTGGGCACTCTGGGTCACTTTTCCCTTGTCCCCAGGCCCAATATCACTGTTACCAATACCTGTTGTCTGTCCCTTATGAATATCTTTCTCACCTGTCTATTTTAGTCCATTCCTACTGGGGCACCTTAGTCCCAGTCACCAGGAACTCCCATGGAAATTGCTGCCGCAGCCCCCTCATTGTGACCCCTGACCCCAGTGTTGCTCCCACGGCCATCTCCCACTGTTGCCAGAGGGATTTCTAAAATGTACCTTCTGACCTGGACAGCGTGGCTCAATGGTTGAGGGTCAACCCATGAAGCAAGTAGTCACTGATTCGATTCCTGGTTATGGTACATGCCCAGGTTTCCAGCTCAATCCCCAATAGGGGGTATGCAGGAGGCAGCCAATCTATGTTTCTCTCTCATCATTGATGTTTCTATCTTTCTGTCTTCCTTCCTCTCTCCCTAAAATCAATAAAAACATATTAAATAATAAAATGCACATCTGGGGGTGCCTTCCTGCCTGACGCTATACCCTCCTCAATCACTCTCACTGACGTTAGGAAAACATCTGAAGTCCATGTGCTACATCAAGACCAAGGCCGTGTTTTTCTGCTTCCCTTCATTTTAGGCTACTCAGGGGGCCTTGCTTCTTGCTTCTGCCTTACTGATTACGCTGATTTGTTTGTTTTGACCTGTTTCCCTGCTCCTGTGATACCCATGCTATTTCTTCTTTAAATATATTTTTATTGATTTCAGAGAGGAAAGGAGAGAGAGATAGAAGCATCAATGAGAGAGAATCATGGACCGGCTGCCTCCTGCACGCCCCCTACTGGGGATCGAGCCTGCAACCAGGGCATGTGCTCTGACTGGGAGTTGAACTGTGACCTCCTGGTTCATAGGTCGACGCTCAACCACTGAGCCACGCTGGCGGAGCACCCAGGCTCTTTCTTGTATTATTGCTCTGTTCCCTCTGCTAGAATTCTTCCCTGACATGCTCCCCTGCAGATTTCCTGTGGATTTCTTTTCCCCATGGCAGCCTCCTTCACTCGCCCCCAGCTCCCACTGCATCCATTCTTTCAGACTGTGTTGGCGTTGCCGGGTTCCATGTCAATATCCATGGTGAGCTCTTTACGAGGAGGGACTGCATGCTCCCGCCATTACCCCAGCACTCAGCTCTCTCCCGGCTGCAGGCAGCACTTTAATCCGTAGGCACTGAATGCACTGGAATTGATAGCAATAGCTCTTGGGGTTGGGAGGATCTCTCTCTCTCTCTCTCTCTCTCTCTCTCTCTCTCTCTCTCTTTCCTCTACTCACCCTTCCATATCCCACTTAAATTTCCCTAGACCAGTGGTCAGCAAACTGTGGCTCGGCAAACTGCAGCTCGCAAGCCACATGCGGCTCTTTGGCCCCTTGAGTGTGGCTCTTCCACAAAATACCGACTTCTGCGCATGGGCCACAAAGTTTCAATCGCACTGTACATGCGCACCTGCACGTGGTATTTTGTGGAAGAGCCACACTCAAGGGGCCAAAGAGCCACATGTGGCTCGTGAGCCGCGGTTTGCTGACCACTGACCTAGACCTATCCCAGAGGGCAGGACATCTATGGTAACCGTATAATAATAGGGAGAGAGACGCTTTAGAGTTTAGTGAAAAAGGAAAAGTGCTTGTTGGAAAACAGGACAGAGTCAAGTATTCGCTTCGGTTTGCATTTCACTTGTTCTTCGAGGCGTTCCCTTTGGTGTCGTGTTTTTTTTAAAAAAACAACCGGTGCTGATTCATTTTGTTTTCCTTGCCCAGGCCTATGTTTATCGCAATGAGGTATTTATTTATTTTCCAGTTGTCAAACATTTAGATCTAACTACACACATAGCACACAGTTAATGAAGTATGGCTTCTATTTAAAAACATGTACTTAACATACCACTAACATACTCCACCTATTTCTAAATGACCCAGGGCAAGGAGCACTGGGGATGGGTGTTCTCATGCTCCCATTCCATCATCCCTCTTGCTTTCATGTTGTCCTGATTGCTATCTGTGTCTTGGCCTTTGATCCTAATACCCCAGCTTGTGCTCTTCTCATTGGGCAGCTTTCCTGTGTGGGTTCTGTGTCCGAGGGCCTGAATTCAGATCCTGCCTCCACCATCGCCAGCCACGTGGCCTTGGGCAAAATGCCTGACTCATTCATCTGTAAAATGTGAGTAGTAATCGTGTTCTTCTTTAAGAGATTTTGATGAGTATGGAGTGAGATACTATATTAACAGCACCTTGCACAACATGTGGTCCAGAATAAGGTCTTCATAACTGTCAGGTAGGATTACAGATTTCTGTCCTACTGGGTCCATGGCATTTTCCTTTGCCATATTCCTCCTTTGTAATATTCTGTATTATTATTATTATCATCATCATTATCATTATTTATTCCATTGGAGCACATAGTTAAGCCTGGAGATCAGACCCAGGACACAGCTTAGCTAATGTCCATTATATTAACTTCACATAAGCTCACAGTTCATTGAGCTGATACTCTGAACCCGACACAGGGCTTGAGGCCTGGGGCATCAAAGGTGAAGAGACACATTCCCTATTCTCAGTGGAGCTCACGTTGTGTGTGGAGTGTTGACCAGGATACGATCCTCTGCAAACACGTAGAAGCAATAAATGAACACGTGAATGTGAGACTGAGGAGGAAAGCCTTCACTATGGGAGGAGTGGGAGGCGGTCTCACGGAGAGGCTTTGCATGAATATAATGTTTCTGACCAGAAATGAGTGGAGTCCTTCCCGTTAAAAGGAGCAGCGTATAGAACATGCTAGAGTCATGAACAATCTACTGTTCTCAGGAAACCTCACCGTGGTTTGGTGTGGTAGCAGGGAACACAGACATGCATGGCCAGGAGGGAAAGGGGCCCTTCTGCTAGAAGGGGCTTTAGGAAGGCCCTCCTGCCCCATGGTGCCAGTTGACACTGAACGGGAAAGAGGCCAGAGACCGAGATCATTGGCGAGGATGTGGCTAGAGAGCAGGCGTCTGGGTCAGCTTGCAGGGCTCTGACAGGTGCACAGAGGGCGGCTCCCAGAGCAGACGTTTGTATCTCATAGACCCGGAGGCTAAAGGTCCAAGATCAGGGTGCTGGCTGGGCAGGCTCTGGCTTGCAGAAACTGCTTTATTGCTGTGCAGTCACGTGGTAGGGAGGAGGAGGGAGAGTGGAGGAGAGAGAGCAAGATAAAGAAGGGAGAGGAGGAGGAGAAACAGAAGGAGGAGAAGGAGAAAGGGGAGGGGGAGGAGGATAAGGAGGGGGAGGCACTGG